>NC_134590.1:7820000-8132500 GCF_037038515.1 Microtus pennsylvanicus | reverse complement strand
CTTCCACATATACACAGTGGTATACCCATAAAGAAAATATAATAAAAATGTAAAGAAATAAAAAACCCACAAACATGTAAGATAGGATTACACACTTTAATCTGATTGATGGAGAAAGTAGGGAAGACATGAGAGAAATTTAGTTTTAGGTCCATTTTATACACAGCCAGATGCAGTTTTTCTAAAAAGTACACTGAAGATTTAAATCCACTCTTTGTCAGAGCCCTCATGAAGCCACTGTGTGCAGTCCAGGGCAGACACTATTTGCAGAACAGGAAATCATAATGGGCAAGAGAGTTAAAAGAAAGAAAGCACCAGGGCTCAAGCAGTTCTAGGGTGAGTGTACCTGCAGAAATAACGTCAAAGCTCCTGAGTGGCTGCCACGGAAACATGCTAATGAGGGGTTGGTCCAGTCTTAGCATGGCTTTCTTTGGAGAAGCAGTGATGGCAACGGGCTGGGCTGCTGTCTCAGACGCCCAGCTTACTGGCCTGACTGAGGACAACCTTGAGGACGGGCATGAACGCGGACGTCTCACTGAAGTTGCTGGTGCTGACGATGTGCGTGTGGACGCTCAACCCTTCCGAGTAGTTCCTCGTCTCAATGCTCCTGGCAATGCTGTGCAGACCGTTGATGATGGCTGGGGAAAGCTGAAACAAAGGGAATGCATGAGGGGACTGTCCTATGAGACCCCGAGAGCGTTAACTCCAGAGACTGACACACAGCCTGAAACAGACTCTTTAAGAATGTATAAGTAGCTAGCATTTCTGGAATATTTATAAAGCAAGCAAACATGTTAGACCAAGTAAACGTTACATTTTAAAGTAGAACCATGGTAAGATGGCTCCTGCAAAGTCACTGATGAACTACACATGCATCAATCTCTTCTGGCATTTAAATTTTTGTTTTTTTTTTACTTTTTTTCTTTGCAACTATATCTTGCTACATTATGCAGTCTGGTTTCACAGTCCTGGGCTCAAGTGACCTTCCCTACTTTCTCAAGTTTACCTGGCTGTGTCTTCTTCCTCTCTGTGTCTAACGATATGTTCTGCTAACACTGAACTATGCAGCTGAGGATGTACTTCTGACTCTCCTGCACCCACCACACTGGCTTGCCCGCCACCTCTTAAAATCCAAGTCTAGCTCTCTGTCATGGTGTCACTCGGTACACCCCTTACTTTAGCAGACTCTCCTTAGGATCAGTCAGACGCGGCTCTTCCTACTAGATCGGCTCTCTCTGCTCTGGGTCTCACGAGTGTGACGGACAGGACGACACAACACCGTCAGGCACTGTTTGTCCCCCACTCTCGGCACTGTCTCTATTGAACTCTCAGAGGAGCAGCAGGTGAGTTCAAGCGGCCTCCTTGCTGCGGGTCCTCTTCCGTCACAGAACACTCCCTGGCCAGGCTGTGACTCCTGAGAGATGGACCAGAGTCCCTGCCTTGTCTCTGGTTTCTGACACATGGCCATGAAATGAGCAGCAGGCCAGCTACCCTGGGCCACACAGTCCAGTTTGTGTTTCTGGTCTTTGCTAGAGGGCTCACTTTGTCCCGGAAATAACTTACTGTCTGTTCCCTAAGTTTGTCGTACAGAAACTCCAGGCGTTTGCTGGCATCATCTAGCTTCCTCTTGGTTTGCTGCAGAAGAGAAGAACAGGCATTACACTTGAATCTTTCAACGCCAACAATGCAATGGAGCCACCATGATCACAAGCTCAAACAAGTTGGTGGAATGGACATTAGTTCTCTACTGAAGGCAGGGAGGGGATGACTCTCTTTCACAGCACAAAATGGGGTGTAAGAAAGTTTCACGTGGATCGTGAAATTGCTTGACAAGGAGTGACACGTTCAAAGACCTTCAGTGACAGCAAAGGATCAGTGCCATGGGGAAGAGGACAGTGACTGGAGACGATGCAAGAGGAAAACAGGGAAACTGTGGAATCCCAGTTACACACTTCCCAACATTTGCTCTGTTTAATCCTGCCTCTTTCCAGAAAAGACAAAGGAAGCATCTCTGGCAGTAAGATGGGGTGAGTGTCACAGCAAGAACACTCCCCTAGCATGTGCCCTGTCCCCCGGGGGATGTCATAGAGAGAGCACTCCCCTAGCATATGCCCCGTCCCCCGGGGGATGTCATAGAGAGAGCACTCCCCTAGCATGTGCCCTGTCCCCAGGGGATGTCATAGAGACAGCACTCCCCTAGCATGTGCCCTGTCCCCCGGGGGATGTCATAGAGAGAGCACTCCCCTAGCATGTGCCCTGTCCCCCGGGGGATGTCATAGAGAGAGCACTCCCCTAGCATGTGCCCTGTCCCCCGGGGGATGTCATAGAGAGAGCACTCCCCTAGCATATGCCCCGTCCCCCGGGGGATGTCATAGAGAGAGCACTCCCCTAGCATATGCCCCGTCCCCAGGGGGTGTCATAGAGAGAGCACTCCCCTAGCATGTGCCCTGTCCCCAGGGGATGTCATAGAGAGAGCACTCCCCTAGCATGTGCCCCGTCCCCAGGGGGTGTCATAGAGAGAACACTCCCCTAGCATGTGCCCTGTCCCCAGGGGATGTCATAGAGAGAGCACTCCCCTAGCATGTGCCCCGTCCCCCGGGGGATGTCATAGAGAGAGCACTCCCCTAGCATGTGCCCCGTCCCCAGGGGGTGTCATAGAGAGAGCACTCCCCTAGCATGTGCCCTGTCCCCAGGGGATGTCATAGAGAGAGCACTCCCCTAGCATGTGCCCCGTCCCCCGGGGGATGTCATAGAGAGAGCACTCCCCTAGCATGTGCCCTGTCTCCCGGGGGATGTCATAGAGAGAGCACTCCCCTAGCATGTGCCCCGTCCCCTGGGGGATGTGGATCCCCAGACCTCCTCCCTCCAAAACAGATGACTAAGAGTTAAGTGGTGAGACAGATCTGTAAATTAAGAGTCACACCCTGTTTCAATCCACATACTCAAGTGCATAGTGGAAACGTTTCCAAACGCTAAAATGAAAGGTTTTAAAAATAAACACACCAACTAGCCTTAGAAAAATCACATCATTCTTAATGAAAGTCTACCATGTCCTATACCGGAGACAAAGTCTTACAGATCAAAAAAAAATTTTTTTAAAGATTTATTTACTTATTATGTATACAATATTCCTCCATGCCAGAAGAGGGCACCAGATCTCATTATAAATGGTTGTGAGCCACCATGTGGTTGCTAGGAATTGAACTCAGGACCTATGGAAAAGCAGCCAGTGCTCTTAACCTCTGAGCTATCTCTCCAGCCCCAGATCAAAAATTCTAATAAGTGGGAAAAATAATAACCATAGTATTTTTACGCTAGATGGTCCAAAATGAACAGGACAGGAGACTGGCAGTGTTGGGGGAGTAGAGAAAGTCCTGAGGCTCTGACGTGTGAGCAGAGGTCTAAATTTGGCCTGAGCAAATGAGGCCTGGAGGAGCTGGGTGGTCAGAAGGGGCAGCAAGCACAAGTGCCAGGGTGTGTGTAGGCAGGGATGCCCAGCCTGCGTCTCAGCAGAGGAGATGAAGCCAATAGAGCAGCACTGCACACTAAATGTGCCACACGATAGAAACTGTGTCTAATAAACTACTCAGCAGGTCTTCCCTTAACTTTCTCATCTGTGAACGAAGACTCTACCAATCATAAGGCTGTCATGAAGGTCAAATGTTCACTAAATAAACTCAGGGCAAAATACTTACGGGATCTGTGGCTGAGGACAGGCAGCGCTGGATAAGATCTTCAAACGTGGTCTTCAGAATGAGGTGCTCATCTGGAATAGGTTTCTTGGTAATTTTTTCTGTTGGCAGAGCCTGAACGTGCTGTAGGAATTAGTGTTTTAAAAACAATCAGAAATGATCATAAAGTATTTCATATACAAAATCCTGATTCTATGTGAAAGAGAGGACCAATCACCTTATAGACTTAATGTGTGAAATTACCCAGGATAAGATACCATTATGAGTGCTGGTGCTCCTTGAGCAGCTTGGATTTTATATGGACTGGGGCTCTAGCTAAATGGTAGGAAGCTTTTTCGATGACTGTGAGGCCCTGGGATCAATTCCTACATCTCTCTCTCTCTCTCCCTCTCTCTCTCACACACACACAGCCTGAGTAACTGACTAGTTACATACATAATCCCTTATTGTTTATCCTAGCATTCCTCTATCCTTTGACTCCTTTTCTGTTTCACTCTGGTTTTTGAAGACAGGGTAAGAACCAACTCAGATGATGCAACTTGCAGCACTGAGAACTTCTTCAGTCAGGATGATCTCTCAACAACCACCTACAGCCTTCCTCTCAGGCAGGTCTTTGTTCCATTTCCTCATACTGAATACTGACCCAAGCTCTTCACATTTTTATGTGCAGGTTAAAACATCTTTGTCCTAAGTATCACTGTGAAAGGTGTTAAATGTTTTTAACTTCTGGGACTCTGCCAGCTAAAGTATGAAAGTGTCACAAGGTACAGCCAGCTAAAGTATGAAAGTGTTTCCCTCTAGAGGTACAGCCAGCTAAAGTATGAAAGTGTCTCCCTCTAGAGGTACAGCCAGCTAAAGTATGAAAGTGTCTCCCTCTAGAGGTACAGCCAGCTAAAGTATGAAAGTGTCTCCCTCTAGAGGTACAGCCAGCTAAAGTATGAAAGTGTCTCCCTCTAGAGGTACAGCCAGCTAAAGTATGAAAGTGTCTCCCTCTGGAGGTAGTTTTTTTGTTGTTGTTTGTGGGTTTTTTTTAGTTTTGGTTTGGTTTTTTTCCTCAAGAAAGAGTTTCTCTGTGTAGCCCTGGCTGTCCCGGAACTGAGATCTGCCTGCCTCTGCCTGATTGCTAGGATTAAAAGTGTGTCACCACACCCAGTTTAGCTTAGTAGGTTTTAAACAAACACATTAAATAACGTTAACTCCTAATATTTTTATTTAACATTTTAAAAAGAAAAAGCTATAAAATAGCTTTTACTTAGCAACTCCAGATGCAGTAAATACTCAACCAAACTTAAATTGTGTACTGCCTAGATTAAAATACTATAATTACTGAGACATAGTAAATATGCACTCCCAAAATGTATGATTCTTGTATCAAAAGCTTCCATATAACCAATAATTGAAAAATAATATACATATGCACAATCAACCTCCTAAAATGGGATTGCTATTTTGAAACTAGAATTGTGTAAGTTTACATATAATAGAAACGTACTGAAGCGAGCCATCTTCCTATGCCAGATTTATGTTACCTGGATGGTGTTCCCAATAGGAGCTCCCGGCGCACCTTCAACGTTGGGCTTTGAGAAAGATGGGGGCATGCCTGTTTGACCAAGAGGTTGCTGTACACCATGGAAGGGCTGGCCACCTGCAAGGTGCGGCTGTGGGAAGGAGGCCTGGCCTGACAGTGGCCCAGGAACTGAAGGTTGCTGCTGCAGCATCTGTGACTGGGGGTCACCAGCAGGGTTCATGATTGGTGATGTAATGGGAACAGGAGGCATGAAGTTCTCAGGCATCTTTTAAAAGATGAGGGGAAAAATTAAAACACCAAAACTAGGAATAAAAAGGAAAACATTTCCTTAGCTGCTGTGGGACAATGGTCTTGTACCCTGTAAAGATTTGTTACTTGTATTTTAATAAAATGCCGATTGGCCAGTAGCCAAGCAGGAAGTACAGGCAAGGCAACCAGAACAGGAGAATTCTGGGAAGAGGAAAGAGTCAGTCTGCAGTCGTGACCCAGCCGTAAAGGAAGCGAGATGAGAACGCCTCACTGATAAAAGTACCAAGTCACGTGGCTAACACAGACAAGAATTACGGGCTAATTTAAGATGTAAGAATAAATTAATAAGAAGCCTGAGCTAATGGGCCAACCAGTTTATAATTAATGTAGACCTCCATGTGTTTCTTTGGGACTGGACCTCTGCCAACACTTAGCTAATAAAACTAAAGGTCTTGGAGTACTCATGGTTAAATTTCCATTGCAGTGGAACCCTTTTTCAAATGGAATCTTATGCAGCATCCCAGAGGCAGACATCAGTGTAGACCTATATGGCTAACATGGGAGAGGAATACACTAGGGGTCATCTCCCTGTCATCTCACACAGACGCACAGTAACAGTCACGGAGGCCATGGCATTCCACGTAGCAGTACAGGAACCAATGTGTCATACATGTGTGCTCATATGTTGCATGTGTGCATGTGTACATATTAAATGACAAAAGGGTGTCAGTTCAATTTCATAGATCACTAAGTAGCTATTACTTGGCACTAAAAATAGCAGATTACGTTTCTGGTTATTATTACCTTTTGTTGGGGTTTCCTTACTAACTTAATGTCTCCCAATTTTATGTTCTAGCCTTTCAGTATTATTCTTGGAGGAAAGAAATCACCAAGAATTTCAATTTCAATATATATAGCTTCAAAGAAAGGAGAAGAAAAATACCATATTGTGTTCAAATTATTGACACTGTGTAATAATTATTGACATATAAACAATGCTAAGTACAGGCATTTCTTCATTTAATATTGTGACAGGGACAGCGAAATGGCTCAGTGGGTAAGGGCAACTTCCACCACGTCTAAGGGCCTGAGTCAATCTCTGGGACTTACACGGTGGAAGAAAAGAACTAACTCTGCAAACTGTCTTCTGACTTACAAACACACATTGTGGCATGTTCACAAGTGTGCATGACACACACACACACAAGCATTTGTGAGCACATGGGAAAAAAATAAGAAATATTTAAATATTAAATATTTAAAAAATATTATGAGGGGACTGGGAGATAGCTCGGGGGTTAGGAGCAGTGGCTGCTTTTCCAGAGGACACAGATTCAACTCCCAGCATCCACATGGCAGCTTACAACTGTCTGTAACTCCAGTTCTAAGGGATTTGATACCACCACACAGCCAAATATGAGACAAAACACAATTGTTAAAACATATTGCAAAAGAAAACCTAAAATGTAATTATAAATTACACTGGTTACAAAATATAATCGTGATCACTGCTAGAACTGAAACAATTAGGAGCAAAGTGTGAAATCCTGTTTCCTGCTGCTCGAGGCCTGCAGGAGAGTGACACCCTGCCTTTTAAGGGGGCTTCCCATTATAGCCGTCACCAGAAAAAGGTTTTATTGAGGTTGGTCACAGGTGCGAGAGGTCAGCTGATGGGGTCTCACTACAGGGTCCAGACAAGACTGGCCTCAGACTGTGACCTGTAGTTGGGATCTGGGTTGTGTTTACTGGTTCGTGGTCTCTTCTTCAGAGGACTGAAATAAGGGTCTGCATAGTTTTGCAAAAGTGGTAAAGAGACTTTATTCAAAGCAAAAAAAAAAAAAGGAGAAAGGTTCGGATTAGAAATCCACTATCAAGACTGAGCACATGAATGAGGTTGCTCAGTGGTCCTAGGTGTGTTGCTGTTGTTGTTTGAGGTTTCTTGTTAAGGTGTCTAAAGGCAGGAGGGGCTGGCTACTAAGAAGTATAGTTTTTGTTCTCTATTTTAACTGATGAAATAATTTGTAAAACTATTTATCCACTGCTTAGGTCCACCTCACAATACCTCTGGTTTTAATCACATGCAGGCTAAACCGTGTGTAGACACAGATGGTGAGCAGGAAATTCTTCCTAAGAGTTGGCTTGCGGACACAGTTGTGCTTTATTGCACGTGTCCAAACCTAGCTCAGGCCAGATCAGCCTTTCTACCCTTGCGTTTGAACATAGCAAAGTATGTTTGGTGGTCTTTAAGGAGAGGAGAAAGTATTCCACTGTTCAGCGTAGGAGTTGAAAATGGAGGCCCTAGGTAGCTAGCTAGGTGCACTGTGCAGAGAGGGAGTGTGGACATGGAACATGCAGGAAGTGTCTTGGCTGCCAAGCACCCGGTGAGAGAAGGGATGTAAGCTCAGCCCAAGCTAAGTCCCAGCTCCTAAGTCATTCCCTGCTTCAGCCACCCAGGTCTCCGAGCCTGGGATGGAGGTATAGGCTACCCTCAGCACAGGGTAAAGCTTTAGCAGCAGTCTGTCACTGCCTTCCTGTCACCAGATTAGAGGAAATCCTGGTGCAATGAGTTGTACACACATTAATCAGCAAGCTTTGCCTTGAGAAGGATCAGTTAAGCGTGCTGTGCTCTACATGGCTACAGGTGACTAACAGCAAAGACATCCACTGGGTAGAGGGATTTTCCATTACCTTCTTCTTCTTAGGTCCTCTGTTCAAAGCTGGAGGGTCATTCCAACCATTCTGAGGACCTGGAACAGACAACAGAAGTCATTTTCCTCCAGAACCCTGAAAGGAAGAAAGTGGCTCATCTCACACTTCCACATTCCCCTCAACTGTGAGGGATACAGTCTGTGAGCCCTACAGGCTCGAGCAATCCGCAGGGTCACACAGGGCTTGCCTTAGTAGACATCATATCTGAGAGCAGTGCTACTCAGAGGGAAGGGACTGCCCCAAGATGAGGCTGAAGTCCTGTGTCTAAACTGACAGGCAGCCTCCAAAGCCAGTCCACCCTTCTCTTCAGATAACAGGCACAGATCGGCGAGTGTACTTCTGCAAGGTGTTCTATCACCCTTAACACACAAAGAATAAAGGGACATGCAATTCAGCAAGCACATCACAGATGCTAAACACAGTCCTATTAAATAAGACTCAGGAGCACAGGCCAGATAGTAGCTCAACGGCAGAATGCTTGCCCAGAACAGGAGGCCCAGGTCCCATGCCCAGGACCACAAGACAAACACCCCCCCCCAAAAAAAAACCCAAAAAAACAGAGCTCACCTATACAACAGGAGTAATTCTCATCATTTCCTGTCTTAAGAAACCATAGACACTACAGAAAGTTTCATCAGAAACTAGAAACCCAGCACCCCGGCATCTCAAAGTACAAATGGCCATGGGAAGAGCTCGGTGTTTTACTACCAGTACCTTACAGAGCACGCTGACACCGACAACTGCCCAGTTCTGATGCGGTCACTTTACTCACTATGGAAGCGGCCGGCTGCTCGAGCACAGCTGTGTTGAGTGAACGCATGGCGATGGGAAGTGCTGCCTGCCCATTTCCAGTGTGCTTTCTTCAGATTTCCCCCTTGTTTGCTAAGCTGATACGCATATTAAATCACAACAAAACTGCTTAGCAAACAAAAGAAACTGGTTCGTGCTTAACGTTACCAAACAAGGCCAGCTCTCTTTCTAAACATAACGGACTTAGCTGCTTTGCTTTTTAAATAGAACTCACTTCCTACAAATTCACCTGAGACAGAGGCTCTGAACACTTTAGGAGCTGGTCTCAGGCTGTTGAGCCATGTGTAACATACCACCACACAGGAATCATTCCAATCTCTCCCATCACCTCATATCCTTACCTTGATATAGCAACCCTGTCATTATGCTCATGTAAGATACACAGCTTCTATGATTTAAAGCTCCGAGTTATCACACACATTCAATCACTCTAAAATTTGATTCAATTAAGAAGCCAAATAAAAATGATACCAATCAGATTTAGGGTACATTCACATGCATTATTGTTAATGTCCATTCATTAGCTGCATTTAATGATTAAAGTATTTCAAATGTATGTTTTACAACCAATTCACCTTCCAATACAGATGCCTGGTCTTGGAAAGATTGATTTTCTGTAGATAAAATGTAAAAGTCACTTAGACAGTATTATGAAAGACATTCTAAGCTCAAACAATCACATTATACTTTTCCTTCCCTGCTTAACAGCACCCAGAAAAAGCAAATGAACCTCAAAAGAACAAAACTTGCTTTACAATTTTTAAAATTTACTTACTACAAGGTCTCTATCTAGAGAACCTAGACTGCTCACAATGTAGCCCAGGTTGCTCATTATGTAGTCTAGGCTAGCTTCAAACTCATAATCCTCCTGCCTTAGCCTTGCAAGTGCTGGGATCACACACAGGCACTACCACATTTGCCCTAAGACTCACTTTTAAATCAAGTTATGTGAAATGTCTTCTGTTCAGTTAAGAAAGTTATCAGTTTCTTTGGGTAAATTCCCTAAAGTTGTATCAAATACAATGAACTCTTAAACAGCATTTTCTCCACTGACTATGCTATCTCTTCTAAAAGAGGTTTACCCTTTACTTAGAGACCAGTGTTCCCTAGTCTTTGTCTTGACAGCTTCTCTGTTTGATAAACGAAGCTCAGGATGTCCTATGAGCACAGCACCCCAGATGACACTTGCTCATACCACATGGCACCAAGTGTTTCCATGCTGGCAGCATTGAGAGCTGTGACCCTAAGCTGCCTGAGAACCTTGTTTAACCACAGAGTGTAATGTTCAGACAGGGCCTAATGTCATCTTTCCAGTGAGTCCCTAGGTGACGCCAGCACTGTTGTCAAGCCTCCAGCAGTGGAGAGAAGCAAACAGGCTGACCACACTCTGTGGCCAGCCTGCCACAGATCAGAAGCATGAAAGTGGCTACGTTTGTCAGCACACAGTCTTTCAGAACCCACCAGCTTCACTTGACAAGGGAAGAGACAAAAGAAGATGAACTCAACTGGGCTTGAGCTCCACCCAAGACACACATCCTGGAGAAAGCAAGAGGTAGGAGAGGGTGCCACAGCCTAAGATCCACTGCTCGGAAGATGACTCCAGCATTCCCTGACATGTTCTCCTTACCATATGGCTTCTAAGTGCAAGCCAATCTCTTCATCTAGGGTTTAACTGAAGAAAAGAGTGATCCATGCTGCCTGTGTTTACGTGATGACTTTATTCCATACAGCCTCACTGCCCACAGAAGACATAATACACTCACACTACAGCTAGCCAATGTCTGGAGGGTCGCTGTGTGCTCTGTAAGGAGACTAGCTGGGCTCCACCTCCAGACCTCAGCATCTGTGCTGGCGACATCACAGATGACACCTGCAAGTACTGGAAACAGGTTGGCTTTAAGCTTCTTCAGGGAGAGTGCCTGCAATATGCCCTCTCCTCACCCTGTTGACAGGAAGGGACAGGGAACAAAGACTCTCCCAAGAAAAAGCCTGGGGACTGAAGCATGGGACACTCGGCTTTCACCAAGTAGCAGCAGAGAGAAGTCTGCACAGGACTTTCACATGATCCCTTAGTGATGATACTAAGGTCAAAATGAAGTCAAATTCAAAGTTAGCAGTGAATCTGAACCAAATCAGAGTCAAGACTTCCAAGAGAGCAGCCAGTTGGTAGCTTGAATGAGGAACCAAAACACATGGTTTGCCGAATAGGGAAAACTTGTACAATCATCAAGCCTTCTCCCATTATACGCTCACCAACTCTGCTTACCATCAAATCATGCAATGTTTAAACATGTTTAGTTTCAATAAACCGAGTCATTTTCTCAATTTAATACATAATTTTGGCTTATCTATATTCTTTTGTAAAAATGTGGTATTCAGTGTGCGTGCATGCATGTGCATGCGTGCATGTGGGTATACCACAGCTCACATGTGGCAGTCAGGAGACCTGCGGGAGTGCTGAAGCAGGGTCTCTCTTGTCTTTGTCACTGAGTCTCACTCCAGGCAGCCGGCCCATCACGCTCAGCTTCACAAGGGTTCTGGAGAACCTAGGCTGCAAGGCTTGCACAGCCAACGCTTTTTATCATGGCCCTAGTCTTTTAGGGATCCTCCTTCAGCCAATGGCCTTTGAGAGGCTGGACCAGGTTGGGCGTGGCCTTGGATACCAAATAGGTGCACGGGCCTGCTCTCTCACCTCTCTAGCCTGGATGCTGGATTTGGTTCCTGTCCACGTTTGTGCAGAGGACTGTGATCTGTGAGTCCCTTCTAATAAAGAACCCCTTTATTATACTTATACTCCATTCTGAGTCAGTGTGGGAGTACTTTATTCGCCTTTTCCTTCATTAGTGCTCAGCCCTGTCCAGTCCTGCCCCTTCCACCTCCTTCCCCCCTCTTCCCTAGCAGCAGCACCCATTCCTCTGAGCCTCTGGCACACACACTCATATATTAACAGAAAGCTCAGAAGTCTGCAGGATCCAAAAGGAATTACCCACTGGCCAACTGGAATCTCTAAATCCCCAACAAACCCACGGTTCAAGACACACTACAATATGACAAGATGTCTACTCATAATAATATAACTTCAACAAAAACTGTAGGGAATCCAAAATGGACATGGTGAGGCGACTGCACCCGAGATGTAAAGGAAGGTTACATGCAGGCTAACAGGCAGCGGGCATATATGTGCATGCTGAGTATCAGGGAGCGTTAGTTTGGCTGTTTTCCCCATTAGTCATTCTGTCTCAGCCAGGTTAGAGCAATTGTACAGCATCCACTACCTCATGGCAAAATGCACTTTTGCCCGAGGAGAACAATGCTGTGCAAATATTCATCTCCTGTTATAAAGTGACAGATGCCCCAGCAGTGGTTTGGGGAATTTCTATAAATCCACTGGGATGCATCTATCACCAAGAGACCTCCAGCGTAGGCTGTGACGACACAGACCCCCGCTAACGGAGACCAGTGTGCACACTCCCGAGACTGCTCACAACTCCTAAAAAGCTCCTGTCTCTTCAGCTACAATTTTAATTTCTGTTTCTTGGGGTTGTGAGGACCTAAATACAAAACATATAGCAAATGCTAGATGCTGTCCAAGACATTTAACGCATGTGAGTCCTCTTCTATTTCCCGCACTGCTCTTTAAGAGGATTCACGTGAACCCACTCTACCCTTTAGTAAGGATCATATTCACTGCTCTGAATGGTGGCTGATCCGGGTTTCCAGGGTGGTTCTGGAACTCTACTCTGAGCTGGGGCTCATTTGTAAACGCTCAAACTGCCGTGTCTGCAGCACATCACTGAAATATGTGCGGCCAGGTCCCTGTTTGTAGTTAAGAAAGATAATAAGGGTTTGGAAGTGATCGTTGTAAACTAAACAACAAAGGCTCTAGGATGAAGATCACTGAGCAGCCTGACACAATCTGATGCTGTTCAGCTCTCTCGCCTCACTTCAAGACTGAAGAGGGCAAGCTGTCCCTCTGTCTGGCATCCGAGGCATCCCGCTGCCCTTCCAGCCAGCAGAGCGCCTGTAGTGTCTCGGTCACGGCTAACCTCTCACTATTCTCAACTGTGTGCATATGGGGGGAGGTGGTGTTGGGCGCCCACTGAGCGAGCATCCACGGATAAAGGGAAGACAACTGAGGTGTCTACAGTCCTTACAGTCATTTTCCTTCTCTGCACGCTAATATTACATATTAGAGAAGGGGAAAAGAGGTATATTGATAATTCTGGGCTCTACCATGCATAAGACTTTAGAAGCAGGAAAATTTAAAAATATTTTATATCCACATTTATTGTGTTTACTTGAAAAGAATGCTTCTACCACAGACTTATGATAAACTTCTACCAATGTGAGTTACTCTTAGCATTAAAACCAGCAAAACACAGAACAGACTCTGCCAGCACAGCTTTAGGAATAGGGACTAACCAAGTTCAAGCTTTGCCCCACTGGTATGAATGCCCATTATAACCTGGAAAGAGAACTACTCTCAAATGCCGATGTGCACAGAGGCCTTACTTTGAGTTTTCTTTTTTTGTGTGTGTGGAGGGCAGAGGACAACCTCTGGGGGTCACTTCTGCCCTTCTACCATGGGGCCCTGCTGGGACCAAACTGTCAGGCTTGCAAAAAGTGAACCACTTTACCCACTGGGCCAGCCTGAAGCCCACAAATCATTTTAAAATCAAGGACATTTTAAGATAACTGAGCTCACTTCAGCTCAAGTAAACCATAAGGGCCCGAGCTATAGCGTAGTGGTAGATCACTCCGCTAGCATTGGAGGCCCATGTTTAATCCCAGATGCCCGTCCTGTGTTTCTGCATTTCATGGAACAGGACCAGCTGAGTCCAATCTCAACCACTGTTCCTCTCACCCACTAATTCCCTTCCTTTCACAGTGAGTTGGCAGCAGGTTATAGCCCTTAGCATCGTGAGCTCTAGGCTAAGGGCTTCCTCATCTAGCAACTGACGCTCATTATGGAGGCTCACAGGGAGTTTGAGAACTTGTTATAAACACTCAAGCAACACCTCGCATTACTCAGTTCACAGACCCTTGGAAATGATGCCCTCCACCCACCCACCCACATGCTCTGAAACCCGAGGCCCAAGCAAACCCCTTCCAAGCGCAGACCTGTTCTTTGGGATGCAGGCAGCTCACTGGCAGCAGGCGGTGTACCTGTTGTTCCAGGAGGCAGTGCATAAGCTGAAGATGATGGTGGAGCTCCTGGTCCGCCATGCTGGAAGGATGCTCCAGAGGAAGGGGGAGGGGGGAAAGAAGCAGCAGAGTTGGAGGTAGGTGAGGAGGTTTGTTGCGCTGTGTACATCTGAGGCTGCCCGGAATAAGGAGCGGCAGGGGATATGTATGGGGTGTTAGGGTAAGCATTAGAAGCAGGAGGAGCAACAGGCTGCTGAGGTCGGTAAGCTGCTGACCCCCCTGTTCCGAAGGAATACTGCTGGGCTGGCTGGTAAGCTACATCAGGAGAAGAAACAGAGATTTTAATTAGTTACACATTTGTTCTGACAGAAGTCGGAATGATTTTAGTCATTACTGTTTAAACAATATGACCAAAACCTAACACTTGGGACTGGGGATGTGGCTCAGTGACAGAACACTTACTTGCTTAGCGTGGGCAAAGCCCTGGCTTCCATCTCTAGCACTTTAAAAAGAAAAACAATGACAGGAAAAACACCATCCCTAGAATGCTGCTGGTAATAGACATTTTGGACTAAGATCCAAAGAGCTGTTAAAACTGAACCCTTCCTGAGACTTCCTGCCCTGTGAAGACTAATCACAAGACAGAGTCACTCAGGACTTCTGTGCTCAGAGCATGTCCTTTTCTTGAAAACTCTATAGTTTCAAGAACTTGTTGGCAGCTCAAGACTTCAACCTTCAACCTTCAGCTATCCTGGGAGAGCCCAACACCACCACACTGTGCAGGAGCAGGGCAGGCAGGGCAGGGAGGGTCTCTGCAGCGCACACCTGGTGCATCTGTCCTCTGAAAACAGCATCACTAAGCACTACATGGAAAGGAGTCAAATGGATACTTGTGTGAAGAACCCCACAGCTCAGAAGGCCTTGCAAGGATAAGTTCTTATGTGGAGCATCTTGGGTTTTCCAGTTGTTTAATCTTACAATTGTCTCCTGAGATCTTTATTTAGGCCTTATGTTCTTGTTTTTGTTGTTGTGTTTTTTGTTTTGTTCTGATTTTTTTGGGGGGGGGAGGGAGGAGTTTCTCTGTAGCTTTGAAACCTGTCCTGGAACTAGCTCTTGTAGCCCAGGTCAGCCTTGAACTCACAGAGATCCGCCTGCCTCTGACTCCCAAGTGCTGGGACTAAAGGCGTGTTCCACAACCTCTTGGTTGGGCCTTTTGTTCTTAATTTTTAATAGTTGTTTAATAATTTTATCCTTAAGGTTTTTACTGGGGTTCTTTATTCTTAGTTATGAAACGGTAGTTTTTTTGGGTTGGTTGATTTGTTTTTCTTTTGAGATAAGGTCTCTCTCTATAGCCCTGGCTGTCCTGGAACTATGCAGACCAGGCTGGCCTCAAATTCAGAGATTTGCCTGCCTCTGTCACCTGAGTGCTGGGATTAAAGACACTCTGCCACCACACCTGGTTGTAATTTGTTTTACTCAAATGCAGTTGCTCTGGCAGGTCCACAGAACATACAAACCAAGAGCATACTCCCAGACTGGGATTCGGCATGCCAGAGCAGCAGCATCAGGCCACTACTGCACAACACATGTGGAGCGGTGCCAAGGGGGTGTGCAAGGAGCACATGGAGGGACTCTGGACTTTCTGCTCAATCTTGCTATGAACCTAAATTTATTTTTTAAAAATTTACACTAAATAAAGCCAATGATAATAATAAAGTGGAAAAAAAATAACAAATGCATGAACCAACTTCCCAAAGCTGTGGTTTCTGTCATGTTGTCTGAAGAACAGGGTATGTACTGATAATTTCTACAGCTCCGCTCCCACATGACACACAATTCTCTTCTTTAGCATGACGGAATGGAGCACTGTTCTGAATGGGGTGAAAGACAGACTCTGGACTGACTCTCTCTGTCTCTCTGTGTCTGCCCCCACCTCCCACCTCTCTCTCTCTCCTGGCCGGCACTCTAGCACTGAGCTACATCCTAGCCCCCTTATCTATTCTGTGAGAGCTGATCTGACCATGGCTTTGTTGCCGCTAAGTAACTGAGGGAGGGCAGGCCACTGTGAAGACTCCAAGGGTCCATTACTTACGCTGTGGCTGTGGATAAGGTGGCAGCTGGCTGTGCATATGGCCTGGAGATGTAGGCAGCGGAGCAGCAGTATTTGGATTAACATTGCCATGCATTATGAAACCTGGAGGTGGAGGGTTTTCTCCCTAGGAAATAAGAATAGAGTGAAAAGGAAGATTAGATTTGGGACCAAGAACATCACCAAAGGGCCTTGTAATCTCTGAAATGAAATTTGTCTTTATTTTTTTATCAATTTTAATATGTTAAATTGTATTTTGTATATACTACTTTCCTGAGGACACCCCATTTTCTAGGTGACACATTCTGAGTGATTTAAAGGTCCAAAGAAACTGCAGTGAATGGCAAAGGCTAACAGCCCATAACAGGGTCGGTAACACTGTGCTAACACTGAGGTAGAGCACCAGAATTTCCATCTCCACCAATTCCCGCTTACTTCTCCAAACTCTGTAAGTATTATAAAGGGGATTTTCAGTTTTCGATTTCTGCAATGTTTACAAAAAAGAACGAGAGAAACATCTTCAGTAAAATCCAATTTTTTTAAATAAAGTATTTTTGTGCACTGGTGTGAAGGTGTCAGATCCCCTGCAACTGGATCTTCAAACAGTTGTGAGCTGCCATGTGAGTGCTGGGAATTGAACCCTGGTCCTCTGGAAGAGCAGTCAGTGCTCTTAACCACTGAGCCATCTCTCCAGCCCCCAGTAAAATCCAATTTAAACCATTATTTGAACCTTCGTTGAGATATTTCTAGCTCAAGTAAATTTAGAACTGCAAAAGAAGAGAAAGAATGAGAAAACAAATTAATTTTCCTAAAAATTGCCACTTGCATCCCAAATGCAATAAAATGCAACGAGCAGCAGACGGATGCAGAGTAAGGACCAGAGAGGAAGGAAGAAGCTGGGCAGAGAATATATAATCATATATATATAATTAGGTAATCGCTATATATATTGTTATATATTTAAGTGAGCAGATCATGCTCAAGGAGGAATAATGAAGGATATACCTGTGTGTCAGAGGGAGAGGCTGCAGGTGGATGCCTGGGAAGGGCAGTAGGAGTTTTGTTACTCCAGGTAGTGACAGTAGGGGCAACTCTAACCTGAATTGAACAAAGAAATACCAATCACAGAAAATAAAAAGTAAAAACATTAAAAGAAGAAACAAACAACTCAAAAGGTCTTAAAAGCAAGACACAAAGCAAGAAGCAAAAGCGGCAAGAAGCAAAAGTGGAAGAGTTCACATGGTCCAGCAACTGTGTCCAGGGCCAGCCAGCTGCACAGGAAACCAACAGAACAGCAGGTGAGAGGCAGCAAGGGCTCTGTATGAAGGCTTCAACCAAAGCGCAAGAACAAGCCCATTCCAGAGTATATGAGGAGGGGCTGGAGAGGCAGCTCAGCTGTTAAGATTCTCTGGCTGCTCTTCCAGAGGACTAAGCTCGATTCCCAACACCCACAGGACAGATCACAACTGTCTGTAACTCCAGTCCCAGGAGATCTAGCACATACATGCAGGCAAAATACCCACAACACATAAAAATAAATAATAGAATAAGTAGGGAAGAACGATCCTTTAGATAGAAAAAGACGGTGTTGTGGGCTAACGAGTAAAACCATTTCCAGATCCTAGTGATCTGCAGCATGCTGTACCTGGCCACTTCACAAGAAATTAGATTCAAAATCATATAATCAAAGCATACCCAAGCTGGCTATTAAAGATTACTCATCTAAGCCCAGCCTTTATTTAAAGGTGATTGTTAAGGTCCATACAGCTCACGGGTGATGGAGCTAGGAGTAAACTGGGCTTCAGTTTCTCTATAATAATAGTGTATCCTCTATTGTACCACACTGTTACGCTCAAGTCCTGTCTAAAAGGTTCCTAAAATCCTCGTAAATCAGAAAATCCTTTCTGGTATGCAAATCTTTACAGAACTCCAGTACACACACACATATAAAATAAAGCAAAGTGAAGCTGTACTGGCTAAAAGGAGTTAAAATGTACCCACTACTGATCCAGCTCCCTTTCCTTCCGTTCTTTCCCTTTTCCCACTTACAAAACTACTTTAAAACTCTACACCACTGTCCTCCCAACTCAGCAAGAAAATCCCTGCTTTTTGTGATTGAATATACTTGTTTTTCTTAAAAGATAATATTAGTAAAAGTAAAGCAGATTATTTTGTGATTTTGTTGGGGGTTGTTTTATTTTTGAGACTGAATCACGATGCGTAGCCCTGGCTGGCCTGGGATTTGCTATGGAACCAGGCTGGCCTCCAACTCAGAAATCCACCCGCATCTGCCTCCCAAGTGAGTGAAAAGATTAAAGTGGTGTATCTGCATACCCAAGAAAGTTCAACAGTCTTTAAATGCTTTTACCATTTCCCAGAAAGAAAAACCTAAAGACAAAAGAATAACTGTTCTTTTCTCCCAGTGTAGAGTAAGTCTTGCTTTATTTAGTATCTTAAGAAATTTAGTCAGTTGGACGGTGGTGGTGCACGCCTTTAATCCCAGCACTCCGGAGGCAGAGGCAGGCGGATCTCTGTGTGTAGCCTGGTCTACAAGAGCTAGTTCCAGGACAGGCTCCAAAGCTACAGAGTAACCCTGTCTTGAAAAAAGAAAAAAGAGAAGAAACTGCAAATCCAAATACAAGACTGAAAATTCTAATCCTAGTTTAGCTTCAAGCAGCCATGCAGTGCTGAGAAATGACATTTCTGTGCCTTGACGTCTGCTAGGTCATTTGAAATCCTACCTCTCCACTTCCTTGGCCAACATCTCACCCCCCATTTACATCCCAGGTTTTATAAGCACAATGTCCAGGAAAGCAGAGAAACTGTGTATTTTGTTTATCTGGATAATCCCTACAGCAAGAATATGCCAGGCACTCACAGAAGAGTTGCAATAATTTGTCAAATGAATAAGAAAAAAAGAAAGAAACGTAGAGTTCTAGATAGTAAAGCTATATTCAAATATAATCTGATTAAGTTCTACTCTTAATCAATTCTGATTAAGGACTGATTCAAAGTCCAAAAAATAAATTAGACTTACTTTTCCTATAATTAAAAATGATTGACCCCACCACCAACTTGTTCTATCTGAAATGTCAACTTTGCTATCAATCAAGACCATTATATATAATCTTCCATTTAATAATATGAAGGTAGGGCAGGGTATTGTGGCACACACTTTTAACCCTAGCACTCTGGAGGCAGAAGCAGCCAAATCTTTGTTAGTTCAAGACCAGTCTGATATACATAGTAAGTTCCAGGCTGGCCAGGGCTAAATAGTGAGACCCTGTCAAAGAAAGGAAAAAGCAAAACAAAACAAAAAACATTATCTGTTGGTCTGTAAATATAGTTTATATGAAAATTTGAAAAACAATATAATCACATTTTGTGCCACAAACATAAGACTAGCCAAAATTAGTAATTGTATGCACAGCAGAGCCAGCCCTTGGTTCTCTGTGGTGTATGTTTGTCTGCCGCACTTGACTGTGTGGATACAGAGCACACAGCAAAATTAAACTGGTGACGGAAAAAAGAACTGTCAAAAAAGACTGCCTAAAGTTAACCGAGTCCTTGGAAGAGTTATCCAGCCTCACCACTTTACCTACAGGCTTTAAGTCCAGCAGACATTTAGAGAGCAGATGGGCACGTGGGAAGAAGGACTGGATTAAAACTAATTTCAACCAAACACATGACAACTGCATGAAGGAGGTGACTCTGAGAAGCAGGCATAAACAGCCGCCTCAGGTGCACAGAAAGTGTAACTGTGACACAAGATGCCCTGCCTGGCTTCACTATGTCTTTTAGCGAGCAGTTCAAACCATCTATTAGGACAGACGCACACAAGTTCCCACATCATCTGAACCTTATCACTCACATGGGGATAATATTGCTGGGTCTGAACTCTGGGCATCTGTGGGTGGCCAGCACTTGGTCCAGGTCTGCCTTTGGACAGTGGCTGCCTCTCATAAGGACTTTTAGATGATTCCTGTCCTGGTGCAGGCTTCCCTTGGGCTCTGCAGAGTCTGTCACGCAGCTGCACGATATTTGGCTGTAGAAGCAATGGAAGAAAATGAAACTGTTAATCCATCCAGCTGTATGACAGCATGCTCTGACTTCTTAAAAGCAATCTGATCATTTATGTTAAGTACTCTACCAGAGTCTACATTCTACTCCTAAGACACTGAGGCGGGTGTGGCACTATGGGTACCCCTTGGTTAGGACACCAGTTCAATGCCATACCATCGTTGCTCTTTGGTCGTTTTATGGCACAATAACAGTGCTCCCAAATCACAGGGCTATCTTACAAAACACATCTGGAAAAAAGCTCTCCAAAGAGAAGCAACTGCTGCAGCTAGTGATGGAAAAGGTCCAACTGATTGATTAAGAGACATTCTTAAAATAATTAACAGGAAAAGGCATTAAGTTCAAATCTGGACCTCACAAAGATTCACGAATAAACAGATTTACATATATTAACTATATATAGTGACTATGTATATGAGCCAGGTGTGGTGGCACAATTCCAGAGGAAGGGAATCTCTGAATTTGAGGCCAGCCTGGTTTAAAGTGAGTTGCATGATAGCCCTATCTTGAAAAACTAAACCAAACCAAGATGAATTTAATTACCTGGTTGGTGTTATCAGGCAGAAACGCCAAGGCTGTGGCAATGCTACCCTGGGCCGCCAACAAACTGGCATACTGACTCATCTTCTCAGCCAGAAGAGCCCCTACAGTATTCGTGTCCATGGCGTGGGTGAGCTGCACAGCTTTTCGGAGGATGACAACTTTCTCAATCAGATCCTAAATGATAGAATAAGACAATCAGAGATCCCAAAGAGCAGATTTCCAAACACACCCAGTGGACAGTGCCCGTCCACATCCTACTTGAAAAGCATGGGAAAGCTGAGCACCATCTAGGTGACAGCCAGTGAGGAGGAGGAAGCTTGTATCCCATGGACAGCAAATAGGGAGGAGGAGGATGCCTGATCCCCATGGAGGACTCATAGGTTATTATGTCCTAAGCATCCTCAGCCTGCCAGACATTTGACCACCCATCTCAGACAATTATCCAAACTGATGTGTTGGGCAGATACCCAGCAGCAGAAGAGGAGCTATGCGCAAACATGGCACACCATGGCTCCTGCAACAACACACTACCACACACACTCACTGCAGAGGCACACCACAGTTCCTGCAACAACACACTACCACACAAACTCACGGCAGAGGCACACCACAGTTCCTGCAACAACACACTAGCATACAAACTCACGGCAGAGGCACACCACAGTTCCTGCAACAACACACTACCACACAAACTCACGGCAGAGGCACACCACAGTTCCTGCAACAACACACTACCACACACACTCACGGCAGAGGCACATGACCTCCACGGGGGCTCACGGCAGAGGCACATGACCTCCACGGGGGCTCACCGCTTGCTCAAGTTAAACATTCCTCCCAAGGCTGGCGGGGCCTTAGGTCACTATGAGTACCCCTGGAGGGGACTGTGCGCCAAGGTTGCCTTCTGTTGCTCTTCTGCTCTCTGCAGCTCAGTCATGAGCTCCTATGCTGCCCTTGCCAGAGCCCGAGGCTATGGGCCACCCAACCTTAGAATTTCCAAACCATGAGCCCAAATAAAACCCTTTTTTGGTAAAAGCTAATTGTCCAGCCATTTCATGACAATAATGCAGAGCTGACTGATACACGCTGTGGCAAGGCAGCGGAGCTGTTCTTGGGGAGCGAGCCTTGTGATGGGAGGAGGGAGTGTGCAGGAGAAATACACTTTCTTCTCAGGAACACTTGAAAGGAAAAGCTTGCTTTTTTTTTTTTTTAAACCTGACTTTTAGTCTCATAAGAATGATCTTTAAAACACTGACTCTATGGATAAAATGTTTATCCAGAGAGAAAAACTACTATATTGAAATATCCAAAGACTTCACCCACTAACTATTTAGGGAAAAGTTGAAGCTACATGGTCCCCACAGTTTGACTTTCTAGTCTGAGTAGTGATTCTAACCTGAGTTCCTGCATTCTGTACTTCATGGTCTCTGATCATAAATGTTCTCCTCAATACTGGGATGCCTCCTGCTTCCCAGGCCTCACTATTGCTCTCTGCCAGAGGGAGAAGGAGTCTGAGAGAAAGCAGCTAAACTCTGAGCTACTTTCAATGCTCTGCTACCTCCCGGCCCTGGTGACTGCAGAACGTGATGGGACCTGACAGCTGCCACATCTTACGAGCCATCACGTCACACCTGGCTTCTTTAAAGATAACAATGAACACATGATGATCCAACCAAAGAACTCCTAAACGACAAAAGCAACAAGGTTCTCGGACAGAAGCATCTCCAACGTAATCCTAAGTGGGTGAGAAGACACTGAAATGTCAGCATCGCTGTTCAGAAATACTAACCTGGGGCTGGAGAGATGGCTCATTGTTTAAGAGCATTGCCTGTTCTTCCAAAGGTACTGAGTTCAATTCCCAGCAACCACATGGTGGCTCACAACCATCTGTAATGGGGTCTGGTGCCCTCTTCTGGTGTGCAGGCATACACACAGACAGAATATTGTATATATAATAAATAAATAAATATTTTTTTAAAAAAAAGGAAATACTAACCTGGAGAGACAAAGGATTGCTACCATCTTGAGCTTTTGTCCAACAAGCAACCAATTTCTCTACATTCCCCGCACAAATATAGCAGAGGCACGCCTGAGCCTGCAGGAGGCTGTCTCCTTCACTCTCAAGCCTGGCTCCCAAGAGATCTGTCAATCAAGAGAACAAGGTAAGATGGCACCCATTTCACTGTGTATGAGGTTGCAAGCAGCTCCGTGGTATTTCCAGAGGCATGGACGAAATTTTACAATCAGTAAGAACCAGAAAAAAGACACAAGCGCTCTAAATGCTCAGTGACTATTTGGCTGTTAAATAAACGGAGTAATTTACATATACTGTGTAAGACTCTACCTCTAACTACAGAACTGCTTTCCATCAAGAACATCAGAAGAAACAATAAGGGGGGAAATTTGAATAGCACATATAGAATACATCGTCAGTGGTGGCTAAATACACTACAAACGTACTACAGATACAAAAATCCGGAAAAATATAGTGAACATCCACGCCAGCAAGCAAGCTTGTTTCCTAAGGCACAAAGTTAGTCCTGGCCTCTAATGATCGATCTTACCTAACTGTTACCATTACTAATTGATCCCAACTAACATTTATTGAGAACTGCATATGTGCTAATTACAGATGAGAAAAATGAGGCTTAGAAAATGATCTTTTCTGGGTCATACAGCTTGTAAGTAGCAGAGGCAAAATTTATATTCTGATCTACCCCAAACCATTATCACTGAACATACAATCTCTAAATGACACATTTTCTATCTGTTCTCCCTTCTTCTGTCTGTCTTGTCTGTCTCTTCTTACTGAGAATCAAATTCACAGTCTTGAATATGCTAAACAACTGAGCGGTTAGCAGCAGGCACAGCCCATCTTTGTATTTTATAATTCTTACTTCAGATTAGACATGCAAAGATTTCTAGTAAAACTCCTTAATTGTGCAACGCACCCTGCCACCTCTGTAACAGTTACATGTGGGGCTTCTTACCACACAGGGCTGAGAATTCATCCGGTTTAGCATAAGTCAACACTGCAGCGAGGGCCTCTCTCCAGTTTTTCAGATCACAGGACTCAACAATCTCCTTCCAGTTCTTCATCACCACAGCAGTGATGAGCTTGAAAAGGGAAGCAGAAAATGATGTCTTTACTATACACGAGACCAAACTGTCTAATCGTCATGTCTGCATGCTGTGACATAACACAGGGCAAGCACTGCCATCAGGTCCCATACCTACCAATCTTGATCTTTCACAACTACTTAGATTTAATGACAATAGAACAGCCGCGTGTAGGGGAGACCCAGCCAATCACCTTTCTTGCAGGGGGCGGGGTCCCCGCCTGCCCTTCTGTTTTCCTGTTCTCCCCTGGAACTTTTGGTTCTGTAAGTCTATTTCCCAATAAAAACTGTATATATTATTACAGTTTTTGTCTGAGTTCGTTTAAGCCGCTACACCTGGTGCCCAACGTGGGGCTTTTTTGCCCCCGCCCTGGAGCGGCCCAGGATGTAGGCTTGAATTTTAGTTGAGAGAGCTGCATGCCCCAATCTCGCAGCTTTCTGCCTGGGTCCTAACCACACAGCACGCTCCTGGTCCAGCTGCCAGGCGCCCCCTCGGGCCCCAGTGCTGAGTCCGAGACAGCCTCGGCTTGGCAGGACAGCAACTCGGCCACACACGCCATAGCCTGCGGGGCCCGCCCCAATTGCCAGACTTACTCAGCCAGAGCACGTTAACTCCTCCCTGCCTCTCTGCCCGACTACAGCGGCAGAAGTACCTGAGCTTCTAAGTCACTAAACATCTACAGCAACTCGATTTTTCCTAGCGCTTGCTAGAAAATCGACAAACAGGACTCAGGCCCCATACCTACCAATCTTGATCTTTCACAACTACTTAGATTTAATGACAAATCAAACAGCCGCAAAGTGAAAAACATTCTTGAACCAAATAGCAGATGCTATCTTTCCTTCAAAAAGAAAATGGCATCAATGTATTTTACAAAGGGCTTCAGGGAAAAGTATAGGATACTAGCAAAACATTGTAACAGGAAGATGCTCCTAGGTCCAATTGTTCAGGGACTTTATTTGAAGGACAAGCAGGAAAGAACTTTATAAAGAAAGTTAAAACATTCTAGGGGCCAGTGAGATGGCAAAGCAGGGTAAGGGTGCCTGCTGCCAAGCCTGAGGACCAAGGCTGGTGACTGAGTTCAATCCCCAGGACCTACCTGGTAGAAGAGAACCACTTCATGCCGTGGCACATGCGCATGCATGTGTCATCTTAAGAAAAACTACAAAGCATTCAAGCCTTAGGAGGACAGCACAGAGGCGCACAGGCAAAGCTTGGAAACCAGGACAACCACCACTGGGGTTCAGTACTGAGATAATCAAACCAGGACAACCACCACTGGGGTTTAGTACTGAGATTATCAAACCAGGACAACCACCACTGGGGTTCAGTACTGAGATTATCAAACCAGGACAACCACCACTGGGGTTCAGTACTGAGATTATCAAACCAGGACAACCACCACTGGGGTTCAGTACTGAGATAATCCATGAAAAATAACTTCCAGGGTGGGTGTGCTGGTCGAGGCCTTTACTCCCTGGGAGGCTGGGGCAGGAGGATCTCTGCTTTCAAGGCCAGCCTGGTCTATGTGGCATATTCCAGGACAGTTAAGGCTGTTAACACAGAGAAACCCTGTCTCAAAAAACAAAAACAAAAAGCTTCCAAAACAATTGTCTTAAAATACAAAAAACAGCATTAAGCTTGAAAATGTTCAGACCCTCCATGCCGGAAATTCTAGTAACCGAATGATCAAAACTCTGTTCAAATCTTTAGGCAAAACAAAGGTTTCAATCACCATATAAAACAATGTTGCTTGTCTATGAGGAAAGCATTAAAACGAGCCCAAACAATCGTAAACAGTGACATAATACATCCTGGTCATAACATTGTAGAATAACTACGACTCTTTCTAATAGTCCCTGATCATAACATTGTAGAATAACTACGACTCTTTCTAATAGTCCCTGATCATAACATTGTAGAATAACTACGACTCTTTCTAATAGTCCCTGATCATAACATTGTAGAATAACTACGACTCTTTCTAATAGTCCCTGGTCATAACATTGTAGAATAACTACGACTCTTTCTAATAGTCCCTGGTCATAACATTGTAGAATAACTACGACTCTTTCTAATAGTCCCTGATCATAACATTGTAGAATAACTACGACTCTTTCTAATAGTCCCTGGTCATAACATTGTAGAATAACTACGACTCTTTCTAATAGTCCCTGGTCATAACATTGTAGAATAACTACGACTCTTTCTAATAGTCCCTGGTCATAACATTGTAGAATAACTACGACTCTTTCTAATAGTCCCTGGTCATAACATTGTAGAATAACTACGACTCTTTCTAATAGTCCCTGGTCATAACATTGTAGAATAACTACGACTCTTTCTAATAGTCCCTGGTCATAACATTGTAGAATAACTACGACTCTTTCTAATAGTCCCTGATCATAACATTGTAGAATAACTACGACTCTTTCTAATAGTCCCTGATCATAACATTGTAGAATAACTACGACTCTTTCTAATAGTCCCTGATCATAACATTGTAGAATAACTACGAATCTTTCTAATAGTCCCTGGTCATAACATTGTAGAATAACTACGAATCTTTCTAATAGTCCCTGATCATAACATTGTAGAATAGCTACGAATCTTTCTAATAGTCCCTGATCATAACATTGTAGAATAACTACGAATCTTTCTAATAGTCCCTGATCATAACATTGTAGAATAACTACGACTCTTTCTAATAGTCCCTGGTCATAACATTGTAGAATAACTACGACTCTTTCTAATAGTCCCTGGTCATAACATTGTAGAATAACTACGACTCTTTCTAATAGTCCCTGGTCATAACATTGTAGAATAACTACGAATCTTTCTAATAGTCCCTGATCATAACATTGTAGAATAACTACGAATCTTTCTAATAGTCCCTGATCATAACATTGTAGAATAACTACGACTCTTTCTAATGGTCCCTGGCAACGCAGAAGCTTGCGCCATGACAGTGCAATGTACGTGTGATCTTGACTGTCTACAGAAAGGCCTGGAAAGACGAACACGAACTTCGTAACACAGTTAAGACACAACTAAAACTTTTACCTTGAGGTTTTTTAGACTAAACCTCTGGAAGGGAATCAAAATACTGGAATTTTATCACATCAAAGCACAAACAACTATTTCTGGGTGAAAGAATTTAATTCTTTGCTAATTTTTGTATCTTAATTATCTATAACACTAGGATACTACCTCCATAATCAGAATGATAAAAAGTGTGTAATTCTAATACTTATGAGGTTAGGGCAGAAGAACTGAAGATTTGGGGAAAGCCTGAGCTAATGACAAGATCCACCATCTGAAAAATAACTTTTTTTGGCCAGCGGCAGGGTTTGAAGACAGGGTTTGTGTGTCTCTGGCTGTCCTCTAACCCAGAAACCCACCTGCCTCTGTCTCCTCAGTGTGTTCCACCATACCTGGCTAAAAGAAAACATTTTTAAAGTATATATGTATATGCATGTATGTGTTTCTCTGCTACTATTTACTTTAAAAAGTAACATACCCTGGTAATTTTGCTTTGAGATTTTGCAAAGTATTTTTTTTGTGTTTGAGCCAAGAGTTCTTGTCCACCCGCTATGGCTAATATAATAGCATCAGCCATTCGGTTATCATGTAAACAAAGGTCAACTGCACTCTCAAAATTGCCAGTCAGCAAAGCCCGAGTAATTAATCCATCAATATCTGCAACAAAGAAACACAACATCCAAGTTAAATAGAGTCTGCTACTAAAAACAATTACTAGAAAACTGTGCACACCAGGTTTTATACACAGGCAAATGGAGAACACAAGGCTAATTTTTTATTACTAACAGATGAAATTTTTAAAATAAACTGTCACTATTTACAGAAGCTATGGAAATGGATCAGAATGTATATATAGTAACTTATTTTATTAGTAAAGATCACTTAGGTGTGTCAGAACTCATCAGCATTTTCAAGACACTGGTTAGACATAAGTGACAAAAGTTCTCTCTTCCCCCTGCCCAGCATGATGCCACCTTTCTAGTGATGTCTACTGGCACATAACTTAGCTCCTAGGTCTTGGGAGCTCCAAACCACTCATCTACAGAGACCTCTTGTAAAAGCAAAAAGCAACAGTGCATTGTTTTCGCTGATTCCTTATGGCTACAAGAGATTTCAGTCAAAGCCAACAGCACTTACCTCCACTGACGGAGATGTTAAACGTCCCTCCAGCTGAAGGCAGAAAATCAGACTCCTGTTTTTCCTCTTTAATTTGCTAAAGAGATGGAAAAGGCAGCAAATTAGCCAAAATGAAGCTGAAACAAGCTGCTTCAAAATGTCCCAATCTACGTGTAGAACCTTGGACTTCCAAGGCATGAGTTCCCATGAGACATGAATAAAACCCAGTCATCTAAATCACCAAATCAAGTGTCCACACTTGTCACAGAGACCTGAAAAGTTGCTGTCAAAAGTAAGGAACATTTTTCAGATCCCCCAACTTTGAGTGGCTTCAAAATGCAAAATATACATATTTTTAATTATAGTGTCTATAGGTTTGGCTATAAAATCTTTCTGTCCAAGCTGAATCACAAAAACAAATCCCTTGGTGTCCTCAGTACAAAAGTGCAGCAAGCCTAGAGTTTTGTATGGCTCAGTTACAAAGTACATGTCTCTCGCAAGTAGGGTCGGTCTCCAATGCCACAAAGAACAACAACAAAGCAGTATAAACACTGTTTTAACCATTTGAATGTTTTTGAATAAACCAAATTAAATCATACATTTCATTTTCCTTTAAATTAGTTATATATTGAACAGCACAAAGTCTGACAATACACACACACACACACAACAAAAGTTACAAACTGAGCGACTCAATTCAAAATCTAAATACAAAATTGCTGTGGAATATTACTTTAACTGTGTATTATACTTGTTTTTGCTGCACTTGTTTAACGATGTAAAGAATGTCACATCTGTATATGCTGTTGCATATCACCCTATGTAAAGGTGTGTCACATCGGTTTAAACTGCATTTGTTTAATTATGAGAAGATGTGTTGCTGTTTCACCTTGACAACATAAGGCACCTGTTTGGTCTAATAAAGAGCTGAACAGCCAATAGGGAGGCAGAGAAAGGATAAATGGGGCTGTCAGAGACAAGAAATAGGAGGAGAAATCTAGGCTCAAGGAAAGAAGAGAACAGGGAGAAAGAGAGGTCCACGTCCAGAGCAAGACGCCAGTCAGACGTGAGGAGCGGTAGAAGACGTACAGAAGGAAAGAGAAGTACAAGCCCTGAGGCAGAAGGCCGCTAAAGAGAAACAGGTGAATTTAAGGTAAAAGAGCTAGCAAGCTAGGCAGAGCATTCGTAACTAGTAAGAAGTCTCTGTGTCATGATTTGGGAGCTGGCTGGTGGCCTAAAAGAAAAAGTCTAGCATACAAAATGATCTGAAATTCAAAACTTCTTAGATTTCCAGATTAAAAATAATCAGCTTTATGAAGACTCTGTACAGACATCCCAAGCCTTTCTTCTGAAATGAAAACAAAGTTATCCGATATGAACTCAAATGTTCATGCAGACATTTGTTCTGCCCACACAGCTGACTGTGAAAGCTGAGTCATTCTGTGCAGAGAGCAGCACTGGCTCATCTAAGACTTAGGTAACACTTTACCCTATTCCTTCTCCCCTTAGGAAAGTGCTGGCATTCACATTCATCACCCATCCTCACTACCTCTGTTTCCTAAATTTACAGAATGACACTTTCAGGCTAGAGACGCACACCGGGTATGGATACACGGACCTGGGGTGCGTGAGGCCCTGGGTTCAACCCCTAGGACGACACAAATAGCACAATCTTCCCATTTCAAACGTGCTTTCTATATACAGTTAACACACCTTTACTTATGAACTCCTGAGAGACAAGTAGGGCCCCAAATGCTTAATTTCTTACATACTGAAAACCTTGAATGTACAAGGTACCATATCTGAAAAGCAAATAGTATCTGTTAAGTGGGGAGCGTAGCCCCCAACCCCTGGCATCCATACCAGCTTCCCTGGCCTGGGAGTTGCTTTGGTCTGGACTCCAAATCCCAGCATGCCAGGTCCTGACCACTCCCACAGGGTATTTAAGTGGGATTCCCGGTGGAAAAACGTGGTTTTCGGGTCTGTAAGTGCTCCCTGCTTTCCTGTCTCCCCACCATGCGCTCGGCCACCCAAAAGCGTCTTACTTAATAAAATGATGGGCATTTTGATTTGGTTTGATTTGACCTAACTGGATTTCTTGCACCTTTCTTCTTACTTTTTTACTTAACAGTATCATCAAGACCAAAGGGAAGATTTTCTCCCCTTACACACAGTTTGTTTCAAGCCTTCACAATATGCAATGACTACTGTTTGCTAAGTATTTTATCACCTATTATTTCATGAGTACATGAACAAATAGACTTTAATTTGATGGTACATAGTTAATATACAGAAATGAATACCCTTGCAGGTATCTATAATTTTCCTAGGTATCTCCAAAACTAGTTCAAACTTTTAGCAAGATTTTACAGTGTTCTCTATTTCCTTATTAAATTCTGGGAGATTGATTTTAATAGAAAATATATTTCATAATCACTTTACAGCAGTCCAATATGTTTATGAATTATTTATAAGCATTCCATAGTCAAGATAGTCCCCTACCATAAAAGGCAAAGGAAAAGTCAAAGATTAGATAAGACATAAGAACTTGATTAATTTTCCAAGATGAAATAAAATAGAACGCAAGAAAAGTAAACTATGGAATTAGTTGTTAGTTGGGGGGAGAAAGAGAGAGTCACAAGGAAATAAATTAATGACACAGCTGTGTATTCAAGGTCTCTTTTCAATTAGTTATAGAAATTACCAAGCACAGCTAAGGACACACTAATAGTTAAGTCATCACAATTAGCTTAGTTTTACAAAATATTCTTTGCTGTGTCCCAGTTCAGGACCAATTTAGAAGCATCTATCACTGAGAGCGGGCTATACAAATCAAAGTGTCAAAAAAAAAAAAAAAACACATTAACTTGACATGCACAGCAACTGCATTTCTGAGTAAAATCTCTGTCAGTTTAGCATACTGGCAGCCATCTGACCCAATTAAGGAAATCTCACATCTACCACTAATTTTAAGACATAGTAATAAGAACCTGGGCCAAAGAACTAGTGTGCAGAGATACTGTTGTTAGGCAAGATAAATAGACTCTCTTACCCTTAAAACACCTGAGAAAAAATACATTCAAACATAATTGACAACAAGTAGTCAAAAAAAGTCCATATTTTCATGTGAGATACACAATTATCACATAACTGTCCAATATAATAAAAATAAGTACCTCTCCCAAGAGCTGCTCTCCAGCAGCGGGGCTCTCCTCCCCATCACTCTGTGCTACTTGGTCAGGGTCTTTAAGAGCCTTTGGTACAGAAAACAATCACAGAGGGAGGTGAAGAAAGCAGCATTAAAAGGTTATTAGTAACAAGCGAGACAAAGACCCAACCAACCACATCCAGAGCTTGATCGCGAGCAGCAACCTGGCAAGTTTATCCCAGAAACAACATTAAAAGGAAAGCAGGAACGATCACTACCACCACCTTCCCTTTTGGCTACCAAATGTCACATGACATACAAGCGATTTACCTTATCTGAGCAGACATTGGTTCAGTTTTCCCTTTTAAGAAGTTCAAATATACCAAAAGACATGCTTTACCAGCTAAACTTAAGATGAGAATTATAAACTTACTAAAATCCTTGGAACTGGTATTTTCTAAATCAGTAGGCACAAAACAGATCAGCTTCTCAAACTACCCTTCTTGTGAGGATCTAACCAAACTCTCAGGAGAAAGCTATGTTTAAAGGCCTTCTTACCACATCGGATCCATCCACTTTGTTCAAGGCCAAAGCAATCTGAAAGGAAAACAACAACTCACCTACTAAACACAATTCTATTCAGGGTGTACAGCAAGATTCGGCTTTACTCCATTCTCAGCCAAACCCCACAAAAGTTCCTATCAGGGGAAGTATGTTTAGGAAGAGCAAGACACCTGTGCACAGCTGGTTCTCACTGGTTCTAGCTCCATTTACAGGGGATTCTACTGTCCAGATGATCTTCAGCTCTTCTATCTAACCTACAATCAACCTTGAAAGAAACATGTTCTTGGACCTTGTTGTTTTAATAACTATAAATCATTGCTTGTTTGCTTGTTCATTTTTTTTCTTATTGTTTTGTTTTCTAAGACCGGACCTCACTATGTCACCCTGGCTGGCCTGGAACTCATGGTGATTTATTGGCTCTGCCTCCTGAGTGCTAGGGTTAAAGACTTGCACACCTGGCTTACAAGTACATTTTAAAAAGATGTCCTCAGGTACTCAATATAGAATGAATTGTTTTAGAAGTATTTTGATAATGATTGTATTTCCTAATTGTTTTGCTTTCAGACATACAAGCAAAATTTTAAGTTTTCTTCTGAAAACTTAGAAAAATCAGAGCATCAAGGAGTTATGGCTAATAAGGAAATCAAATAAACCCTGACACTTTAAAGGAGTAAGCGAAGACACTAGCAGTGTGGCTGCCCTCAGAGGAGCATCAGAAGCAGCTCGTGCCATTCAGGCCGCTGTGCAATGCTACAGGAAGCTTTAGTTTCCATCAACAGAGGTGAAGGGTCTGAGAACAGGACAGAGTTCTTGAGGCTTCCACCGTTTTTTGCTGCTACTGACGCTGACGTCAGCACTGACACATGAAGACTACAAAATGCTAATGTGGTTTTCTCTTTCAAAAAGGGAATTCTTTCTTTCAAAAGTTAAACTACGAAGCAAACTACTTAGACCTTGTTTACTTAGTGACAAAAATTCATCCTCCAGATACCTGTTACTGGTCAACAACAAGCCATTTAAGAATTTCATGCTAGCTGGGCAGTGGTGGCCTGGCACACGTCTTCAGTCCCAGCACTCAGGAAAAAGAAAAGGCAGATCTCTGAGTTTGAGGTCAACCTGGATACAAATTGATCCACGTCAGCCAGGACTAAACAGAGAAACTGTCTCAAAAACAAAAGTTTCAAGCTAAGGCATCAGTCTAGCGAGGCTGAAGAGCGCAGTTGTCCTGACAGTGTTCTTCCCTTAAACCAGTCCCCGCCACCCTCCCGCTGCCAGGCCACTGTGACACACCTTAATAAACACCCCGGTGTGTGTGACAAACTATCCCTGACAGTGGCTGAATTAAAGGTGGTTCTGGCCGAAGTGGAGTTTCACCCTGAAAACGTTGTCTGTGACTGATCTGAGAACACCCGTGAGAACTCTATAAACAGACAGCCCCCACACAGCACAGGAGCGTCTGTGTGAGTTTACCTTCTTCCCCAGATCTTCTCTCCTGTAGCCGAGAAGCTCGAGGTATTTCCCACGAGAGTCGTCCTCAAAGTTTACCTGTGAGAAGAGACACAAGCTTCAAACAAAGACCTACACTTAAAATCTAGTTTTTCTAAGAACTGACTAAATTCTAAATCAAATTACTAAAAAAAAAAATCTAAAGTCTATAAAAATCCTGAAAATTCATGGTGCAAAAAGAACTTAGCTTTCACAACTGGCTTTTTAGATATGCAAGCGTGTATATGCGTGAGTGCTGGTTTGTGCACACTACAGGGGTCTGTTACTGTGCCCAGCTTGGGTTTCTTGAATTTCGTCATGCATTCCTGAAGTCATACTATGTCTTCAGAAGGAAGACAGACTTAAGATTATCATAGGAACAGTTATCAGTAATGAAATAAAACCGACCTTAGGGCCAGAGGGATGGCTGAGCAGGTGAATGCGCTCACTGTAAAAGGAGCATGCACGAAGACATGCAGAAACAGAAACTAATAAACCCAACTTCACCTTCAAGAAGGACCACACATTCTTCTCAAACTCAGTCTGAGACGCATCAATCTTCCTCTGGCAGTAACTGGTGAAGCTCTGGGACTGCACAACCTGCTGCAGCTGCTCCGAGCGGCTCAGGAAGTCCTTCTCCGTCACCACCTGACTGATGAACACGTGCTGCCGCTGCTGCTGCGGCTCCGCTCCCTGCTGAGGCTGCACTTTAGCATGCTCAAAAGTCACCAGTTTCCCTCCAAACTGTGAGAAGAAACAAACTCATCAGCCACTAAACCGTGCCCCCAAAGTAAACGTACTATAAGCCTGCCAAAATAAAGAACTGTACGGAGATCTCTGACACACCTCCCACTGTTCTCTTCAGTTTTCACAAGACGCCCTGGACGCAATGTCCTTTGTGCTGCCCCACAATGTCTCGGCTAATATGCCACACTGAACCATAAAAACGAAATCCACCTACTGAGAAGGAGGCACCGACAGGCCTTCGGACCCACTTGGGTGGCTTCTTCAGGGGGAGCACTATGCTGTGCTGAGTGGTCTGCTGTGGGATTTGTAACGGAGGAAGGGGCTGTCCTGTGCCGAAGGGATCGAGATTCCCAAAAGATGATGAAAGCTATTTTCAAAGAAGTATGAGTTAGTCACCTACATAAACTAAGTTGCAGTTTTTCAAATCATGCATAGAAGTGTCAATTATCTAGCAGAGCAGCATTGTAAAGGAATTATACAAGGCGGATATTTTTCTCAGTTATAAAAGCCTGAATACTCCTATTACCTTGTCAACTTGTTTTTGCCTTAAACCGTCTATGCTCCCTCCCATGATAGAATAAACACTGATCCGTCCATCAAAGGAAGCAGCTGACAGGACAGCAGGATTTCGAGGACACCACTGGATGTCAAAGCACCACTGTGTGTTGGTGGGAAGTTCATACAATACCTAGTCCAACATAAATAAACACAAGTTAGAAAAAGGTGCAGCCAGAGCATAACCAAAATAAGTAATGTTGGCAGTAAGAACAGCTGAACATTTGCTTTAGAAAAGGCTTTAGCTAAGAAAACCAATGGCGAGTTCTTCTTAAAGTGTAGTGGTCCCCGGGACAGTCCACCGCCACAGTGCAGTATTGGTCCCTGGGATGGTCCACTGCTACGGTGCAGTATTGGTCCCCGGGACAGTCCACTGCTACGGTGCAGTATTGGTCCCCGGGACGGCCCACTGCTATGGTGCAGTGTCCCTGACTGCTACGGTGCAGTATTGGACCCCGGGACAGTCCACTGCTACGGTGCAGTATTGGTCCCCGGGACAGTCCACTGCTACGGTGCAGTATTGGTCCCCGGGACGGCCCACTGCTATGGTGCAGTGTCCCTGACTGCTACGGTGCAGTATTGGTCCCCGGGACAGTCCACTGCTACGGTGCAGTATTGGTCCCCGGGACGGCCCACTGCTATGGTGCAGTGTCCCTGACTGCTACGGTGCAGTATTGGTCCCCGGGACGGCCCACTGCTACGGTGCAGTGTCCCTGGGACGGCCCACAGGTACGGTGCAGTGTCCCTGGGACGGCCCACCGCTACGGTGCAGTGTCCCTGGGATGGTCCACTGTAACAGGAATGCTAGTCAGTATTTCTTTTCCTAAAATGGCAGGAGACAAGCTGGAAAGGCCAGAACATTTTATCAAATTCTAGTGCTACTGTTTTCAAATGCTTAGGCATGGCAAGATCCAAAGAACTATAATTAGGTCATTTGAAAACCAAACTTTAAACCAAAGTTAGAAAGAACTCAGTGACAAATCTGGCTTTTAGCCACATAAGAAAACATGCCTATCTCATTCTTCTTATTGAAGAATCCTAACAAAAGCTCCTCTAACTTTCCTACAGAAGGAAGAGAACACGGGAAAACTTTACAAATGCTCTTACAGGGCCAGGGAGACAGTGCCATGTGTAAAATGTGTGCCATGCAAGCATGAGGTCTGCAGGTCAAGTTCCTGCAGCCACAGGGAAAGTCAGGTCTGGTACTCGCTACAGACAGCTGGGGAGGCAGAGGCAGGGGACTACTGCATTAGCTGACCAGCCACTCAGGGAGGTCAATGAGACTCCGTCTCAGAAAATCCGCAGACACAACCAACAAAGGTGCACTATCGATTTCTCAGCCAGGTCATAGGCACTAAGTGCTCATGCACCTGGACATGAACATACGCACACACACACACAAAATGAAAATAAAGCTACTCGAGGCCCTAAGTTCAATGTTCAACAGCTAAAATAACAAAACCTATTAAAACTTTTTTTTGGTTTTCATTTACTCCTCTGTGTGTGTGTGTGTGATGGGTACGTGTGTCGGCATATGTTACAGTACACACGCAGAGGACAACTTTCACGAGTCAGTTCTCCCTTCCACCTTATTGTCTCTGCCATGGCTGACTCATGAGCATCCAGACGGTCCTGCTTCCTGTCTCACTGCAGGAGCCACTGCATCCTGTTCATGTGGGTTCCAGGAATCAAACTCAGCTTCCCAGACTTTACTGCTGAGCCATCTTGCCAGCTGGAAGACTGTGGGGTTTTGTTTGTTTGTTTTTAATGGGGCTGGAAATGAAGCCTAGGACTTTCACAAGCTAACAAGCAACTGCTTGACTTTTGAGCCACACGCCTAGCATCAAAACACCTACAAAAGCACCTGCAATAATACACTTTAATAGAGGAAAGGCAAAGGGTATAAGGCTGTAACTAGGTTTGAAGAGATGGCTCAGCAGATGAGCGCACTGGCTGCTCTTCCAGATGACCTGGGTTCAGTTCCCAGCTCCAACATGGCAGCCATAACTGTTTGTAACTCCAGGTCCAACACCCTCACACAGGCACATATGCAGGCAAAACACCAATGCACATATAATAAAAATAAATCATTTTTTAAAAGGCTGTAGCTAGACTATGTCCCAACAGAGAAAGACTAATTTTTTTTTTTTTTTTTTTTTTTTTTGGTTTTTCAAGACAGGGTTTCTCTGTGGCTTTGGAGCCTGTCCTGGAACTAGCTCTGTAGACCAGGCTGGTCTCGAACTCACAGAGATCCGCCTGCCTCTGCCTCCCGAGTGCTGGGATTAAAGGCGTGCGCCACCACCGCCCGGCTTGAAAGACTAACTTTAAACATTGAAGGACATGAGCCGGAGAATGTTCCTGACAGAGATCTGATGGGTCAGCATCTCAGAGCTTCCTCCAGTGGGCTTAATTACATGGCTTTAAAACCATATGGAAATGGCTGATAAAATGGAAATAAAGTGTCATGAGTGCTGAAAAGTTGAAGCGTTCCTCGTCCTACCTCTCCAGTGTTAGGGTTGGAGCACAGAATCTTAGCATCTTTTCCACAGCTCAGTAACAACTCAGGATCGGCCATGCTCCAAGCAATTGCCAAAATTCCCCTATAGAAACACAGTGGGAGAGAGGAACAAGTGAGAACAAGATACAGTCGTATATTAGTCCGCTTACTAGTTCAAACTGTTAGCTTAAAAAAGCAGAGCAGACTGGTGGAAATGCTCAATCGCTTTGGAGCCTGTCCTGGAACTAGCTCTGTAGACCAGGCTGGCCTCGAACTCAGAGATCCTCCTGCCTCTGCCTCTCAAGTACTAGGGCTAAAGTCATGTTCAATCTTGAGGAAAACAAATTTCCAATCACTGCTGTGCAGGCCCAGGAGACGCCCAGACGGCTGGCCTGAGTATGACTCACAGTAACTCAGGAACATGTGTGCTACAAAGACACAGGCTGCTGAACACCATACAGTAATTCAGTAACATGTGTGCTACAAAGACACAGGCTGCTGAACACCATACAGTAACTCAGGGACATGTGTGCTACAAAGACGCAGGCTGCTGAACACCATACAGTAACTCAGGGACATGTGTGCTACAAAGACACAGGCTGTTGAACACCATACAGTAACTCAGGGACATGTGTGCTACAAAGACACAGGCTGTTGAACACCATACAGTAACTCAGGGACATGTGTGCTACAAAGACGCAGGCTGCTGAACACCATACAGTCACTCAGGAACATGTGTGCTACAAAGACGCAGGCTGCTGAACACCATGCGCAGTGCAGAGGGGCAGAGATGAGAGTGAGTGCCCAACAACACGGACTGTGGAGTACTTGGTCCCAGGCCGGGTTTTATGAGAAAGCTCATGGATAAAAACCCCTCACAGAGCTGGGTGATGTGGGCAGCGCAAACCTTCAATCCCAGACTCATATGACAGGACCAAATGGATCTCTGGAAGTTTCAGTCCAACTTGGTCTACATATAGACAAATCCTGTCTCAAAAAAAAAAATCAAACTAAGCCTCATACGTGGGAGGCCAGCGCTCGACTGCCAACCTCCATCCGCAGTCCTGTTTTTGGCTTCTGTTACCAGGAAGTAGTCTTTATTGAGTATAATGAAAAGAAAAATGTAGATACTTTTTAAAGAAATATTAAGCTCTAAAGTCTAGAAACATGGTTTTATAGATCACTATATTAAAGGGATATTTTTATGTCAATATAGCGGAAATACAGTGTATCCTTGGGCTATGCACAGTGTAATCCTTGGATAGGAAGATGGCTCAGTAGTGAGGTGCTTGCCATACACACGTCTACAGACAGACCACTGAGATGGCTCGCAGGTAATGGCCTATGACCTGGGTCAGTCCCTGGGTTCTGTGAGAGGCGACACTGACCTCCACAGCATGTGGAGCGGGTCCATGCCCCACACCCACACTCACATGCACACAAAGCCAGGGATGGAGCAAGGCAGACCCACAGAGCTCACCTGATAGCTCCAGGACAGTGTCTCAAAACTGCATGGCTGAGGGATGCTCAGAAAGCCATCAGGCATGATTTCTGGCTGCCACAAACATGCCTGCACCTCCCCCCGCACACAATCTTCTGTGCTCAATTATTTAGAGAGAGTGAGCATTAATCATTTTGTCTTTTCTATATTCATACCTACATTACTCAGAGATTCTATGAGAAAGCAGAATTAAGTTTGGGCATTTCTTAAGAGCATATAATTAGAGGTCTGATGGGAACTCACCAAGGCCAGCTGGCCTGGGTCTGGAAAAGCCTGGGATAAAACCGGACTCTCTGAACATAGCGGACAATGAGGACTACTGAGAACTCAAGAACAATGGCAATGGGTTTCTGATCCTACTGCACGCACTGGCTTTGTGGGAGCCTAGGCAGTTTGGATGCTCAACTTGCTAGACCTGGATGGAGGTGGGGGTTCCTTGGACTTCCCACAGGACAGGGAACCCTGATTGCTTTTCGGGCTGGGGGGGGGGGCTTAATTGGGGGAGGGGGAGGGAAATGGGAGGCGGTGGCGGGGAAGAGACAGAAATCTTTAATAATAAATTAAAAAAAATAATTAGAAGTCTGAGTATTTTGCTCAGTGGTAAACACTTGCTTAGTATATACAAGGCCCTGAGTTTGATTTTTGACACAGCAACAATACAATAGCCAAAGTTTGTTCATTTAGAAAAAAATGTTTTTAAATTATGTGTGTGTAAGCGCGCACGTACGTGTGCATGGGAGTGCAGGGGCATCAGACTCCCCTGAAGCTAGAGTTACAGATTGTGAGCTGACATTTGGGTGCTGGGAAATAAACTCAGGTCCTCTGGAAGAGCAAGTGTTCTTAACTACTGAGTTATCTCCCCAGCTCAATAAATTATATATTATGCTATTATTAATATATAAGGTCAGATTTTAAAGAAACATAGAATTATAAGGCTGGAAGAGACCAAATAATCAAGTAATCTACCACTTATTAGCACAAGAAAACTGCCAACTAGAGATTGTTTCTGTCACTAGCACTGGGCTTTGCTAAATTATGACGGCCCATTCCCAAGCTCTGTGGTAAAAACTCTGAGATCAGTGTTTGGGCTGACTTTGGACAAGTTTAACCTTCAATTTCTGGCCTGTAAGACATGCAATGGCAGTTTCTCCAGTTATTTGTTATGAGGATTGATTAAGGTGCCATGTACAATGGTTGCACACTGTCTGTTATGGAAGAGTTATCTGTCTTCCTTCTACAATGCCAGTTCCCTGCAGTTAGTGTAGTGGTTTGGATGAGAATGGCTCCCATAGGCTCATGTCTGAATAAAAGGTCCCCAACTGTAGGAACCATCTGGGAAAGATTAGGACGTGTTGCCTTGTTGGAGAAGGTTTAACACTGGGGTAGGCTTTGAGGTCAGGCCCAGTCTGCTGTCTAAGGATCAGGTGTGAGCGCTCAGCCCCTGCTCCAGCACCGTACCTGCTGCCACGCTCCTCACCATGATCGTCATGGACTTGCCTCTGAAACTGAACAAGCCCCCAACTAAATGCTTTCTTTTAGAAGTTGCCTTGGTTGTGTGTATTTTCCCAGCAATAAGAAAGCAATTAAAACAGGTGAGAATTTTGTGTGTTTTACTGTATACATTAATACACTCAATCTTAAATAAAATAAGAAAAATATTAAGGCTCCTCAACAGCATCTTTTTTCTACTAAAAACTAGACTAAAATATAACATTTAAGGAGAAATTGGTTCTGGCCAAATTCTTCTCCTTTATGAGCATCTTATAGACAGATCACAAACTTCAGAAACTTCACAAACTTCAGATAGGAGAAGGGGGGAAAGGACTTAAAAGTTCAGTCACATGTCACTAACCAGGAAGTCCCCAAAGTACTTAGAAACTAGTACATTTTCTTTGTTTGTTTGTTTGGTTGGTTGGTTTTTAGAGACACGTTTCTCTGTGTTAAAGTCTTAGCTGTCCTGGGAGACTCTCTGTAGACCCGGTTATCCTCCTGCCTCTGCCTCCTGAGTGCTGGGATTAAAGATGTGTGCCACCACCTGGCTAGAAATTAGTATAATATTAAAAGGGATTTTCTTATTTAAACACATTGAACTAATTTACTTAAATTTGCTACTAAATAGGTATCACCGATAAGAAATTTGCCAAATTAATGAAATACAAAGACACTAAGACATGAGAAAATTCCCATTTTTCAAAATATCTACTCAATATATTACTGCAAACTGAAAGCAGATCACCTAATTTCTCAAAAATGTTTGCTTTTAAAGTAAAATAGAATAAAACCAGTTTCTAAACTGTTGCTATATGGCATCAAATTTTCTTAAGTATGATGGCTAATATGGATCTAATTGTATAATCAGTGTCAAGATTTAATAGACTCCAATTTTTACCCACTATTTTAGGTGATTTTAATTTCCTGAATGCACTATGTAGCTGAAGATGGCCTTGAACTGCCAAGTGCTGGGATTACAGACACACATCTCTATGCTTGGCTTAATTATTTTAAAGAAAGTGGCGAAGAATACTTTAACAAAGGATTCATGTTAGCATGATATGATCTACCATTTTAGAGAAAAAATCCTGACTACTGTTTAAAATAAAAAGTAGTAATTATGTTTTAGGATTTAAAAATAAAGAAACAAAGTTCCTTGAAACAGTAGTATGGTACCTGGCATGATTTTCCAGAACCCGGATAGGAGAGGCGGCAAACCGAAGGTCCCACATCTGGACCACGGGTAATCGATCATCCTCAGAGGCCAGGACCATCTGCGTAGCAACGTCCGGGTGCCACGCCAGCCCAGAGCAGTGCATCTGCAGACAGGGAAGGCCACATCTTAGCAATCATGTTACTTTATGAGAAGCAGACCTAAAATTGGAGGGCTATGTCACCACTAAAATAAACAGGAAAATGCATCGGCTGAGATTAGTTTTGAACCTTTTAAATGTTACTAAACAGTTTTAAGCATTTTTTTTTTTTTGGTTTTTCGAGACAGGGTTTTCTGTGGCTTTGGAGCCTGTCCTGGAACTAGCTCTTGTAGATCAGGCTGATCTCGAACTCACAGAGATCCGCCTGCCTCTGCCTCCGGAGTGCTGGGATTAAAGGCGTGCGCCACCACGGCCTGGCTGCATTTGATATTTCTTATTCATCTACTTGATACACATAAAGCAATTCAGAGTCAAAATAATTCTAAAATGAATTTTACTATCAATACTGTAACTAAGAATAATTTATACAAACTTAAAATATAAGACTTTCAAAAATAAAAATAAGGTTCTCAACTAAAAACTAAAGCCTTCTACCTTTCCTCAAAAAAAAAAAAAAAAAAAAAGAAAAAAAGAAAAAAATATCTTAAACATCTAAAGTTTCCTGAGACAATGAGACATTACTATTATTGGGAATGACCATTCTAGTATTTATATATAATATTTATTTATATTATAATATAGTATAATGACTCATTTCTAATACAGTCTATATAATGACTAAAACTATTTTTGCATGCTTTGTCCCACTGGAACTTGGGTTTTAAAATTTCTGGTCCATTTACACTATGGTAATCTGGAGGAAGGCTCTTTTCAACAGGTCCGTGGTGTTAAAATGATATACACATCCTGACTTAGGCACTCTTATTTTAGAAAATCTTTAACCAGGGTGGGCACCATGGCTCAGCACATAAAGGCACTTACTATCAAACCTGAAGACCTAAGTATAATCTCTGGGACCCATATGAAAGAAGGAGAAAAGAAGTCATGCAAATTGTCCTTGAACCAGCACAAAAGTGCACAATGGAGCGTGAATGCTCAAATAACCGCCAAAAATAGACAAACAAACAAAAAACATAAATGTGATATAAGTATTTTTTAAGTTTTAAGAAACAAAGAAAAAGAGAGGGAGGGAGGGGAAGGAGGAAGAGAGAGAGAGAGAGAGAGAGAGAGAGAGAGAGAGAGAGAGAGAGAGAGGCACCACCAAAATGGCTCACTGGGCAAATGTGCCTCTCACTAAGTCCACTTCAACCTGAGTTTGATCTCTGAGACCCACCTGATTCCAAAAGTTGTCCTCTGAACACAACATGTGCTTCATGGCACACATGCACCCACATGGACATGCACATAAAATTACAAAATAAAGTGCTTAAAAAAATAAAAAAACAAGCCGGGAGGGGGAGGAGCACACATTTAATCTTTGGAGGCAGAGCCAGGCAGAGCTCTGTGAGTTCGAGGCCAGCCTGGTCTACTGAGTGAGTTCCAGGACAGGCTCCAAATCTACACAGAAAAATCCTGTCTCAAAAAATCAAAATAATGAAATTAAATAAATAATAAAACATACCCAACATGGTTTCCTGGGTATTTAATTACTGTCACTAAGGGGGAGGGGGCATTCATCCCACTATTAAGTCATTGATAAAAAGACAATTTTAATTTTACAAAGCCTTGATCTCTTGAAACAAGCCCCAGGGTACACAGCAGAAGCACTCATGTCCGTCACAAGTCAACCCTATACTTACTCTGTTACTGTGATCGCTGACTTTGATGATCGGCTCATTTTTCCTAAGATCCCACACAGTTGCCCGGCCACTGGGACTCGCTGATGCTAAAATATGCTGGACTTGTCTGTTCCATGCAATGCAGCTGATGTCTTCTGGCGGCTGTTAAGGAACAAACCATTAAAAACCATCTCCATGCTGTGCTGTTGGTTTTATCAAACTGAAGTCGCTGGGAAGAGCCAAAACTGAGGAACTATCTCTATCAGCTAGCTCTGAGGGTGTGTCTGTACACTTTCTGACTGCTGACTGATGTGGGGTGCCTCCCTGGACACGTGGGTCTAGGCTATAGAAGGAAAGTAACTGACCAAGCCACCTGACCTCCAGAGATGACGGACTTTGATCGGGACATGTAAGCGACATAAATCCTTTCTCTCCCAAATTGGTTTTGGGCAGTGTATAACTCCAGCAACAGACTAGGATATTACAATATTCAACTTTAATTATAAAGCCAAGTGTGGTGGCACACACCTTTAGTCCCAGCACTCTGGAGACAGGTCAATTTCTGAGTTCAAGGCCAGTGTTGAGTTTCAGGACAGCCCGAGAGAGCTACGTAGTAAGACCCTGTCTCAAAAAACTAAAAATTAAATTTAATCATAAATTCTTATTCTTCATTTATAATTTTTTCTGTCTTTATTTTTTCTTGAGACAGACAGGTCTCAAGTATGTACCTCTGGCCAGCCTGGAACTCACAGAGATCCACCAGCTTTTACTTCCTGAGTTCTGGGATTAAAGGGGGACCATCATGCCTGCCTGACCCTTTAGCTTTTCTTTTTTTTTTTTTAAATCTATTACTAGGCTGGAGAGATGGCTCAGTGGTTAAGAACACTGTCTGCTTGTCTAAAGGTCCTGAGTTCAATTCCCAGCAACCAAGTAGTGGCTCACAACCATCTGTAATGAGATCTGGTGCCCTCTTCTGGCCTGCAGGTGTACATGTAGGCAGAATACTGTATACACATAAATAAATAAATCTTTTAAAAAAATAAAATCTATTACTTAGAAATTAGATCCACAGCCAGGCATTGTTTAAAATACAGATCTGCAGAGCTCCAACTACTTTGTGTTGTTTAATATTGTCTCATCCAACAAGTATTTGCTGATTCTTGCTATAAACTAAGCCATTTCTTTATTTGCAGCTGTTGCAAGACAGACCACAAACTACAAAACGGATGGCTAATGAATGTGACCTAGCATCAGAAAGGACAAAAATGGGAGGCTGGACTACTGGGGAAACACCTTTATAAGTAGCAGACTATATCATTAAAGCCACCTTTCAAGACTTCAAAATGGCAGGAGCAGTTCCAACGGCCAGTAAAACTGGGCATCTACACAATAAGATACCTTGTAGAAAGACTATAGTTGTTTTATTTTTTGAGACAGGGTCTCACTATGAAGGCCCTAGCTGCTCTGGAACTCACTCTGTAGACCAGGCTGGCCTTGAACTCACAGAGATCTGCCTGCCTCTTCCTGCTGAGTGTTAGGGTTAAAGGCCTGTGCTATCATACCCAGCAACACTTTAGTTTAGATAAAGTCTCATTCTATATTCCTGAGGACTTCAAACTCAAGGCAATCCTCCTGCCTCCACCTTACAAGAGAAACATATTTATCAATACTTTACTATGCCACAAGGAATTTAATGATATTTAAGTACTAGTTTGCGTTCAAATACTTAAAACCATCATGAATACATTTAAAAGATTGGCTTGATTTCTTTCCTTACACTGATCAACAATTAATGTTATACCTGTGTTTTGGCCCCTGGTGTCATTGGAGTTGCAAAATTGTTTAGATCCCAAATGTAGATTTCAGATTCATTAGCACCAGAGGCTACCAAATTGGTCTGCAAAAAGAAACAATAATCAAATAACAAATAACTAAAAACCCAGAATAACTAAAACTAAAATGTTCACTTTAATACATACAGTTTTCCTAGTGATTCAAAACAATCTTATGTGTGGCTTCCTAATTATCCAAAATTCTTCATCAAAGTTAACGTTTTTAGAGAAACATTATAACTTTCCAAATGAAATATGTCTCCTGACAATGAAACTATTTTAAAGCAATATGTTATAAAAAGAGAGCAGTTCCGAGGTTAAACTGTTAAAGAATTAAACACATTAGCCACATAGGGCCCGGTGCTTGTGGTTTTGCATCTCTGGAACAAAAGCAGTCGCCAGTTACTGCTCTCCTTCAGCAAATCCTACCCGAGTGCTCATAATGCAGGCACTGTATCAACTGAGTTACCTCCTAAACCCCCTAGGCTTCTGTTGTTGTCTGAGATAGTCTTGTGTAGCATAGGCTAGCCTCAAACTCCTGATCCAAATTTTTCCTGCACCTCCCAAGTGCTGAGGTAACAAGCGTGTGCACCATGCCTATGTCCAGCTCCTAACCTGAAGTCTGAACTGCAGTCTTCCCCTTTCATTCCTAATACTGAAGTCAGTAGTTTTTTTCAAATGAAGAACAAATATTCTAAGAACCAAGAATGAATGTCAACCAAAGTCAAACCTGGAAAATGTTTACATCCAAGGCTCTCACTGGCCCAGTATGCTTGTCCTTCTGGGCAATCACAACCTCCTTGTCTCCAGCTATGATTTTAGAAGGATCATAAAGAATAATGTTTCCATTTTCTCCGCCTGCAATCACAACTCCAGAAATATCTCCTTTGGAATCCATCTTATGAGGTCCCCAGATCAACTTGTGGTACCTTAAGGAGAAAATAAATAACCCATTCTTAGAAACAAATTAAGTGTCTTAATATATTAAATCACATTTTTGTCTATATCTATGTAATACAAACTGTAGTTTCTCTTTGACTCCTGCTGACTATAATCCTAGTAAAATAAAATTTTAATGTCTACTTATATATTTGTATTTGATTTCCAGATCTCTAAACAATGAAGACTCTGCAGAGTAATACAGTATAGAAAGTTTACTTGAACTTAAAAATGACTTTATTGGGCTGGAGAGATGGCTCATGGTTAACAGCTCTGACTGCTGTTCTTCCAGCGGTTCTGAGTTCAATTCTCAGCAACCACATAGTGACTCACAACCATCTCTAATGAGATCTGGTGCCCTCTTCTAAGCCTACAGGGATACATGCAGACAAAACACTGTATTTATAATACATACATAAATATTTTTTTTAAAAAAATGGCTTTACTACAATGACTTTATCATTTGTGCAACCCTGGGCAAGTTACTTAATATTTCCAAAATTTGTTTACCTGCACAACAAAGAGCTAATCAACTGCTTTCATGGAAAATAAGACATTGGGTCAGCCAGTGGTAGCACATGCCTTTAATGCCAGCACTTGGGAGGCAAAGGCAGGAGGAACTCTATGAATTATTTTTTATTTTTTTTAATGATTTATTCATCTTTATTTTATGTGCATTGGTGTGAAGGTGTCAGAGCCCCTGGAACTGGATTTTCAGACAGTTGTAAGCTGCCGTGTGGGTGCTGGGAATTGAACCCGGGTCCTCTGGAAGACCAGTTAGTGCTCTTAACCGCTGAGTCATTTCTCCAGCCCCTGGTACCCTATGAATTTGAGGCCAGCCTACAGAGTGAGTTCAGGACAGCCAAGATGACATAGAGAAACCCTGTCTCGAAAGAAAAAAAAAAAAGCAAGAAAGTAAGCATTCTATTTGACTAAAGAGTATTCATGAAAATATAGCCTATGGGACAGGAATAATAAAAGTGTTAAGGGAGTCATTATTAAAAATTTCTAAGTAGCGATCCTGTCTTTAAAAAAAAAACAAATTATGTGTGTGTACAAAAATATTCATATACTCCCTTCTTTATTCATATCTGTATTTTATAAAATAAAAGAGACAAAAAAAAAGGATGTTAGAAACTGGAATCTTACGGCCATTCTACATAAAACATCAGTGAAACATTCAACAGGACATATACACACATAGATATATAAATATTTTATTTCCATAAAAATGTACTTGTACAATTTTTCCTAAGTTTTTCATGTCACCGACATTATTCCTTAAAGTCTCTAATAATTATAATTATAGCCAGAGGTAGAGCACAGGGCCGGGTGAAGCTCACTTGGTAGAGTGTTTGTCCAGCATGCACGAAGTCCTGGGTTCAGTCCCAGGCATAGCATAACTAGCAGGGGTAGTGATTTGCCCATAATACTAGACTCACGACCAGAGGCAGGAGGAGCAGAAGTCCAGGGCATCCTTGCCTACTAATGAGTGCCAGGTCAGCCTGGGTTACACAAGACCCTGCCTCAAAATGAAAAAGAAAAAGAAAAGAAAAGAAAAGAAAAGAAAGCCACCTACCACAACACATACTTAAATAAAATATGACCTTCAGGCTGAATCTCATACCTGTGAGAAGAGGAGAAAGTAGCACAGGACTTCATATCCAAGGATGGGTCCGAAAGGTCAAACTCAAATATCTCCAGGGAAGCATTGGTACTAAATGTTGCATCCAACTGCTGAGCAGACGTTCCTACAGAAAATATATGCATGGTAACTACATCCGCAAAACAAAGACTTAGAAAGTGGCATGAAAGAGAAACTAAAAGCATGCTTGTCATGAATACACCTGTGGCTGAAACCTCAGCATGCATGCCACTGAGCATGTCGAAGTTCCTACAGCAATGAGATCCTGGCACAGGGCTGGGAGATGACGTCTCTATGAGTGGGTAGTGACAGGTAAGGTTTTAAAGGTTATACATATCTTAGAATCTCTCTGGAGAAACAGCCCCATGTTTTAAGTATACAAAGCTATATTTAAAAAGTGCCTCTGTTAAGTTTGCTCATAATTCACTGAAACTCTTTGCTATGTCATTTGCTGTTCCAACTTCTGTTGGGCTAAAGATAAACCTGAGTCCTGGGTACTGTAAGGATACTATGTATGTAACCCATGACCAACGCCATGAAGTACGCACAGCAAACACAGGAAGGTCACCAGATAAAGTGACAGGGAAGAAGGAGGTATCTAGCTGGAGAATGAGAAACCTTTCAGAGAAGATGAAGCTTGCACTAATGAAGAAAGCAGACAAGGAATTAGGCTAATCACACTGTCTTCTCTTTTGAACTTACCTGTGGCGAGGTAAATGGGGTGGTTCTGGGCAGGGCTCCATGCCTGCATTGCTGTACGATCTACTTCCTTTAACTTCATTCTGCTAAAATGAACATTTCACAGAGAAATACTGAGTACATACCACAGAATATAAAAAAATACATAGAGACATACTGAACAAATCACTAAAATATTAATAATACCCAAGTACCAATACTACAAATGCATTGTTTTTTGAAAATGTTCAATATTAGACATCAACCAAGGGACTATTTTGGAACAAATATTCTATTATTCTAATTCTTTATGGATATACAGACGAATGCCCATTATCTGAAACGACGGGGACCAGAAATGCTTCAGATTTCAGAGTTTCTGATACTAGAATATTTTCTAGACCTTACTGACTGAGCATGCCTAGATACAAAGTTTAAAATGCTTCAAAATAGGAAAGTCTCCAGATGCTTCAATTAGGGATGTTCAACACACAGTCCTTTAACTAAAAAATCATCCTGTAAAACACCCCATAAGAAAAATCTAAGTGCCGGGCAGTGGTGGCAAACACCTTTAATCCTAGCACTCGGGAGGCAGAGGCAGGCAGCTCTCTGGGAGTTGGAGGCCAGCCTGGTCTATAGTGAGTTCTAGGAAAACCAGGACTACTACACAGAGAAACCCTGTCTCAAACTTAAAAAGGAAAAAGAAAAAAAAAAGACATAAATTAGCACTGAAGCTGAGTTGTATGTGCCCTGGTAGGAGAGAACCTCCCAGGAGGAAGGAAAACAACATAGTAAACATGACAGATCTTTCTGCGGTAGGATTAGGCAATTATAAAAAACTTTCCATAGTCAAATGTGGTAGTGTATGCCTTCAATCCCAGCACTCAGCAGCTGAAGGAGAATCACAGCGCTCAAGGCCTCAGGCCATCACGGACCACACAGTGAATCCAGGACAGCCTGTGTTACAGAGTGAGAGCCTGCCTCACAAAAATAAATTCAGTAACTTTAGAGCAGGTAAGGTAGTGCACACCTGTAATTCCCATACGAGGAGAGACTGAAGCAGGGGGAGTGAGAGTTGAACATGGATGGTGTAAGATCCTGCCTAAAGAGAGAACAGCTGGAGAGATGGCTCAGCGCTTAAAAGCACTGGCTGTGCTTCCTCTGGAGGACCTGGGTTCAAGTCTCAGCGACCACACAGCAGCTAGCCATCATCTCTAACACCTTCTTCCGCCCTCTACGGGCATCAAGCACACATGAGTGCATAGATACAGATGCAGGCAAAATAGCCCCCTCACACACACACACAAAGAATAATAAATAGGTAAACTGTCAAAAGAAAATAAGATAATACTAATTTTAAAATTAAACAGATATATTGTAGATTTAAGATTAAAGAAGAAAGTTTTAGAAAATTGGTCACTTCAAGATGTAAAGCCATATGCCTCTTGTTTACTCTCATTAAAATTACTGTCATTTAAAACAACAACAAAAACCCCACAGGATATTGTGCTATATTTTCCATGTCTCTGTTACCTTTTTCATGAATAATTTTTCAGGGAATTTTTATTGTAAGCTATACCATGATTTAATTATCTAGAACACCTGTTCATTACTTTCACAAGGCTCAAACAGCATATGTACATGTTATTTCATTTATGGTAAGAACGGTCATAAATATCTAGAAGTTAAATTGCTAGGTTAAAAGATAAATGCCAGGACTGGAGAGATGGGTTAGCGGTTAAGAGGACAAATTTGGTTCCCAGCACCCATACTGGGCAGCTCACAAACACCTAACTCTAGCTCCAGGGCATCCGAAGCCCTCTTCTGGCTACCCGCGCTCACTTGCACACACCTACACAGATACACACACACCTATACACAACTAAAAATAGAAACGACATGCTCCATTTTAACTTTTACAGATACCACCAGCTGCTTTCTGTGGCAACTGAATCCTTTTACACTCTCAGTAACATGTCCACCCCTGCTCTTCAGCCTGACTGGAGTGAAAAGCCACATTTTTAGATTTTTACCAATTTAAGAGGTAAAAAAGTTAGCTCTGTGTACTTCTGCTCTGCATGTCTCTATGAATGATATGTGATTGTGGTTCATACATATTTGCCCATTTTTCTATTTCTTTTCTGATTTTCCTTTTCTTTTTGTGCTAGAGATTGAACCAAGGCCTTCCATTACCCAAGCCCTAATTATAAAAAATTAGGCTGTCAAATTTAATCTTCTGACTATGCTTAGATAATTTTGACTTTTCAAAAATAATCTTTATGGGGCTGAAGAGATGGCTCAGTGGTTAAGAGCATTGGCTGTTCATGCAGAGGCTCACAACCACCTCCAAGTCCAGTTCCAGGGGCCCAGCTTATTCTTCTGACCTCACTGAGCGCATAATACATATACACTTAGGCATATACACACACACACACATCTATAAACTAACAAATAATAAATAGCTGGGCGTGGTAGTACATGCTTTTAACTCCAGCACCAGAGAGAGATGTTGTGGGGGTTGTTTCTGTGAGTTTGAGACCAGCCTGGTCTATATATCAAGCTCCAAGCCAGCCAAGGCTACAGAGTGAGACAGTGTCTCCCAAAACAACAACAAAAACAAAATCCGGTAATAAAAATAATACTCTTTAAAAAAAAAAAAACAGAGGCTTTATGCTTTAGAGCACCTGTAGGTTTGTTTAAGAGAGAGACTGCATTAAAAAGTACTGTTACCACAACTGTCCCTTTCCCCCTAACATTCATTCAATATGGTTTTTTTGAGACAAGGTTTCTCTGTGTAACAGTCCTGGCTGCCCTAGAACTCACTCTGTAGACCAGGCTGGCCTTGAACTCACTGAGATCCACCTGCCTCCACCTCCCAAATGCTGAGACTGAAGGTGTGTGCCACCACTGCCCGGCTTACGTATTTCAATCCATGAGCCATTATCCGGTTCACAGTTTATATTAGGGTTCTGGCAAGTGTCTAATTAGGTGTATCTACCACTATAGTATTCCACAAAGTAGTTTCCCTACACTAAAATCTGTATCCCGTCCCCTCCCTCTCCCCTTCTCCCTGTATACATGGAACCTATACAATGATGTTTTGTGGTATGATCAGCTTTTCAGGGTCCACATCCACAGTGACACCTTAATCAACACTTTCTCGTCTAAAGTGACCATCTGTCAGGTCCGTATCTCACTGTCTTTCATATCCATATAGTGTCTTTTTGGTCTCTCCTCAACAGCCTCCTACCGGAAATGTCTGTTCCTCCTGGGATGTGCTCAGCTTCATGAAGGTGACTTTATCATCACACATCTATTGAGCACACATTCCCACTGACCTGGCCTTAACAGCTTTATCATGTACATAAGTATGTCTCATATTGAGATCAGTATCTCATTGTGTTGTTGTCTGAGAGTGAGATTCACTGTGCGGCCCAGGTTAACTGAACTCCTGAGCTCCACTAATCCTGTCTCCGCCTCCAAGTGCTGGGAACCCAGGGATGTAATATCGCACCTAGTTTTCTGGGGTTTAAACCTTCACAGCTGTGTGCCATGTGCTGCCTTTAGTCCCAGCACTTGGGGGTCAAAGGCTGATGGAGTTCTAAGTTTGAGGCCAGACTGGCCCACACAGAGAGCTCTAGGACAGACCCTGTCTCAAAAACAACAAACAAAAGATTCCTTTACATGTACATTTACAGCGTACCTTTAAACCACTCTGATTCCATTAACTGTCCTGGAAATAGTAAAATAACTTAGAGTGTGCATGGTGAACTTATCAGAAGTTTGTTTGGCTACCTTAAATCATTTAAAAGTTATAGATACCAGCCAGGTGATAGTAGCGCACATCTTTAATCCCAGCACTCGGGAGGAAGAGGCAGGCGGGTCTCTGAGTGTGAGGCCAGCCTGGTCTACAGAGTGAGTTCCAGGACAGCCAGGGCTGCACAAAGATAAATCCTGTCTCGGGGGAAAAAAAAAAAGTTACAGATACCAGAGATGTGGTTGGTCTTAGTCCATCATATTCTGAGATACAGACATACACACTATACACATATTGTGTGTATATGTATAAAATGTGTATATCTATTATACTGTGTGTATAAAATGTATATATTATTTATTGTGTATATAAAATGTGAGTATGCATATGTGTTTGTGTATACACATATGTACATATGTATGTATGTGTGCGCACGCCAGCAATCTACCCCAGAAGCTATCTACCTTCTTTTTTACGGCAGGGTCTCTCAATCAGCCTAGATCTTGCCAATACAGCTCAGCTGTGTGGCTGGTGAACCCAGGGATCCCCCTTGTCTCAAGCACGGGGATTGTAAATGCAGGCCATTGTGACCAGCTCTGCTATCTGGTTTTGTAATTTATATTCTGCTATTGTTCATTTTCTTTTTGTGTAGTTATTATTTCTCTGGTAATTGAGATCTTTATTTTTATTTCAGCACATTTTTGGTTCTACCTTTGCAATTTTTAAAAAAAATTTATTTAATGACATCAATCCCCAGGTTTTTTTATTCGCCAACTGCTAGCTGCACAAATGAAGTTAGCACACATAATCTTTTCTACATTTATTCTTCTGTGTGTGGGTGCTCTGCCTGCACATGTGTCTGTGCCCAGAGAGGCCAGAAGGCAGTGTAAGATCCACTGGTCCTGGAGGTGGAGGTGGCTGTAGTGCTGGAAAAGCAGCAAGTGCTCCAACCACTGAGCCCTCCCCACTCCCGGCTCACACGATCGCGCTGCTCTCGCACTCCCAGTTAAAGTCAACAGCACTATCTCTCTGTATTTACCTTTGGACTGCTGAATGTGCTTAGATTTCTCCTGACTGACTTTACTCTCCGAGATTACAGATGCAGAAATCTACAGACTTCACATCTTCTACTCTGTACTTCTTCGCTGCCTGCTTGAATAATCAAATTCCTGTATCCGGGACTTTTACAATCATATCCTTCCTCGGCAGACCCTCTGGTTTCACTGCCACACAATCAACGCTCCACAACACCTGCCAGCGTCCTGACGCCTCTTCAGAGGACCAAGCTCCTTTCATCAGTGTCCAGAGAAGGGCTTCCGATGTGAACTGTGCACATTCCAACAGTTTCCAGTTCAAGTTTCTACACATGACAATTTGTGCAAACTCAGAGACAGCCAAGACTGAACTCAGTTTAACTCCCAAATTCAAGTTCTTGTCTCTACCATCATCAACGGGATATAGCTGGGAGGGCAGGGTGCCGAGCTAGCATGCCAGGCACTCTGGGATCAACCCCATACACATGCCATGGGTGGTACCACACAGGGTCCTAGAGCCTTCGCACTCCAGAGGAAGTTCAGGGACATTCCCTGTTTCAGCTACTTCCTGACTTCCTGGCTAGACTAGAACATGGGACCCTGTTTCAAATCAACAACAATAATTAAGAAAAATATTAGATAGAAATACTAAGAAACGGATGGCAAGATAGCTCATTGGATAAAGGTGGCTGATGCCAAACCCGACAGCCTGAGCATAATCTTGTGACACACACAGTACACACAGCTGACTCCACTTGCACACCTGTGCTCGCTCTCTCTCTCTCTCTCTCTCTCTCTCTCACACACACACACACACACACACACACACGAATGAGTGTTTTGTTACTTGTGCTGTAATCCTAGCTTTTCAGGAAGAAAAAGAAGGAGGGAAGGATGAATCACAGACCCAAGTCTATCCTGGGCTACAGAATGAATTCAAGACCAGCCTGGGCAACCTGGTGAGACCCTGTCTCAAAACAGAAAGGAAAAAAAGACTGCATTCTTATAATCCTAACATTCAGCATGAAACAGGAAGAGCTGAGCGGCTTACAGAGTAGGTCTAGCCAATCAGCAATTCCCAGGTTGACCTCTAACCTCCACTTGCACGTACACACACGCACACACAGACACACACATAGCCAGCACACCTACTTACACACACAGGCAAGTAAGGGGGAATCAGCTCACTGAAAGAGTACCTACCAATGGCTAACCTGAGAAAGCCCTGGCTTCACTTCTCCATATCAAAGAAAGGTGGAGGGAGGGCTGGCCATGGTGGCAGGTACCTCTGCTAGAGGCAGAGGCAGATGGAACTCTGCTAGGCTGAGGCCAGTTTGGCCTATACAGTAAGTTCCAAGCCAAGCAGGCTACACAGTGAGACCCAGCCTTTTTTTTTAATAATTTTTTTATTTGCATTTTATGTACACTGGTGTTTTGCCTGCATGTATGTTGTTGTGAGGGTGACAGATTCCCTGGATCAGGAGTTACAGATAGTTCTGAGCTGCCATGTGGGTGCTGGGAATTGAACTCAGGAGACCAGGTTTTAAAATAAGATTACTATCTAAGACAATTAAAGGTGAAAAAAGATTCTGATTTTGTAAGAGAAAAAAAAGGACCTATTTTATCATGAGCCCTCTTCCTCCTCTCAGCCAACTGATTTAATCTTTAATAGAAAATTCAGTTACTGTTCATTTATGGAAATCCAATTCACATGGATCTCAATAAGCTCATGACTGTTCACTTCAGCAGGGTCACACTTTAGGGATTTTAGAATACAATAACATCCTATTTTAACTAGATACTTTATTATATCCCATTGAAGAAAACAAAGAGAAACATGCATGAAACCCGGCAGAGCTGAAGCCTGCATGGACAGCGCATTTATGTTGGGCTTCATGGTCTGAGTTGATGAGGATGACTGACCAGGTCTCTTCCTCAAGGAACAGGTCCCATGGAGATGCAAACTCGGATCACTGGATTCAGAGTCCAGAGCATGAACCAATATACCACAGCTGGTGCATATACTATTTATGTTTTCAAATTTGCCATTTTACTAACTGCTTTATGTATCATGTCAATTTTTAATCAGGTATTAAGTCTTATTCTTTTGGGATTCAATATTGCTTAGGGTGTGTCTAGACACCTGGCTCAGTGATTCAAAGTGCTTACTGCTCATGCAGAAGACCCAGGTTTAGTTCCCAGCAGCCACAGAGCAGCTCACAACTGTCTGCAGTCTGAGTTCCCAAAGACATTCTGGCCTCCAAGAGTCTCTGCATGCATGTGATCCATATGAGGTATGTAGAAAACATATACAAGTTTCGTTTCGATTTTGAATGTTATAGTTAAAGGGAAACAAATGTACCGAGACCTAGATAAGCTAAATGACTAGAGTTGGATATAACTTTTCTTTTGTGAATTTTTAACTGCTTTTAAAAAAAAGGGAAAAAATACTAGCAAAGTGGGGAAGGGGTTAATTTCAGAGTTATTTCTAAAAAAAAAAAACAAATGAATAGCTATGTATTTTTTTAAAGCTGGGGTTAATCCCAGGCAGAGGCAGGTGGATCTCTGTGAGTTCGAGGCCAGCCTGGCCTACAAAGGGAGTTCCAGGACAGTCAAAACTACACAGAGAAACCCTGCTTCGAACAACCTTACCTCCCAAAAAATCTAATCCCAGCACCTGGGAGGCAGAGACAGACAGATCTCTGTGAGTTCCAAGGCCAGCCTAGTGTATAAAGTGAGTTGCAGAACAGGCTCTAAAGTTAAAGTTACAAGAGAGGGACCCTGTCTTAAAAACCAAAGAAAAAAAGAAAAAATTCCTGAGTGGAATTACAGTTCCCTGACAGCAGAGGTACAAGGGCCGTCTAATCCCCACCGTTAGTTAATGTGTAACACGGAGATAGCCAGGGCCATGAACCAGCTGAGGAGGAGCTCAAAGCATTCCTTCACGTGCCCAGCTCAAGGGTCCAGTAAACGTAGTTCCTGTTATTGCCTGCACAGAATGAAGTCTTGGGGCCAGCTATGGAAAGAAAACCCTATGTTACAATATGGTCTAGAACTAGGCAGCAAGTTCTGAATCAAATTAAACAAGACTACCATAATCTATAAGAATGCCACGAAAATACAGTCTCACTGAATATATGAGTATTTCCCTCTCTTAGAAACACTCATTTATTTAATTACAGATGACTTTCTTAGAATATGAGGGATTAAATGAAGCCATCTATACTTCTCAGTTACAACTTATCTTATAGTTTCGTGTGGATTTTCAGTATTATGTGACTGTAGTCATGTTGTACATTATTGTTGCAGTCAGGATCATTTTACCCAGAACACAGTCATAATAAAAACAGGAAATGGACACTTTGAGGACAGTGGTTTGGTTGCATCTATTACCTACAAGACAGGACCTACAGCACAGCAGGTAGACTGAGGCCTGGAACACACACCCTACACTTGAACATCAGCCTAAGTCTCAGCTCTAAATCGCACATCACTGCACAGATGTGTTTCTGCTCCTCTCCCACAAAGGTCTATCCCAACAAGTCTTCAAAACTACATCTAAGTGCTAGCAAGGTGGCACACAGAGGTATATAATCTACGGCAATTAGGAGGCAGGGGACCAGCAGTTTCAGGCCAGCCTGGGCTACAAGGATAAGCTCCTGTTTCAAGAGTTGGGGATACAGATCACATCACATACATCGCAATGCATACCTAGAATTTCCAAGGCCCTGGGTTTCATCCTGAGTGTCATCATGTGCCTCAAAAAAAAAAAAAACAGAGACGAAAACCTAACATCTGAGGAATGTTCCAGACAAGAACTTATTTTTAAGTGAAAACTTTCTTCTTTCTACTAATGTTCTTTATAATTTTTAAAATTATATGACCCGTGTTTGTGTCTATGTAGGTCTAGGTACAGAGGAGTCAGATTCCATGGAGCTGGAATTCCGGGTGATTGTGAGCCACTAGATGTGGGTACCAGGAATGGCAATATTGGCTCCTAACTGCCATCTCTGCAGACCGAAACTGACTTTCAAATTGCAAGCTTTATGAAGGAATATGAACACCCAACAGTACTATTCTGTCAAAGGTAGCAACCTCGCAACACCTTAGAGCCACGCCACACCTCGGGCAAGCAGTCAGAGGTCCTGGCCTCGGCACCTTTGACTCTTAAAGAGGAATACAAATTCCATACTGGCACTTTAGTAAAAGTGCATGTGAGCAAAATATCTCACTGAGAAGAGAAATATTGGTTCTCCGAGAGTCATTCGGCATTATCAACTGTCCCAGGCTCACCTCATTCAACCAAAGTCAAAAATTAACCATGCCTTGGTTGCTGAACACACTCATCTACAAGATTAAAACTTGAGGTGAAATTAACCTACAAAAAAGGAAACAGTTCAGATGTGGTGGTACGTGCCAGAATCCCAGAACTGGGGAGGAAAGCTTAGGAGGGTCAGAATTCAAGGTCATTCTTGGCTATTTGGTGAGTTTGAGCCATTCTGGGCCACAATAGACCCAATCTCAATGAAGGATGGAGGGAAGAAGAGAGGAAGAAATAAAAAGAACTTAACGTAGCAGTATCGCTTTACAAGTTTTTAATGTGGGATTCTCAAACCCCATGAAATTACACAGAAAATTCTACCCAGGCATGTGCATACAGTGGAAACACGTTCTTCCAGGAAGACAGCCCAAAGCCTTCAAAGGGGAATAGAAATTGCCAAAAGAGCGATAGTCACTGCGCTTTACAGTTTACAAACGTCTTTCTACTTGTACATAGTTCAAGAAAGAACCTGTTCACACAAAATTAATCAGAAAAATCCAAAACTCATCTCAAACCTCACCATTTCCGAACTCCATATGCGTGTAACATATTCACAATCAGGCAACAATTAATTATCCAAAAGTTCTCGTTCCTAAAAACCTTTCTGGGAGCTATAATTACGGGTTAGAGAAACAAGGGCAGAACTACTCAAAAGGGCAGTACACAGCTAACTTCTGAATAATCAGGATTTAAGGGAAAGAGTAAGCTTCTAATGATCCCTTTAACAGTTACAATTGTAAACAAAAGAACCGAGTGCCAACTTTCGTCAAACAATTTGGAGAACCTATCAAAACACTCTTGCAACTTCAAAAAAAACCCCTGCAGAATTAGTTCTACAAGCTCCCCTCCAAAAAAGTTTATGTGCCCACAAGTCCAGGCAATTCTTTTACAATTTAATTTACTGTAACAACAGCAGCAAAATCCTACACGTCTGAAGTATAGGCTGTAACTGGCGACTGCTGACGCTAAAGAATACAATCGTAGACAGTAGTCAGTAATCCCTTAAATTTGGCAAGAGTTCAAACACAATTTATAAAAAAAAAAAATCTCTACCGAATTTAAGTGAAAGAAATAATCCTGAGGTCCGTTTCCCTTCCACGCCCTCGGGGATTGCACCTCTTTGTGCAGAGTCTTGGAGGGTCCTAACCTCACACACACTCCGGAGCAGGGCAGCCTGGAAACGTTGGCGGAGGATGACGGGCGCGATCACCCGGCGGCGGCGACTCCAGGCGTTGTCCCGGCGGGGCCGAAACGAGACAGGAGCGCGCCGTCAGCGGAGAACGGGCCTCGGGCCTCGGCAGCGGACACCGAACCTGGCAAGGGGCAGGAACCGAACGGCAGACACAGCTGGCGGGCCTCCGCGACCTGTCCTGCGTCAGCCGGCGAACGTCGGACTCTCCCCGGATCCGCCGCCGCCGCCCCTCCTCCGCAGCCCAGGGCCACCTCCACGCTCCGCTCCAACGTGGCAGCCGCAGCCCCGCCTGCGGGCCGCCACTTCCGGGTGCGGCGACTCGCCACGCCTACCCCACCGGCCGGCACTTCCGGGAGCTGCCGTTCGCTCCTCCCCCCAGCGGGATGGCACTTCCGGGAAGGCCAGTCCGGCTGGAGGTAGGGAGTCGGCAGTGATTTGGGAGGAGGCGCGCAGGGCAGGGCTGAGGCCGCTTGGCGGTGGATCAAGGGAAGGGCCCTCTGGGCGTCTCCGTCAGAGAAGAGCCGGAGACCGCGGAGACGCCACGTAGCTCTCCTTTGAAGCGTCAGCAGCCGCAGGTGACACTCCCCAACCCCGACGATTGAAGGCTGGGCGAGGGCTCTGTTGGGTCTACGTTTGTCTTTTTGTTTTGTTGTTTTTGTTAAGTTTTTGTTTTTCGAGACAGGAGTTCTTTCTGGCTTGGCACGCTGTTGGGTCTACGTTTGTCTTTTTGTTTTATTGTTTTAAGTTTTTGTTTTTCGAGACAGGGTTCTCTCTGTGTAGCCCGGCTGTCCTGGGACTCGGTAGGTAGATCAGGCTGGCCTCGAACACAGAAAGATCCTCCTGCCTCTACCTCGCGAGTGCTGGGATTAAAGGCGTGCGACCTGCGTTTGCCTTTTGAGAATTAATGTGAATTTGTCGCACACACCCAAAGGCTGTTACTTGTACTTAGATCCTGTGAGTGAGTTATATCGAATGCAGTTGGTCTCCTTAATATTTCAATATCCATGGCATTCAGACCTGTTAGCACTCGCCACTTGCCGTGGGCCACTTAGAGAGAATCCTAATTGAAAATCTGAAGGTGCTGTGTGGTTTTCAATCAGGGATATAGACTAGTTACTGAAACATGTAGAAAGCTGCCATGTGTGTGTGTCTAGTTATTGAAAAGTGTAGAAAAGCCGGACTGTAGTGCAAAGAGAAGAGTGAAAATGGGTGCTGAGCTGGGCCTCATAGCCCATGCCTGTAATGCCACACTCCGGAGGTATTCTAGGCTACATAGTAAGTTCAAGCCAGGAACCCTGTGCTGCAAGAAAGCCTATTTCAAAAAGGAAACCAAAAATAATAATGATAAAGCCTGGAGAGATGGCTTAGCACTTGCTGCTTTTGCAGCAGATGTGGGTTTATTTCCCAGCACCCACATGGCAATGCACAACCATTTGTAACTGCAGTTCAAGGATCCTACAGCCTCTTCTGGCCTCTCGCAGTATCTGCATGCACGTGGGGCACAGTCATACATATGGGCACTCAACCCATAAAACACATAAAAGAGAAATTGAGTGCTGGAATTCCCTATTAATCTAATAGTTAATGAGCCCTATCTCCCTACTTAAGCTAATTCCAGCATCTTTCTGTAATTTTTAACCAAACGAGGCTGGGTTCATATGGTCCCAAACACTTCAAATGAAAGGATATTACTACCTTCCTTAGAGCTCCCAATCCTAATAGTGTCGCACTTTTCACTTAGGGAGGAAACCACTTGCTATAAAGTATTAGTACCTGGACTGAGTTCTCCTAACTTTATATCACACCTATTGACCACATCAACTCTTCTGTAACACTTTTCTTTGCCTTCATAAAGTAATATTTATGTTGTTGTTTTATTTTTTGTTTGTTTTTTTGAGACAGGGTTTTTCTATGTAACACCCCTAGATGTCTTGGAACTCGCTCTGTAAATCAGAGACTGACCTCGAACTCAGAAAGATCCACCTGCTTCTGCTTGGGATTACTGAACACAAGCTATAAGCAAGCAGGACTTTGAGGCAGAAGCAGAAAGACTGTGTGAAGCCCGCCTGAACTATATGGTGACGCCTTGTCTCTACAGCCGAGGATATACTTCTAACAGCATTTCTGTAGTGTACACATGTTCAATCCTTAGCCACAAGCCAGTACTCCTAAGTACTGGAAAGTGAAAATGGTTTTAATTCACCCTCAGTTTGCTACATATGTTTTTCACTTAAAAAAGCAAGGTTACCATATGAGAAAATGGTAGCCCCCTTCCACCTCCCCACCCCAGCATGAGGACAGGACCTGCGTAACAGGGCAGCAGCCAGCATCTGTAACTCCAGCTTAGAGGGACAGTGATAGGTTCATAGACACTGACTTCCAGGGTGAGTTAAAGGGCAGGCCCACCCGGCGTGGGTGGCACAATCAAACAGGGTGGGATGAAAAGGAGAAACAAGGCACAAACTTGTCTGCAACTCTCCATTTTTATTGAGACAGATTTTCGCTAAGCTGTCACAGCTGGCCATGAAGTTGATAACCTGTCTTAGTTTCCCCAGTAGCCAGCATTACAGTCCTATACTGGCATTGAAGTGATTCTCATGCAGAATCAGAGCTCACAAAGGAGCACCTGCACCTATGAAACTTGCATCATTCACAAGTCTACTTTTAGTGAACTACTTATCAAGCCTTATTCTGGATCAAATGAAAATGAAGCTTTCTGAAAGAAAGTTCATTCCCAGACTCTTTGAGCTGAAAGAATAGAGGTAACCAAACACATGCGCTATGTGGAGTCATAGGCAGTAAAACTCACCCAGGGAGCCATGGCAGAAACGCCTGTTGCACACAGCTCTTTTGGGATCCTGGGATGCAAATAGAGCAAGTCTGACTGGTTCATGTTCCCTGGACAAGGGCTGGACTCTGTGGCATTGCTGTCACATCCTACACACCTAGGCCTGTTCTAGGCCAGTGGTGGCAGTTTAGGAGGTCTCTTCTGGAGCTCCAACCAGCATGAAATCTTTTTTATTTCTTTTCAAATATTTATTTTTAATTACGTATATATGGGGGGGTGCAAAGATTTATTTTTAATTACGTGTATATGGGGGGGTGGACATTGAATATAGGCACCCGTAGAGGCCAGTGCTGTCCTTGTGGGTGCTGGGAACCGAAAGAACTTTGTTAGTTCTTAGCCCTCGGGCCATACCTCCAGCCCTGCATGAAATCTTAATGCTGCCTTCCTGTTGAAGTGTCAGGGGGTGACAGAGCAGTCATGAAGGGGCAGGTAAGAATGGTTGTCAAGAGAACCTAGACAACAGTGAGGATCCCAAGAGAGACATACATAGATCTAATCTACATGGGAAGTAGAAAAAGACAAGATCTCCTGAGTAAATTGGGAGCATGGGGACCATGGGAGGGCTGAAGGGGAAGGGGAGCAGAGAAAAATGTAGAGCTCAATAAAAATTAATTTAAAAAGATAATAACATTAGGGCAAAGTAAAAAAAAAAAGAATGGCTGTCAAGAAGTCCTGGTGTCCTCTTCTAAAGGGCCTACTGGTTATCTATTCTTTGAGGATATTGGCTGGAATCCATATTGAAAATCAGCTGAACCTAAAATTGCTGAATTGAAGAGATGAATAAGAACCTGAAAACACCAAAATAAAACCTATTATTTTATATGCTAACTTAAAGATAAAAATAGATAAGGACCAAATCTAAGATGTCAACAGCCATAAGTGGTCCTGGACAGAAAGGAACCTAGGACGGCCTTGGCCAGACACTTTAAAGCCCACTGAGCATTTCTCTGAAATTCCAAAACATCAAATGTATTCATCAAGATTGGCTGATAAATGAGCAATATCCTTCCTCTATCGGGGTAGGGCCCCGGCAGTTAAGTTGTGAAATTTAACTGTTGCTTTCAAGTGAATTCACTATATCGCTAAAAGTTCTTGGGGTAGAGTATTTCTAAGTCCTAGGGACATTTGGGGCAGTAATAGTGGCGTTCACAAGCCCCCTTCTGTGCCTACATTAAGGTTGAGGTCCCAACAATAAAATAGGTTCAGCTTCCACTCAGATGGGTACCCAAGGGTGCCAGGAAGGATAGGTGCCCGGCCACATGTGTCCTGTGGGTAAAGATGGGTGCCATGCCTATCAAAGGAAGCAGATGGGGTCCTCAGGATTTCAACACAGTGAAGACTGTCTGAGGAATGCTTCCAGTATGTCTGCTCACAGCGGCTAAAGGGAGAATATACAAGGTTTGAGCCCAGATGAGGTTGAGTGGGGTCCTAACCTAGATCCCCACTGAACATGTGGTCTGCATGTTTTTAGGATTGAGCCCGTTTAATTAGTGGGGTTTGGACAAGCTAGGATGCCAGTGAAGACTGCCTGGTTTTCAGGTTTGGAGATTTTCACTGGCCATTCCTGATGTTGACAGCAGGAATCTCAGTGTAGGTCCACGGACAAGATGTGGAGTTAAGAGGGTTTGCCTACAGTTAGTACTCTTTCCAGGTTTAACTGGATTGTCCATAGCTGTCCTGGTCCTGAAAGAAAATCCCTCAGACTTTTGGTTTCTATCTAACTGGCAAGACTGGGGCAGGGTTCATTATGCACCTTTCTGTCAAGCGACCAAGTGTGACCAAAAAGATGACACCTTTGGAAGCTTCCTGCAGTTACTTTAGCACAAATTCTAAAACTGGTTTTGTTGAACTCTAGGGTTTCACAGTTTTGCAAAATAAGGAGTAATTCAGGGGTGCAATGAAGGGAAAACAGGAGTCTTAATGTAAGAGATGGGCATGGTGGCACATGCCTGTATGCCAGCCCATGGGAGGAAGGGGCACAAAAGACCAGTTTGAGGCCAGCCTGGGCTGAGATTCTCTCAAGAAAACAGAAGACAATTTTTATAGCACCCTCCGTGAGTTAAGGAACACACGTAAGCAGCCTATTAATAAAATAATCAGAGACCTAAGACTTAAGTTTGTACTGTGGCATTTTAAGGAAGCTCCAGAAACTAACATCCCAATGAGTCTACAGCAATAGACTGACCCCTGGTGTTAAAAGGGGAAACGTGACCCTAATATCTCCAAACCATATCCATGGTACAACTCTCTAAAGGAGAGGTACATCTTACTGAAGATTCCTGACAAGGGCCAACAGCTAAATGGCAAGAAACCTACAATTTCCCAGCTATTGGATCAGATGTCATGAAATCGTCAGGAAATCACTCTCAGAATGCAGGCTGGAAGGGAAGACATAAAAGATATGACAAGAAGTGACAGGTTTGGAGAGTGTTAGGCACAGCCTCAGTAGGGTAAACAGATCCTGCTTCTCAGTGGCTGCCAAGTCCAGAAAAGCCTAAAAAAGAGGAGCCAATGTGCAGATTTGCCCTGCATGAGCTGCCTGCCAAAGGGTATCAGGAATAACTCTCCCCAGAGACTACTAGTGATGGTAATTGAACAGCTGGGGAACCTTTCAACACCATCAAGGTTGCCCTGACCACAGGCGATGAACTGTTTCCATGACTGAAGGAGAGTCCTAACTCAGAGACAGTAAGTCTGAGTTCCCTTTTTTGGGCCACCCAATGTTGTGGTTTGGAGTAGCAGGCAGTAAAAGAACTCACCAAGTCAGAACAGTTAAAACAATGTTTATTGTATACTACAAATGAAACACAGGCCAGACAGCGGCACAATCGGATCTGCAAGAACAAGCTGGCTTTTATTGCAGCTACCCTCATTTGGCACGACTTCTGAAATGTTTAAACAAGGACACTTCTGACTAGTGACTAGCCCTCTATCGGGAAGCAACAATTCATTTTGATTGGCAGCCATAATATTCCAACATGGCACATCTTACTCTTGGTTTTTCTCTAGAATGCAAAAGATTTCACATTCATAGCCACAAAAAGTTGGGTGGGAGAGATGACTCAGTACTCGCTCTTCCAGAGAGTTCAGCTTACAGCACCCACCCCAGGCAGCTCACCACTCCAACTCCAGCTCTATCTGATCTGAGGGCACTGCAAAATACCATTCCAAATAACTTTCTTTGCAAAAGAAAAAAATTTACAGAGTTCAATTCCTTTGACAATTTTAATTCCTTTCTCATTTCGGAAAAGGGTAAAGTTTTGTACAAAACTATACAAAGCATCCAGATGTTCCATAATCACTTGCATCACGTTTACATTTCACTAAAACAGCATTCTAATGTTCTGATTACTATTTTGATTTTTAAAATTTACATTTTCTTATTGTGTATATGTGATCTGAAGATAACTTTCAGGAGTCCGCTCTCTTCCACCACGTGGGCTCCAGGAATTAGTTCAGGCCATCAGGCTTGTGTGAAGAGCACTTTCTTAGAGCAGGAGAAACGCCCCTTTCTGAACAGGCCCTGCAGAATGAGCGAATAAAGTATTCAACAGGGTCTACAGGCTTTGTCCTGCAACATTTACAGGCTGTTTAGCACAGGTCTTTTTACTTTTCCATCACCAGCAGAAACAAAGGTTTTTTTTTATTTCAAACCAGCTGTTTCACAGATTTTATAGTTTTGGTTTTCTCACCCCCCCCCCCCCTTGTGCCCTCTGAACTCTTCTAAGAGAAGCAATTTTCTTACATATGGAGACAGGAGTGGGACCGGGGAAGGGTTCTTAGTGGAAGGAGCCAGAGCATCAAACACCAAATAGTTTTGCTCTTTCTTGTCCCCCCTTTGCAATTTGTCCCTTTAACTACTAGGCCATGTCTCTGACTACTCCTGACTTGTTTCCATAGAAGTGGCATTCTTCATTTAGGAAGAGACAGAGTTTCCCTTCAACAGTTAGCAGATCTAGCTACTCCCCTCACCCATTTTGTAAAACACCAGCCCATCTGGTCCTGCATGGCCATTAGCAAACTGTCGCTAAGAGATCAAAGAGGACAGTCCCTCTACTACCATCCCAGCAGTGGTTCCTAATCCGATCCCAAAGCTGTGGCCTGGAACTAGTTTTCTTCCACATATAAAGTGTCCAGGTATGGATGACAGGACAGGACAGTTACTAGCCCTTACACAACCCCAGGTTTGCTTACACTGATCACCAGTCAGATGTCCTACCTGCTGGTTGTGTCCCCTCAGTTATTTCTACATATCAGAGAGTCTAGGGAAATCCCAGGTAGCTGAAAGGCTGAGGCAGAATTAGAGATGAAAGCAACCTAATAACATCTTAAAATCCCTTACCTTATATAAATCTTCAAATTATTGAATAAATTTGCAAATGGCACTCTTAAGCAAAACATCCTTTTCTTTCCTACAAAAAAAAACCCACATCAACAGACAAATCAATGCAGAAGTTACACTGTTATTTAAATCATGACTTTGCAAGGTCCTCATATACATTAATCACACAAGTTAGGATGTGAACAGCAGCGGAGAAACCTAATCACTATCTTCTGTGTCTGCCTTTTTCTTAAGCTCTACTTAGAAATGTTTTGTTCTTGTTGCCTGAGCCCTTTAAAATGTAAATACATGGTTTTATAAATAAGTACCAATTATCTAATATAAACATGTCAGAAAAAATTCATAGAATTTCAAATATATTATATTTATTTGGTTCAGACAATCTCCTGTCTCCTAAGTGGTGTTTTCGCATCACCAAGCAAGCCTTATATGGGAAAACACACCTTATCATACCACTTACGCTGTGTTTTAAGTGTGATACATTTTCTTAAGTCTATTTATTATAGGTAAGAGTGGCTTGCATGTGTACCATGTGCATGCCCGGTGCCTGAAGAGATGGCTTTAGATCCCCTGGGATTAGAGTTGCACACAGATGGTTGTAAACTGCCATGTCAGTGCCAAGAGCTGAAACCAGGTCTCCCAAAGAGCAGCTGGTCCATCTCTTCAACCCCTTTAAATGTGTGCAATATTTTTCCACACCGTCGAGAACTAAGATCTTCCTAGCAGATGGGGCCTACCCTGCAGCCCCCATGCGGCTGAGGATAGCTATGAATATAATCCAACTTACTTAAACCGTTAAGAATCACGTGTTTCTTTCGTTTTTAGCAACTCAAGCATCAACCTTGAAGGTGACAACATTATGCCTCAACTTCAAAGTCAAGTCTTATCCATAAGTAAATCACTTCTGTGTCCAAGAGTAGTGTACTTGTGACAGCTGTCTTGGGTTGCAGCCTGACTAGGCCAGGAACAACTAAAACCCAGCAGCTGGGCACACCTGAGCTCTTCTGGGTGGGAAGGCCACACAGAAGCCTTTGCTCCCACCAGCTTGCCCCACCTCTTGCTGGTATCAGAACCTACTTCCAAAGTTTCCCCGCCACACTGGAGCTGCCGAGACACCCAGATTCCTCTCCACTGTTTGCTAGCTAGACCACAGTCCCTGACGTCCTCCAGAACCAACCCTCTTTGATAAATGTCATCACTTCTGTTCCTCGAAGAACCCTGACCGACACAGCGTTCTACAGATGAGGAATATTCTGATTCCCTGACCGTCCACCTTGCTCAGAGCTCACAAAGGGACAAATAAGCCACAAGAAGAACAAGTACCACACTGCACACAGCAGCTTTGAGGGAAAGGTGAACATACTTCAGTAACGTTAAATATTTGTATAACTGAGCCAGGCAGTGGAGGCGCAAGCCTTCAATCCCAGCACTCGGGAGGCAGAGACAGGAGGATCTGAGTTTGAAGCTAACCTGGTCTACAGAGCAAGTTCCAGGACAAGCTCCAGAGTTACAAAGAAACCCTGTCTCTAAAACTAAACAAAAACAACAAACTGTCAGTACTTCAGACAATCAACAGGCCAGTGAGAATACCTACCCTGGGTACCTGACAGAGAATATAATGTCTGTCACTTTAAACCACCGATTTTAACTAAATGGCTCAATTCATATTCAAAAAGGGAAATATAACCTCAGAAGACTTGGGACTATCTAAAATTGGTAACCAGAAACCCCTGATGATCTAATACTTTCTAGAGAAAGATGAGAAGCAGAACACATTGTGACTATCTAAGTTTCAGAACACAGAGCACGGAAGGCGCTAGTGGAACTAGCCAGGAATCCGAAGGACCACAGAGCAGAGGCTCAGCAGGCACAGCACTAAAATCCTCCAAAGTTGGTGGTGCCCCATAGGGCCACTGTGGGAAAAACAGTGCTGTATGAAAGCACAAGCCGCAGCAATGGAAGCACAGAGCTAGCTCAAGTCTCAGCCGGGCTTGCCGGAGATAGTCAAGAGGAGGGGGCTTCCGCTCCTGCCACCCACATAGCAGCTCCACAACTGTTTGCAGCTCAGGGGATCTGATGTCCTCTTAGCCTCCGCAGGCATGCATGCACGCACACAGCACAGCAAGGACATACACGCAGGTGAAACACCTGTCACTAGACAGGTGACCTGAGACCAAGGTCACAGAAGGAAACAAACTCCAGCTGTTCTCTAACCTCCACACATCAGCATGTACTCAGTAAATAAATGGAATAATTTTTACCATTTCAAAAATAGGAAAGTAAGATTTCGCCAAAGCCTCTAGAATTCCAGTTTTACTTCATAATCCATTTCAGGTCAGGGTATATCTCCCAGAATATTTAATACAGAAAACAGATTATTATACCTTTCCTGTGTATTTCATATCACCTTCCAACGCCACACATCTCTTCCAGACACCACCCTTAACACGATCCCTGAAAAAGAGATTTTCTTTTAAATCACTGGACAAAGGGCAATGCCTGTTTCAAGAGCACCTTTAGCAGAGCTTACATATCCTCATTAATTCCTTGGTAATCACAGCGGCTCATTATGTGAACAGCAGTGAAAGGTTTAATCATCGGATATGAAGCTACTAGAGGAAAACAGTAGAGACCAAAACCCTTGATAGAAATCTGCAAGTGCTCTAATAGCTGGAGCAGACACCTCTGAGCCTATGACATAATTACATGTGTTTTGCAATTCCTCATTTGTAATTAGTAATTACAAAAACACAGTCAAAATTCAGATAAGATAAGGAACAGTAGCAGTGTGTCAGGCTATCAGGAACCCCTCACCTGTACTAGAAAATCCACAGCAGCAGGCGTCCAGTTAAGCATTGTAGATGCTAACCTGGCTTTCTGCTCAGCTGAACCACCTCCCTTTTTCGGCATGACTATCCTAGGTTATAATCCTTTGTGGTGATTAGCCCCCACACGCTCATCTATCTGCATGCCTTGCCCTCAGCTGAGCTGTGAGGGAAGATTAAAAGGTTATGTAGCCTTGCTGGAAGAGGTAAGGCAGCAAACTTAGGCTTTTCAAAAGGTCTGTTGGCACATCAGGATGTAAAGCTCTCAGCAATCGCTCAGCACCATGCCTTCCTGCCTGGCTCCCCGAGCTCCAATTAAATGGCTTCTTTCCTAAGAGCTGCAGTGATGGTGGTGTCTCTTCACGACAATGGAAACCCTCTGCTATGGTAGTGTCAGAGTGCTCATCAGTACCTCACGTTCTCTTAATACTTATAACGAATGTATTCAAGTACTAACCATTTCACATAGCTTTCTTCAATTTTAATCTGTGTATTTTATGTTTATGTATAGTCATTTTATCTGTGTGTGTCTATGTACCACCTGCATGCCTGATGCCCAGAGGCCAGCTGTTGGGTCCCCTGGAACCAAAGTTAGAGCTACACGGATGCTGGAAACAAACCTGGGCCCTTTACAAGACCAGCAACTGCTCTTAACCACCGAGCTGTCTCGCCGGTAACATAAGCAGTTATGTCTTATTTTTGAGACAAAGTTTAATTGTGTAGCCCAGACTAGCCTGAAATTCTGCATGTTCTGAAGTCCACTCCAACCTCACCACCACTGGGAAGGGCGGAGTCTCAAGGAGACAACAAGACTCAGAGGAAGCAACACAGGCGGTGTAAAGGTAATAAAGCTATGAGACAGAAAGTAGATTAATAGAAATGGGTTAATTTAAGTTATAAGAGCTAACTAAAAACAAGCCTAAGCCATCACCCGAGATTTCATAATTACTAAGTCTCCTTGTTATTCGTTATCTGTGAGCTGCAGTCCAGCTGGTCCTCCCCTCCCTCCTTTACATGGGTTCTGGAACTGATTCGTGCCACCAGGCCTCCTGTGCCCATGCTCTGACCAGAGCCGTCTTGCTCACCCTGGCTTTTGTTCACTGAGCTACAAATTGAAGCCAAAGTTTTGTGCAGTGCCAGGTGGCCAAAGCTTTCCCTCCGACTACATGAAGATTTCCCCGGCAACAAACATTACGATAGAAGCGCGTGTGCCAAGAAAAGAAACTCATCCTAGTGTGCCTGTGAGACAGGGCCTGTCTGGCTGTGCGCTGCTGGCTGGCCTCAACTTGATTCACCTGCCTCTGCCTCTTCCCATAGGTTTCTTTCTCACAAGCTTCAGGGAAGGAGGCTCACTACTAATGGTAGCCTGGGCTACACAAGGCCCTGCCTTAAAAGGAATAAAGGTGTCTTTAGAGGAAACATAAAACTTTTAAAACTGACCCGAACCTTTATTCCCAGCCTTTTGGGGGACACATTCAGAATATTATCAGAGAACTGTAAAAGTTCTAAAAACAAGTGCAGGTTGGTGGAACAGCCGAAAGCACGCACAAGACCAGGGATTGAATCTCAGACGTGCTGGAAGCTGCTTCTTTGAGGCTATACTTCTGCACTGAACTGTAGATTTAACTGTGAGGTGAAATAACTCACTCAAGAAAACTGACACAAAGCCCTGATCTTAGCTATCAAGTAAATGATACACCACGTCCTCCCCCAGCAGCCGGTGTCCCCAAAGTTCATGGGCTTTCTTTTAAAATTAAAAGAGCCGGGCAATGGTGGCGCTCACCTTTAGTCCCAGCAATTGGAAGGTTGAGGCAGGCGGATCTCTATGAGTTCGAGGCCAGTGTGGCTGGGTGAACAATGCCTCGATGATTTGCTGACTTCAATCAAGAGTAAGTCGGCCGGGAGGAGGGGTTCCAGTTTGACTTGAAAATTAGTATCATTTGAAGGATATAAAGAAATGAAACCTTTACATGCTTCTATAGCTGGCCTACACCATTATTCAGAAAAGAGGTAAAGAATACGCTACAGATCTTGAAAATATAAAACTACACCTTCAGCTGGCCGGTTTTTTCGTTCTGTAAAGTGTAAATAAGAGGAACTTGACTTGTTTTCTTCTACGATCTTCTCAACCCTGAAAGCTATCCACGATGCCCCATTCCCAAACCCGAACAATGCTCTGCCTGCCCCTTCTCTCATGTCTCCGCTGCTGGGCAGCTGCCATCGCACTGAAGGACTCAAGGGCCCACGAGACCTTACCTTCTTTCATGAATTAACTCCCTCATCGAGGCAAAACGTTTTCAGAAAAAGATTCGCTAAATTAAGATTCCGGGACATCCTCGATCAAGCTCCTGTCATGCATTGAGCCAAGTCACACCAAAAGCTCCTGTGTCACCTCCGAATCAGTGAGCTACAAAAGAAGGTACGAGGCAAGGGTTTAAATCTTTTGTCCCAGCTTGGTTTGCAACATTCAGCCGATATCGCGCCCTGTCCCTACCTGTCTCCTGGTGTCGTTCTCCAATCGGTCCTCCGGAGCGCGCACCACCATCGCCAAAGCCAGCTCGGCGTCGGGGCTATTCCCGCCTCTCTACTATCCATTACAGCGCTCGGCGAAAAGGCGATGGCGCCGGATTGCACGGAGCAAGCGAACCCGCCACAGGAACCACAGAGGTCTAACAAAAGAACTTCGGAGCAGGGAGAAGCATGGCCCACCACACGTCTGAGAGGCTCCGGGCCTCTCCGATTGGCTGCTGCGACACGATGTGGCCTGCGATTGGCTAGATGGTCGAGCGCGGCGCCTACGGGAGACAGGATTGGAGGCCCGCGCATCCAAAGGCCGCCCTTCCGGTCCTCCAGCCAAGCACTCGGGCAGAACCGAGTTTACCCCAGCGCGAGGTCTCGCGGGAGCTCCACAGGGCAGGGTGGCCGGAAGTTGCACTGCGGAGGACCAGGGCCCCGGCGAGTCCGCGTGGAACTTCGCGACCGGTCCTCGGGCCTCCGAAGGAAGCGCAGCCACCGAACCACTGCACGGCTGCGGGACTGAAAGGGTGGGGCGGTGGCACTGAGCGTGGCACCGGTGGCTGTGCACAACCGGAAGTGGGGCGGGGCGCGGCAGCATCTAGAGACCTGTCTAGGGCGCAGTGTTGACCGGTCTGAGTGAGGTTCCTCCAAAGACTTTCGTTTGCCGTTTTTTAATTTAAAGTGAGGCTGTAGGCGGCTGGCGTGGATGTGAGCGCCAGTAATCCCAGCCTTTCAGAGGTGTGGTAGGAAATTCCCGAGTTGGGGTCCATAATGTGAACCCCGGTTTCTGAAAGTCATTCATACCTTGTTGAAGGCATACCGAGGAGAAAAGTAGGACCTTTTGTGTTTCTGGATGATGTCCCCCTGTGTAGATCAAGCAGACCCGAAAATATACATGCAGCCCAAGCTGGCCTTAAACATTCCTGCATTGGCTCTCGCAGGCCGAGACCCTACACCGTGTCCCAAACGTGTTGTTTTTTTTTTCTTAAGTCACTGAAGATGACGAATTAGGCAGCCAGAGAGCCCTCAAGTTCCACCTTTACCTACCTCCCAGCATTGGGTGTATGCACAGCACGTTTTTAATATGATCAGCTTACGGTTTCAGTGTCCACGTTTATACTATTCAGGATTCCCTTCCCACAGTAGACGAGTCTTGCCGGTCACTGTAATCCTTCACAGACATACTCAGGCCCATCCCTGGATAATTCTAGATGTGTCAATGTGACAACACAAATGACCATCAAGTCCCAAATGTTATCTTTCTTCTGAACATTTCCCACTTGAATCTGCTTCTGACTCCCCATTTCCCTGGTCCACCCCCCCCCCACACACACACACACACAATCTCAAGCTTCTCCATGCTTGCTAGGAGATATGTGTGTTAGACCAGATCTGTGTGCTGCTTTGGGAAGCAACTTTCTTGGCTCTTACTAAAAATAGCACAAGATAATTTGGCTCTGGACCTATGACATTCCATCCCTCAACAATCTTGGAAATTCAGTCAGCCTTATGGAATGTCTAAGACAGGTGAGGTTCCCCCTACCCCACCACTGCGACTTCAGTTTGTTTGGTTTTGGTGTTTGTTGCTGTTACTGTTGACGTTAAGCTCCCAATATAGCTAAGGATGACCTAGATCTCTTGATCGACGTTTCAGCCTCCTGAGTGCTGGAATTAGATGCTTGGTACCATTATATGCAGGAGCAGAGCATTTCTAACTACCTTGAAATTTCTTGAAAAACCAGATATATTCATTTCCTTACATGCGATCAACTGGCTATTTCCTAGCTTTTATATAAAATCAACACTAGCTTCAACTTATCAAGATCCAAAATAGCCCAGGAGAGTTATACAAATTATGTTATCGTATCCTCCAACCAACTTTGTGTCATTTGGATCTCCTTCTGAGCTCAACTGTTTATTTCTTGTAATTGCCAATTTAGGAATTCAGATGAGACTCGAGAGCAAACTGCTGAGGATAAAGGGGTTCAACAGTGTATAATGAAGTACATACTCAAAGGAGAGTAAACCATGGACCAAGGGACCACTGGCATAAAAGCTCACTCAAGGGGTGAGAATAGACACTGGTGGGAGATTATTTTACCAGCCTACATTTTTAGGAACACTTTTATAAAAAGTCTCTACAACAGATGGTTTATTTTTGTTCCTCCTCAGGTGATTGACAGGCCCACTTCGAGTAACTTTTAAAAGGGGTGGGGACGATGCGTATACCAGGCATAGTGGTGTATGCCTTTTGTCCCAGCATTTAGAAGACAGGCAGGTGGATCTTAAGTTCAAGGCCAGCCTGGTCTACATAGTGAGTTCCAGGATAGCCAGGGCTATGTAGATAGACCCTACTAAATGCTGGTTATGTCAACTTGACACAAAATAGGATCATCAGAGAGGAGGGAGCCTCAACAGAAAAAAATGCCTCCAGAAGACTGTGCTATAGGCAAGCCTGTAGGACATTCTCTTAATTAGTGATTGACATGAGGTTCCAGTCTGTAGTAGGTGGGTTATCCCGTGACTAGTGGACCTAGGTTCCATAGAAAGCAGGCTGAGCAAGCCAATAAACAGCAGTCCTCCATGGCCTCTATATCAGTGCCTGCCTCCAGTTCCTACTCTGCTTGAGTTCCTGTCCTGACTTCCTCCAATGATGAACCACCATGTGCAAGTGTAAGCCAAATAAACCCTTTCCTCCCAACTTTCCCTGGGTCATGGTGTTTCATCAGAGCCTGCAGTTTCGATTCAGTTGTACACGTTGCTAACTGTGAGGGAGAGGTCCATCCTCTGTGACCTCCAGGCCTATGAATTTCTGACCAGCTACAAAACATTTATTATTTATTTTTTATAGGTAAAGACATAAATGATTGTAGAGCTCAAAGGACAGCTAAGAAGTGATGACTCAATTGAGAGATAGCTCAGTGGCCCTGCAAACAATGTCTGGAGTTTGGGTCCCCAAAACTTAAGTAAAACTGGGCAGAGGCTCCCACCCATCTGTAACTCCAGCCGGGGGAGCTGATGAGCTCTTTGGCCCTGTTTTGGGCACTGTTTTTTTCCTTTCCAACTACATGCTAATAACTACATAAATCCTACAGGGACTTGATCATAGTTCTACTCAATCTATAGATAAATTTGAGAACTGGTTTAACACTAAATTGTATAAGACATGACAAACCTTTCCTTTGTTAAATCAATGTTTTCTAATTTTCAGCATATAGACTGTATTGCACACACATATTTCATATTTTTGAAGCTATTATGATAATTTTAAAACTTCCATTTCTTTCTCTTTTTTATTATTTTCTTTTTTCAAGATAGGGTTTCTCTGTGTACCTCTGGTTGTCCTAAAACTCGAGCTGTAGATCAGGCTGGCCTTGAACTCAAAGAGATGCACCTGCCTCTGCCTCCCGAGTGCTGGGATTAAAGTCATGTGCCACCATACCTGTTTAAAACTCCCATTTCATAATGCTTATTTCCAGTTTATAGAAATACAATTGTCTCTTGTATACTTGCTAAATTCAGTAGTAGCTTTCATTAAAGTCGTTGATTGTTCTGTGCAAGCAAGCCCATAATCTAACCACAGGCTTCTTATTCATTTTGTCTGTGGGCCTGCTTCTACCCCTGCCTTATTAAAGAAAGGACCTTCAGGAAGTAATGAATAGTAATGTCTTGTTCCCAGTAGTAACCTTGACTTCGCCATGAGTGTGGGTCACTGTGGCATTCTGTAAATACTCTTTATTTGGTTATTCTTAGTTTGCTTAAGAGTTGTTTTTTGTTATATATGGGTACTCATTTTTCTACATTTTTGGCAAAAAATTTTATGAAATATAATAATTCACGTGCTGTAACACCCATTTGGATTTTTTCCGTATTCACTCACCATCACTTCCTGCGACTTTTAGGATGCATATGTATTAACCCAGTGAACTACACTGATTAAAAAAATACTGGCTCACTCTTAATCTTGGTATGATGTTTTCTTTTTATATACAGTCAGCTTTTATTTCCTTATAGAATTGCAACTTGCAGTGATCTTATAATAACACCCTGAATATACTTAATATTTAGCAATTAAGAATGTCTTAAATGTTACCACAAAGCTTTATCATTTAAGAAGTATTAAAAGCCTTTGCAAGCATTGTTAGTCCTCAAAGTTGCAGGGCAGAGGCAGGCAAAGGTCTGGGGGTCTGAGGCCAGTCGAGTCTACACAGTTGAGCTGCATGTAGGAAAGTGATACCATGTCTCAAAAAAAAAAAAATTCAAATGGTAGATCTTGGAGCCTACCTCAGAGGGTAACATGCTTGCTTAGCATGTAGAAGGCTCTGGTCAATCAAGGCTTTAAAAACCACTTGAAAACAAAAACAAACCAAAGAACCACACACAGCTAGAGCCAGAGAGAGCACTCAGTGATTAGGAGCGCCTACTGCTCTGACGGAAGACTTGAGTTTTGGTGCCACCCCAACTCCAGCTTCAGGGAACCTGACAACGCTGCTCTGGGGCACTCGTACTCATTCACATATTTCACCCCACATTCCCCAGCCACATACACACAAAAATAAATCTTTGAAAACAAAACAAACAAAAAAGCAACCCATACAACACACTGAGTGTGGTGGCACACATGTCACAGACTGGGAGGTGGGAGAGAGGAGGACCAGGGGTTCAGCATAACCCTTACTTGCTGGAGCCTGCCTGAGCTACAATGAGACAATGCCTCAAAATTACCAAATCTACCAAACAAAAAAGCCAGGTGAATGACTCACATCAATAATTTCTCCCAGAATCCTGGAAAGTTGAGGCAGAAAGACTGTCATGAATTTGAGGCCAGCCTAGAATAAATAGGGAGACAGAAGGAAGGAGGGAGGGAGAAGGGAGAAAGGGAGGGAGAGTAAGAGGGAGGGTAGGAGGAAGGGAGGGAGGGAGGAAGGGAGGAAGGAAGGAAGGAAGGGAGGGAGGGAGGGAGGGAGGGAGGGAGGGAGGGAGGGAGGGAGGGAGGGAGGGAGGGAGGGATGATAGGATGGAGGAAGGGAAGAAGGAGGAAGAGGAAGGAGAAGGGAGGAAGGGAGGGAGGGTAGGAGGGAGAGAACCAAAAACCCTCACATATGACCTACAGATAAAGAATTACACAGAAACTAAAGAACTAGAAGGTAAATAGCTTCACAACTGGGGGATGTAGTTCAGTAGCAGAACACTTGACCAACATGCATGAGATCTTAAATTCAATCCCTGACAGAAGCAAGCTAATGAATAAATAATAACAACACTACATACGGTGCTTAGGATAGGGCCGTGGCTGCAGCCCAGGGACAGAGTGCTAGCTTGGCCTACCAAGGCCCAGACTTCATCTCCCACAGTACAGCAACAAACCAGAATGCTTAAGATTTGCCCCAGGTGCAGCTGAAGAGCCTAAGTAGGCTTCAATGATGTGGTGAGTATTCCTTTTCTAATCTGCATTACAGAAAAAAAAAAACTGGAAAACTTCCTGAAGCTATTTTTTATTCACATTTTACGTAAGATTGCAAAATGTCTATTATGAAGTACCAAAAACTGGGGCCGCTAAGCCAACCCATCCTCCTCCCTCAGCCAGGGCTCTGGCTTCAGTGCCTATAATACCAAGCTTCCATCTCCAGGACAATATCTACATGCTGCTTCTACGACCTCAGAGCCACAGAACTAAGGAAGGTGGTGGTGACAGCATCCTGCACCTAACAGAGCAGACGCATTTCTGCCATAGACGTGGGAAATCACAGGCATATTCTCATTTCAGTGCAATTCATGCTAGTGAACTGTGCAAAGATGAGAGCCTTCAAGTTTTTTCACAAGTAATGTCAAATGTACTTGAAAATCAGGTAACTAAAAAGGCTTATTGCATGGTAAATGGTTAAAATTGGTATTATTGAACTGAAGAAAAAATGCAAAACCTTTTTTTCTTACAGAATAGTATAAATGTTTATTTTCTGTATGATTTATTCTTCTGCCCTGTTTTTACAATATAGAAAAGTGTACTTTTTGAATAGCTCTAGTAAATATAATCTTTCTACTTTGGGATGTAATAGGGCTTAAAAATTATATACCGAACCCTCCCCAAGTAATCTTTTAAAATTGGTAAATTAATGTGGCTATTAATTTTGTTCAGGATTTGATGCAAATACCTAATACAAAAGGTTGCTTAGTGAGGACCAGACAGAAAGAAAGGGCTCAATACTTTAGAGAGCTTCTGAAAAGTCAGACTAGTAGCATTTGATTGCACCTTCAAAGTTTTACAAGCAAAACATTCTTAAGCAATGCCATCATACATAATCTACAATCATAATCAAAAATTCACAAACATTTTGTGCACACTGTATATAAATACACATCACAATGGTGCAATTAAAATTAACACACAATATATACAAAATGAACAAAGTTTAGGTTTAAACCAAAAACTTATTGCAGTCTTTTGAAAAATAACTTGATTAGATATTATTTTGTCCTTTTAGACTAATTTACATTTATACAAAGTTTACTTCGACACACTAGACTGAGGTGCTAAGAATGTCTGCATTATCTACATTTAAAGTTACTGCACTATAATTTATAAATCCACAATTTAATGAATAACGGAATCCTCTTTGTATTAATTTCTACTGCCTATATCTTTCATGTTCATATGAACATATATACACACTACATACAACTATAGAGTCCTTGTAGGCAGGGTGATAAGCATATGCTAATAGTGACCGAGGATTAAGGTACCATACAAAATGCCTCAATTCCAACACAGTTTTTCCCATTGTCAAACACTCAAGAGTCCTATTACATTAGGCTCTTAAGATTATACAGTTTTTAATTACTAAAAATTATTTAGGTTATTTTTGCAATTATGAGAACACACACACCTCAGCTTACCAAATCACTGGCTAAAAACAAAGCTGTATTAAACTACCTTTATAAAAAGACAGCTCACTTCAATCGTGAAAGCTGCTAGCAGGCCCACTCCAGTAAATCAGGTAACACACACTGATTCAAACTGAGTTCCAGAGTCTACAGAGAACTGTGTGCATAAAAACTTCATCGTACATAATCTCACAGCTTTGTACCCTTGCTTCCCCATCCAAGTCCATTCTCTACTTGATACTTATTAGTCCTATATTATCTTGACATAAAATGTTTACTTCAATTCACACAATCTCTCATTTTAGTAGTTATCCATAAAGACTTTGACAATTATTACAAAACAAACCACCCCCTTCAAAGGAATGAAGACATCCCAGAACACGTTAGCCACTCCTTATCATAAAGACACTGCCCATCCTCTGAAAATTACTGTCCCTTGATATTTTGTTTTCTTTAAAGAAAATATAAACTTCATAACTGGAAAGTATGATTGGGGTTGTTTCCCCTTCTAATTTCCCAAAGACAAAAGATAGCATGACAGAACCCACCCAAAAAGGCTCATTTTTCCTTAAAAGGATGGTGTTTTTCTAGACAAAATGTTATATGTTTCATTAAGAATCTGGTTATGTGGACAATCTACCTGTGAAGATTCTGGATCTGGAGCCAAAGAATGGAAAATACCCATGCTGCCTTGGCTCTTTCTACTGAACAAAGTCATACAACACCATACATCATAAATGGTATTACAATAATTTATGAATGTACTTTGTCAATAGAATCAGGACAGAACATCTAATTCTTAAGAAACCCAAGCAAATTAAATATATATATATAATACAATAAAGGAAAAAATTTTAAAGAAAAAATTTAGAAGGGACATAGGCAGAATTAACTAAGATTTAAAATGTACCAATTTCTTCATTTAAAATTTCTTCTCATTCAATAGTATAGTTTCTGGTCTCTTAAAACAAAGGCTGAATTAAAACACAGCAATTGTTATCTTCTAGAAAATCAAGTGTCCTGGCACCTTAAATTTTCTGTACAGTTCCATGTCCGTCTTTTGTGCAAGAGTCAGCAGTGCATGGCACAAGGGTCACTTTTTGCTTTTCCTGCAGAGTTGATGACGCTCATCAAACACCGTCCAAATTCCTCAAGTATCATCCGTTCTGCCGCTGCCTTTGATTTCCCCTTCTTGTCTGCCTGCTCTGCCTGGGCAAGAAGGCAATTACACGTGGCTTCAGCTACTTCCTTAGTTACAAACGTAAATGGCAATCTGAAATGATTTTTGAGAGAGAAACACAGATGATCATGAAGTTGATCTTGGTTTCTACTGGCATCTTCATGCTGCACTAGCATAAGGGACATCGGTTTGTGAGTCAAACACAGTCTCAAGAAATTAAGATACACGTTTGGTCTCAGCAAGCACATCTAACAATATTTAGCAGGAAACACGTTTAACCTAAAACATATGATTGACTTCCCAGACGTGTCATCTGGCTAAGTAAATGATGCAGTGTGCACCTACACTGGGTGTCTCACCACTCACATCTTCCCAGAGTGCAAACCCTCCGCAAGAGCTGTTCTGATTTCTGTCCTCTTTCCTGACACACAAAGGGATTCCACAGCCATACCTAGGAACTCAAAGAACTGCTAAAACAAAGTTCTACTACACTCTCTTATGTTAGCTGTTAAAAACAAGGAGCAAAAATGTGTGGCACAGCCGGGCGATGGTGGCGCACGCCTTTAATCCCAGCACTCGGGAGGCAGAGGCAGGTGGATCTCTGTGAGTTCGAGACCAGCCTGGTCTACAGAGCTAGTTCCAGGACAGGCTCCAAAGCCATGGAGAAACCCTGTCTCGAAAAAGCAAAAAAAAAAAAAAAAAAAAAAAAAATGTGTGGCACACACATTACTACCAGCACTTGGGAGACAGAGGCAGGCAGATCTCTTCAAGTTTGAGGCCAGCTTGGTCTACAGAGTGAGTTCCAGGACAGCCAGGACTACTATTATACAGAGAAACTCTGTCTCAAAAAAAACAAAACAAAACAAACTCAGGTATGACATCAACTGAGCATACTGGTGTGAGTTTTCAGTCTCACCTTTCTCTTAGTGTATGTCCATGTGCACTGAGTGTGTGGATGCATGTATGAATGCATGTGCACACAGAGTCGAGAGGAGACAACCTGCATTATTCCTTGGGTAGTCTACCTAGGGTCTTTTGAGGACTCAACTGGCCTGAAACTCACCAAGTAGGTTATGCTTGTTGGTCAATGAGCCGGAGGGATTCTCCTACCTACTTGTTTGTCAGAGTACTGGGTTAGCAGTATACATCACCACGCCAGCCTTGTTTTGTTTTTAGTTTTTCAAAAACAGGGTTTCTCTGTGTAACTCTGGCTGACTTGTAATTCACTCTGTAGACCAGGTTGGCCTGAAACTCAGAAATCCATCTGCCTCTACCTCCGAGTGCTAGGCTTTTAAGGTGTGTGCTACCACCACCCAATAAAATGTCCAGTTTTTTGTTTAAATGTGGGTTCTGGTGATCTAATTCAGGTACATCTTTACTGAGCTATCTTCCCCGCCTTAAGCAATTGTTTTAAAAACATAGCTTTAATTACATGTGCAGTGTGTGTGTGTGTTTGTTTGTTTGTTTGTTTCAGGGGGTTAAACCCAAGACCTCCTCACACATACAAATGCTCTACCACTGAGCTGTATCCCCCCAGCCCTACAGTGTATAACCTTGTGTTTACACTTACATTATGAACATGGGGGGTTTACTGTAGTAATATCTTTAATATCCAGAGATTAGATTTAGTAATCTTTAAGAATCATTAAAATATTATACAGAATCTGTATCATAATCCTAACTAAGGTATCTGTCCCTTTTTAACACACTTAAGTCAAGAAAATTTTGTAAATGCTATTTTCGTTCTAAGAGGCTATCGTGATGGCCAGTGTGACAACCAGAGTTCCGTCCCTGGCACAAGACAGGCATGAAGAGAGAACCCACACCACACAGCTTCCTTTGACCTCCTCAATATCACACTCACACACTGAGTTGTATAAACGCAGAGGTGAGTTGGGTGTGTCAGCACAGTTGTGTAACCCTGGCTGAGCTGGAAGGAGTGTGAATTCAAGGCCAGTACAGGCTGCATAGTAAGATCCTGTCTCTAAAAATTAAAACAAAAGGGGGAAAAAAAACCTAATAACCAAACTACTTTATACCAAAAAAGTTACAAATATTGTACCTTTCTTCAACATAATTCAGCATCTAATAGATATTCTCAATCTTCCTAATGCTAAGACTCTCTAACACAGTTCCACATGTTGTAGAGATTCTCCAACCATAAAATTATTTTCATTGTTACTTCATAATGTAATTTTGCTTCTGTCATAAATTATAATGTAACTATCTAATATTTAGGGTGGTCTTAGGTGAGCCCTGTGAAAAGGCCATTCAAACCTCAAAGAGGTCATGACCTACATGCTGATTGCTACAATAAATCATTTGCAAGGTTCATCCTCTTAATTTCTCAAATTAATCTCTCATACACTGTCTAATATAAGTCTAAGTCCAAATTACTGTGTTAAAAGCAGACCTTGAAAAATACTGCCAACAGAAATTCTTCTTGCAGTTACCAGGAAGCTGAGACCAGAGACACAGGTGTTTTTTTCCACAGACTAATAAGTAACTCAGATAAAAAATACAGGTCTACCTATTTTTATCCTTTATTTTTAAACACTTTGGCATATATTCTTTTCAGGTAATTATGTTATGTACTTTATATACAATACCTTTATTTTTATTTTATTAATAAATTTAATTTTACTTATTTATTGGTTTTTCAAGAAAGGGTTTCTTTGTGTAGCCCTGGCTGTCTTGGAACTTGTTCTGTAGACCAGGCTGAAATCCACCTGTCTCTGCTTCCTGAGTGCTGGGATTAAAAGTTTGTGCCACCATGCTCAGCTGTTTATTTTTTATTTTGTTTTGAGATGGGGTCTTGCTCTACTGCACAGGCTTCCCTGGAACTCTAAATGATTCCTGCCTCAGCTCCTGAGCAGTAAAAGCAGCCAAGATTGTACCTACTGTCTGACTTGGGACAAGCTGCTCTACAACCGAGCTCAGCAGTCCAGAAAAGAAGAAATAAGGGAGTGGACTAGAGAGGGTAATTCAGAGTCCACCAGAGGAGGAAAAGTCAGAACATAGTCTCCCAGTCTAGCCAAGAGCACAAGGAAATGAGGAGCAACACTGGAAAAATGAAACCCTGCTTTCTCAAGAGTTTCTCATATTGCATACTTACCTCAAGTTGGTAGGGAGAAATCCGGTTACTATTCATAGCAAACCAAAGAACTTGTGTGTGTTGTAGAAAGCACAGAATCTGAGAGTGGTTTTCCTTCGACTAACTTAAAAGGTAGGTAAGGTGGAGGGAAAATGGAAAATTCAGATTGGCAAGAGTGTAGAGTCTGAATTTAACCCTGTCTCCCTAAAAAGAAACCTTACTAAAAGCGAACATCTGAGAAAGAGATAAAAAGGCTTTGAGAAGTATTGACTCACTTTCCTCCTCCACTGTTCAGAGCGGGGGTTGGCCTGGTCAGCAAGTCTGAGATTTGAGAGGATAGCTTGGTCTTGGCTGCTGTCTGTTGCTGGACCCTTACTTCAGCTGCATCTGCTAAGTGCATCAAGGTCTTCCGTTCTGGGCTTTCTTCAAAATTCTTACAGCCAATGCATTTACAGATTGAAGAACACATTATTTTTGCCTGAAAGATTTACAAAAGTTTCCAAATCAAAAGCAGAAAATATTATTTGTAAGTAAGTCCGCAGCAGAAAAGTAATAGCATTGTCTTGTCAACTGAGGTGAGCTTAGATGGAGCATGTCTGCTAACAAAGGCTGCGCCTGCAGATAGATCAGGATTAATTGACGACAGTGCTTGTCTCAAGGCCTTGCAGCTCTTTGAGTCTGACTACAGAGTCTCACCCAGATAGGACTAACACTTTCTTCAGAATGAATATAAATAAGATATGAAAGTATTTTTAAAAGGTTGCTAAGAATCCAACCTCAATCGGATACCATTAACACACCAGTGACCTCACAGTTATGCAGAGAAACTCACGGTTTCACATTAAAGGAATTTCATGCCTAAGCTTGATCAGATGAGGCAAAAAAATTGTCATGAATTTGAGGCCAGGCTAGGTTACAAGTGTGATATCTCATCTCCAAAGGAGAAAGGGAGAAAGGAGGCCACACGCAGTTTCTTCTACTGAATCAGATTCCCAAGCCCTTCAATAATCTAAATCCATAAACTAGTATGCTCTCCTGTGTAAAAATATAAAGTATATTTACATGAAAACACAGACTGAAGCTAAGTGTGAAGGCCCACAACTATAATCCTAGCACTTGGAAAACGGGAGCAGGAGGATTAGTAATTCAAGGCCAACCTAGGCCACGTGAGACCCTGTCTCCAACACAAACACACACACTAAATAACTAACCCAGAAAATCCAGACCTTCAGTACACACAGCAACAGGAGCACAGGAGAGGGGACCCATTAGCAGTACTGTTTGCCAAGTGAAAGGATGGGCTTTCTGTCAAAACTGGGGGTGGGGGAAGTTCCTCTCTGAAAATGGCATTTGAAAGAATGAAAATATAGACAATCTAACTATAGGAATGAATCAACACAAAGGGTTAATATCAGGCATGGGGAGATTGTTACATTTAAGCTTTGAAAATAAAAAAAAAAAATAGTAAGTTTATGACCTTGTCTGAAGCAAGAAGCAGGTGATTTTACATGTGATTCTCCAGAACAGCAGGTCCAGGAACAAACCCAGCTGGCCGAGTGTCAAGAAGCAGTGGGAGAGGATCTGGTGACTCAGCAGTGCCTCAACTAGAGCAGTGGTCGGGGCTCCTCCTGCAGAGCAGCCCTCCTAGGGGACTACTGCCAGGCTAGGAGAGACAACCTTTTCCTTCAGGCTTACTCCAGGATCATGTCTAAAGAGCCCATGGAGCTAGGTGGGTAGTATTGTGCCGTGGCCTAGCAGCTCTGCTGTTGTTATTCTGTGGCTATGTTACTATTTTAAGGGAAAAATTAGCACACTAGTATTCTGATTTACACAAGTCCAAGGAATGACCTTTGAGTCATAGACTTGTAGCCCAGCTAATGAAAGTGACCCATATAGAATGATGAGTCTAAGGAATGGTTCTTCTCTCTCTTTCTCTCTCTCTTTTCTGGTTTTTTGAGAGGAGGTTTCTTTGTGTAACAGCCTTGGCTGTCCTTGAACTCTCAGAGATTTGGCTGCCTCTGCCCCCCAGTGCTGGGATTAAAGGCGTGCACCACCACCGCCTAGTAGGAACAGCTTTCTCAAACCCGGCTTGAAAGGTCCCCCTGCACTAACTGTGTCTTTTCAATTGAAGCGGCACGGTGAAATCCTGTCCACAGCCGCGGCTTACCTCGTAGCACTCACAGTAGTTCTTAAGACATCCTGACCGTTTGCAGTTACACCCTTTGCTGTGCCGCCGATCCGACTCCCCCTCTTTGCCTTTTCCTATCTTCGGCTTAAAGGCTTCTGGATTTCTATCAAGGCATGCCTTTTGGAGCAAATCAAACACCAACTGAGATTAAATCATAGATTCAATTTAAATACTTCAAAGGTACAGAATTAATATTTATCTTTATAAATCAACAAAGATCTTTAGAAATGGCACAAAGAGATTTTTCCAAGTTAAATGAGAAAAAAAAAATCACCTTTATTGCTTTTTGTCTTTCATTTTCATGTTCCAAATTGTTGTAACAATTGGTACAATTGCAGTTGTTGCAAAACTCACCATTCGCAAAACAATCACAGTATCTGAAGATAAAAATCAGGTAAGATTAAAAAGTTATTTAAATAAAATAGCAATGATCTGATTATATATGCATACACCTCTCCACCTGTGATAAATGTAGTACATTTTAGGAACATGCTCGGAGCTCCAGAAACAGAGTTAACTAACAGCAGCGCATTCAGACTGCCAATCATGCATCAGAGCTCAAAATCTAAGCAAGTCACCAACTCTGGAATTTTATCCTAAAAACTCAGTCAAACTAACAGATGCCAACACAAGAGCTATGTAATTTGATGTGCCCTGAAGTGAGTTATTTCAAAATCCTGAGAAAAAGGGCCAGCCTTCATTCTTACTACAGACCCCAGAGGCTGGAACAGTGCTGCTTGGAATCCCAATCTCCAAAAGGACTGAGCTTTTCCATGTCAAATATTTTAGTTTAATCCTAATGAGAAAATTAATCATCCAATTAACTTTTTCTAATTGGTTTTTTATGTGTATGAGTGTTTTTGCTGCATGTATGTATGTGCCTGGAGCCCATGGAGGTCAGAAGAGGGCATTGGATGCCCCAGGATGGAAGTTACAGGTGACTGTGAGCAACCACTGGGTGTTGGGAATTGAACCCCAAGTGGTTGTTCTCTGCAAGAACAACTAGTGCTCTTAACTCCTGAGCCAGGTCTCCAGCCCTGCATTCAAGGACTCGCTTGGAGGACCATATTAAGGTCATAAACAAGGTCAAACTTGTTAATAAGACGTAACCTATGTCTCATAATGTTGGGTCCCCAAGCCCTACTGGTGTATAGAGGACTAAAATTAGTTTCTTCTGTTTTTGTTTGTTGTTTTTACAGACAGGGTCTTACACTGTGGTCTAGGCTGTCCTAAACCCACTACCATAGATAGTCCATGATGACCTCAGTGACAGGATTACAGGCATAGGCTACCACGCCTGGATTAATTTCTTCTACACCAACGGAAGGACGGTTTTTAAGGTACAATGTATGTTCAACCATTCACATTTAAGTTTATTTAAATTGTTAAGATTTAATAAAATTTGTCTGTTAGGAATTTTTAACTAGATCTCTCTATCTATCTATCATCTAGCTACCTGTAGGTTCAGGCTGGCCTCAAGCTCACTCTTGTAGCTGAGGACTCTTCTGACTCCATTTCCAAGTGCTAGATTATGTGCTTGTACTAGCATGCCCAATTAGCGGCATTTAATTCTAACAACATTCTTAGGTGTATCAAATAAGCAAAGAGCAACAAACTACTCACAATTTCAGGCACAGGGACTTTGTACAGTTACAGGGTTTTCTGGGCCGACTGGCAGACTCTGATGGTATTATGCTATCCAGACACACACAAAAAAATAATTTCAATTAATTAAAATAATTGCTAAAACTAGAAACAATTTCAATCTATAAATTCCTTCTAAAGTAAAACTAATAGATGCATCCATTTCTGGCACAATTTATATTTTAAAAAATATTATCAGAAGCTGTTGAAGACTACATCATACAAACTGTTCCCTTTAAAAGAACAGAAGTAGAAAACAGCTTCAAAAACTCTTAGGGTTTACTTGTAAAGGCAGGCAGGAAGGAGAGGTTGGTGTGTGGAAGGACGGGCAGCAGGGACAGACTGGCACCCTCTAACTCACTCCACACTGCTCACAAGCTGGTAGAGCAAAGGCAGCAACCAACAGCTAAGCAATGACAGTGAAAAACAACAGTTAACATCATTTTACAATGTTCAGAGGGAGCGGCAGTCCCTCACTGATGGTCTCCAAACTTGTCCATTTGAAGTATTTCAGAACACAGCACTTTAGACAAATACACAGCTTTAAAGGGAAAACCAAATGCAATGTATTTGGAATAAATCTATTTAATGCTGTACTTAAACTGACCTAATTTGATTTATTTATTTTAAAAATACTCACCCATTGAATGGAAGTCTTGCCTGTGTCTGGATACCAGATGTTCCAGTAAAATTAGAGCTGCTTGCTATAGACACATACGAAGACTGCTGTAACTATAAGAAATAAATTCATATAATATTTGCAAAAATGGATAGCACTCTCAGACATAATGAGTAAGAAGCACAGGACAAACAGTGGGCAATTTCATATAAACCTCCTAGTGTGTTTCCAAAGCCCTCAGTCAACACCAGTGAAACAGCATGACTGCTTCTCAGCGCTGGCTGTTACAGAGTGACTGTTTCACAGCACTGACTGTTACAGCGTGACTGCTTCTCAGCGCTGACTGTTACAGAGTGACTGTTCCACAATGCTGACTGTTAACAGCGTGACTGTTTCATGGCGCTGACTGTTACAGAGTGACTGTTTCACAGCGCTGACTGTTACAGAGTGACTGCTTCTCAGCACTGACTGTTACAGAGTGACTGTTTCACAGCGCTGACTGTTACAGAGTGACTGCTTCTCAGCACTGACTGTTACAGAGTGACTGCTTCTCAGCGCTGACTGTTACAGTGTGAATGTTTCACAGCGCTGACTGTTACAGAGTGACTGTTTCACAGCGCTGACTGTTACAGAGTGACTGCTTCTCAGCGCTGACTGTTACAGAGTGACTGTTTCACAGCGCTGACTGTTACAGAGTGACTGTTTCACAGCGCTGACTGTTACAGAATGACTGCTTCTCAGCACTGACTGTTACAGAGTGACTGCTTCTCAGCACTGACTGTTACAGTGTGAATGTTTCACAGCGCTGACTGTTACAGAGTGACTGTTTCACAGCGCTGACTGTTACAGAGTGACTGTTTCACAGCGCTGACTGTTACAGAGTGACTGTTTCACAGCGCTGACTGCTACAGCGTGACTGTTTCACAGCGCTGACTGTTACAGAGTGACTGTTTCACAGCGCTGACTGTTACAGAGTGACTGTTTCACAGCGCTGACTGTTACAGAGTGACTGTTTCACAGCGCTGACTGTTACAGAGTGACTGTTTCACAGCGCTGTTACAGAGTGACTGTTTCACGGCGCTGACTGTTACAGAGTGACTGTTTCACAGCGCTGACTGTTACAGAGTGACTGTTTCACAGCGCTGACTGTTACAGCGTGACTGTTTCACAGCGCTGACTGTTACAGAGTGACTGTTTCACAGCGCTGGCTGTTACAGCGTGACTGTTTCACAGCACTGACTGTTACAGCGTGACTGTTTCACAGCGCTGACTGTTACAGCGTGACTGTTTCACGGCGCTGACTGTTACAGCGTGACTGTTCCACAATGCTGACTGTTAACAGTGTGACTGTTTCACAGCACTGACTGTTACAGCGTGACTGTTTCACAGCGCTGACTGTTACAGCGTGACTGTTTCACGGCGCTGACTGCTACAGCGTGATTGTTTCACAGCGTTGTTACAGTGTGCCCACCTGTAAGAGAGGTGCTGTGTTATTTACCACATTACAAATAGTAAAAAAGGGATTTGCCATACAACAGAGAAGATCAAGCCAGGCAATGGTGGTGCTCACTTTTAATCCCAATACTTGGGACGCAGAGGCAGGAGGATCTCTGTTGAATTCCAGGCCAGCCTGGTCTACAAGAACAAATTCCAGGTCAGCCAGGGCTACACTAAAAAATTCTGTGGTAGTCTAAATATAATTTGTCCACATAAACTCGTAGGGAGTGGTATTATTAGGAGGTATGGCTTTGTTAGAGAAAGTGTGTCACAAAGAGGGTGGGATTTGTTTGTTTGTTTTGTTTTTTGAGACAAGATTTCTCCTTTTAACAGCCTTGCCTGTCCTGGAACTTGCTCTGTGGATCAGGCCAGCCACAAACGCAGATCTACTTCTACTTCCCCAGTGCTGGGATCTGCCACCATTGCCCAGCAGGGGTGGAATTTGAGGTCTTTTTTGCTCAAGCTTCCCTCAGTGTACTTCTTGTTGCCTCTGGATCAAGATGTAGGAATTTCAGTTCTGTCTCCAGCACAGCTGACTGTATGCTACCATGTCCCACCATGACAATAATGGACCGAATCTCTGAACTGTGAGCCACCCAATTAAATGTTTTCCTTTACAAGAGTTGCCATGGTCCTGATGTCTCTTCACAGCAATAGAAACCCTAACAAAGACAAACTCTGTCTCAAAAACAAAATAAACAAAGAAAAGTGTGAGGTATTAAATAGCCAGTTGCTGAGTTCATCTGCTGCCACCAATGCAATAAACCAAATCAAACCAAATTAATAAATCCAGATTTAATAAACAGGGCAATGCAAAGTAGAGCACCCCCAGGAGATTCTCAGGAAGGCAGGAAAAGAGAACACATGGCAGAACTAAGAGCCAGGTTATAAATAGCCGGTAGGCGTGGTCCCATGCATCTCCAGGGGAGGAGCCACCAAAGGCAGACTTCTCTGAGGGGCGGAGTCTGGAATGAGGCACCTTCAGGAAGCTGCTGCTAGGTGTACTGAAGGTGGGGTCTGGAACGTGCCCCACCCCCAGTTCGAGATTCCAAACAAAGAGAGTATGGGAGTTTGGATCCCCAGCACTCACGTAAATGCCCAGCAGCTGTGGTGGCCCAAGTGAGCACACTCATGTGAAGTGCATACTCACCTGCAGACATGTGCCCCTCATACATGCACATGCATACCATATGCACACACAACTCCCGTGTGTGTGTGTGTGTGTGTTAGCTCATGCCCATCCTCCCAGCACTCGGAAGGTGGAGGCATGGTGAATTCCAAGCCAACCTAAGCTGCCTGTCTCAAAGAGTCCCCAAGTAGTGTAACTCACAGCTATTTTAAGCACAAGCCAATGGTGTCGTATTAGTGCATACAGATAAACATTCATGTGGGCACAGGTTCTCCTAAAATTCACTGATTCTGATTTTTAATGTCAACTTTGTTTGTTTTTGTTTTCTCAGACAGGGTTTTTCTGTTAGCAGCTCTAGCTGTACAGGGACTTGCTGTAGAGACCAGGCTGGCCTTGAACTCAAAGAGATTCACCGGACTTAAGGTGTGTGCCACCACCTTCCCAGGGCAACCTTTTAAAAGCCCTTATCTATAGTCTTGTCCTTTTACCAATCTATTCCAAATTACCCAGCTTTTAAATCTTTTATTTATTTTTTTTTTTTGCTTTTACATCTTATTTGTGCTGTATTTCTAAATTCTAAACAAAGAAATAAACTTAAATGTTGGTTACTATTTCATGCTTTGGAGAGAGCTGCTTCTATTAACCTTAGAACACAGTAGAGCTAGACACTGTAATGCCACAGCAGCTCCGAAGCATCGGTCCGTCATGCCCACGTACCTGAGTAACGTACTGAGCTGGAAGCACTGCATAGCCCACGTTCCCTGTCCCTGGAGCAGGGGCCAGCACAGTTCCTGGTGGCAGGTTAGTGAGGTTGGGCTGGATCTGAGGCAGGGGTGTGGCAGGCATGATAAGCCGTTGCTGTGGCTGGCTAGTAGTTACAATTTGTGAAGTTGAATTGATTGGTTTTGGAACCACCTAAACAATAAAAAAGAAAGTTTAAAAATTTGTGACTAGGTGCTTAATTCAGTATAAATCTCTTATACATAATTTTTTGTCTCTGTGTAGCCTGGCTGTCCTGGAACTCATTCTGTAGATCAGGTTAGCATTGAACAGGCAGAGATCCTCCTACCTCTGCCTCCCAAGTGCTGGGATTAAAAGTATGGGCCATTATGTCCAGCTGCTTATAACTCAATCCTAACTTTGAACTTAAAAAGCAAATTGCCCTTTGGGAAACAGAGAAACTGTGTAATACTCACTTGTTTAACGGCCTGAGTTGGGACAAATGGAACCGACATCCGTACGGGGGTTGTATTAACAACCACTGGCTTTGCTTTTTAAAGGGGAAGAGAAAAAGAACAATTTATTTACAGAAAGCACTTAAGAACATTAACCCTTCAAGACATGCTGAAGAAACAGTGTAAAGCGTTTTACTTCAATTCTCATTTTGAGCAATCTTTAATCAAGATAGCTACCTTTCTTTGGAGGCAGAGGCAGGTGGATCTCTGTGAGTTGGAGGCTAGCCTAGTCTATATCATGAGTTATACACCAGCCAGGGTTACACAGAGTGACCTGGTCTCAAACAAAAACAAAACAAACCTTTCAAAATTGCTTACCCTGCCCTACAAATTTAAATCTAAGGAGAGTAATGACCCAGCTAAGGGACCCTCTGCAGGTTCAAAGCGGCTGGAATCCATTCCTTCAGCCTGTGCTCAGAAGGCGCATGCACAAACAAATGATCTGCCATTTCAGCTGAGGACACCATTCTGCACTACTATTCCTCATGTCTGAGTCCAAGCTACAGAAAAGATCATCTTGTACAACTCAATATTTAAAATCGACAGGGCAAAAGGATTAAGAATCTGAGTTCTTGAGCTGACAAGATGGCTCAGCAGGCAAAGACTGAATTCAATCCCTGGGACCCATATGATAGAGCGAAAGAACCAACTACTACAACTCTGACACATATACATGTGCACACAGCACGCACTCATGAACACAAACATACATGCCATGTACACACATGCACACACACACCTATGCACGCATAAGCATATAAGCACACATAACATACAGCAACACTCATATATACACATATGCACACTCATGCATATACACATGCATACATGAGCATACATACACAAATACACTCAAATACATGCACACACACTCGCATGAATGCATACACACACACTAATAATTTTAAAAAGACTAAGTTTTAAAGTCAGAGAACCCAGTGGTTCTGCCACTTTTAACTACATAGTCTCTTTGCCTGCAATTTGAATAGTGAATATCCAGACAGGATATAAGGATCATTAAAGTGGACTAAATTAGTTCCCACCAAATAGCAAGTGCCCAATAAATGTCCATTACCATTGCTATTGCTATTACTATAACCACTGATAAATATAAATGATATTCTGGTCAGTGCTCCCCAGAAACTAAAATATAAAGCATTTGTTCTTAAGATTATATTGTTGAACTGATTAGGTAAGTACCCAAATAAAAGAAAAACTATTATTGTTTTAGATTTATTTTATGTGCATCAGCATTTTATGTCTGTGTAGCACATACATGTCTGGTGTCTGTGGGGATCCAAGTAGTTTGTCAAATTCCATGAAAATGGAGTTACAGACGATTGCTGGAAACTGAACCCAGGTCCTCTGGAAGAGCAGCGTGCACTGCCTTTTCTGTTGAGTCATCTCAGGCCCACAGAAAAGCTGAAATCATGACCATACTTTATAGGAACTAAGCAGGTTATAGCCGAGACTCTGTGTGTGTGTGTGTGTGTGTGTGTGTGTGTGTGTGTGTGTGTGTGCGCGCGCGCGCGTGCGTATAATAACATTTAAAGAAACAGAGCCAATGAATTTGAGAGACAGCAAGGGGGGATGCATGGGAAGGGATGGAGGGAGGAAAAGAAAGCAATAAAATGATGCAATTATATTCAAATTTTAAGAACTAGCTGGGCAGTGGTGGCGCACCCCTTTAATCCCAGCACTCAGGAAGCAGAGGCAGGCAGGCGGATCTCTGTGAGTTGGAGGCCAGCCTGGTCTACAAGAGCTAGTTCCAGGACAGGCACAAGAAAGAAAAAAAAGAAAAGAAAAGAAAGAGGGAGGGAGGGAGGGAGGGAGGGAGGGAGGGAGGGAGGAAAGAAAAAGAAAGAAAGAAAGAAAGAAAGAAAGAAAGAAAGAAAGAAAGAAAGAAAGAGAAAATAAATAAAAAATACTACTAAGAAGATAAACTGATTTGAGATTTCAAAGAAAAGGAAATATCCATTTGTTGGCAGAAAAATGAGAATGCAGACAGAGTGTGAGGAGGACACCATGAGAGCCCAGCCATGAGGCAAGGGTGGAGGAAACACCGGGATGTGTCAGCTGCAAAGCACAGGCAAGCGGTCAGGAAATACAACAGTCTAAGCAGACATTAGGCTTGAAGTAAGACAAACAGAACAGGTTCCTGAGGAACCTTGAACATTAAGGTATTAGGTGTATATTTATCCTGTTTTTTTTTTCTTTTTTGTTTTGTTTGTTTGTTTGTTTTTGAGAGAAGGTTTCTCTACGTAGTTATGGCTATCCTAGACCTTGTTATGTAGACCAGACTGGTATCGAACTCACAAAGATCCTCAAGCCTCTACTTCCCTAGTGCTGGGATTAAAGGCGTGCACTACTATTACCCGAAAAGGGCTCATTTTCTTAAATTTAATTTAATTTAAATGTTTGAGACAGGATCTCACTATACCACTCTGGCTGGCCTGGAACTTGCTATATAGACAAGGCTATATACAAGGCCTTGAACTCACAGAGATCTGCCTACCTCTGCCTACCCCAGTGCTGGGAATTAGAGACATAAGCCATCATGCCCACTCTTAGTCTATATTTTTAATTCTAAAGCCAATGAGAAGCTTCTAGGGAGTACAAGGTACCTAAATATTATTAAAACAGCACAAAGAAAATTTTATTTGGTAGCAGTGTATAAAAAAAAACAATCCAACTCAAATTGCAAGAAACAAGACAAAGCAGGAGAGTGCATTCATGAAGATGTGGTTGGGTACCAGCTCAGGGGAGGGTGACAGAGTGCATGCATGAAGGAGTGGTTGGGTACCAGCTCAGGGGAGGGTGACAGAGTGCATTCATGAAGATGTGGTTGGGTACCAGCTCAGGGGAGGGTGACAGAGTGCATGCATGAAGGAGTGGGTGCCAGCTCAGGGGAGGGTGACAGAGTGCATGCATGAAGGCGTGGTTGGGTACCAGCTCAGGGGAGGGTGACAGAGTGCATGCATGAAGGAGTGGTTGGGTACCAGCTCAGGGGAGGGTGACAGAGTGCATGCCAGAAACCTGGTAGGGGTGAAAGGAAATCACAATCTCCACCCCCAGCACTACGAACAGTAGGTATAAGGGAAGAGAAGGCCAGTCATTGCCAGGATATCTGTTAGAACTAAAACCTTAAGGTGAACTGTCTTGCAGAGGATAAAAACCTGATGTGGAGACGATGGATAAACTCAGGAAACAGGCTGGCAACAGACTAAAGAACTTGGCCCAGAGCCAACTAGGTGTACCGATGAAAACTGCTTACTGCCATTTCCATAGCCTTCAAGGGGGTGGGAGCAGGAAGAGAGGAAGGGTATCTATCACCTGCGGTTTCATTTATGCAAGAGTAAGGCTCAGAGCCTGGTCTCAAGCAAGGACAGTATTGGGAAAACACTGTTCTAAACAAAAAATGAAAAAGCCTTCTTTGTATAAAAAGGCCATCACGATATCAATGCAATTCTTCTTAAATTGTTGGTGGAGACTGGCAGGCTAATAGCTAAAAGGCAGAGACACTAATGGCCCTAAACGACAGCTCTAGAGAGGACACTGATTAGGGAGGACAAACTAGTGGAAGCACAGATGTGCCATCAGTGGGATGAGCGCACAGCTCCGTCTGGGCTGGGAGATGCTGACTCAGTGGGGCTAAGAACTTGCCTCTTAAATATGAACAGCGCAGACCCACAGAAAGCCAGATGCTGTAGAAGGCCCTAATTCCAGCACTCCTGTAGTGAGATGGGAGGTGAGACGGGAATCCCAGAAGCTCAAGGAGCCAGCCAGCCTATTGTACCGAGCAATAAACAACAGAGCTCTCATCAGGTGAGAAATGAAACCAAGGCTGTCTTCTGACCTCCAGATGTGCACTATGACAAACACATGCCTGAACTTACACGTGCGGGCATGCACAAAGATAAAATAAAAGTGAATTTGAAGATGTATGTAAAATATTTCAATAAAGTTATAATACAAAAAGTGCATAGCAGTACATAGTGGTTTGAATAAGAATGACCCCATAGCTCATATATTTGAATGCTTAGCCACCAGAAGGTGGAACTCTTTGAAATAATATAGTCCTTAACTACTTCTCCAACACCATGCCTGCCCTACCTGCTATCATGCTCCCCACCCTGATGATAATGGACTAGCCCTCTCAAACTATAAGCCAGCCCCAATTACATATTTTCCTTTATAACAGTCACCATGGTCATGGTGTCTTGTCACAGTATTTTAGAACAGTGACTAAAACACAGTGCAGTGACATTGGATTTGAAATTTTTTCTGAGTCTGATTCTCTCACTTACACCAAAAGATGAATAAGTTAGAAAGCCATTACAGACTAACACTAGCAACACTGATTGAAAAAGAAGGTCCAAATATACACCTGATCCCTAGTTCCTGCTCTTTGGAGAGAGGAGACGATGGTCACCCTCCTGGGAGCATGGACAGGGGAATTCCCTGGTGCTCAGAAAAATAATACTGAAAGTTTGCAACCTGCCCAGTCACATCAGCATGGGTTGTCCTCACCTCCTTCCCTGCACAAGTATGTGTTATACACATCCCCCTGGGAAACTCTGGCACCCACATTACAGTAATTATCTAATGAACTAGAGCACCTTCTTAGCTCATCTAATAGAACTGGAGCTTCAGCTTGCTATTCCTACAAAAGAATACATAACACAAATATGTAGATCTTTTATGGAAAGGACAAACAGAAAAGAAAACTATAGGTGCACATGAGAGAAACTATATACACATTACATGCATGTGAATGGGCTGGAAGAGGGCGGAGTAAGGTGGAGGAGGCAAAGAAGTTTAGAAGCAGGAGTCAGAGCAGAGACTGTAAGGACAAAAGGACAAGAAATGGAATACAGAAATGCAAAAGACTTGTGGGATGTCCAAGTTCACTCCTCTCCCTTCCTGCACCTTCAGGTCACCAGTTTTACTCTACCAATGAACAGATCACTGCATATGTGTTACACTGGGAATGGAGTCATGCACACTACACACATTGAAACACCCATGAAACACAACTGAGAGTAGCTAGCAAGTGCTTTATATCACCGTGGGATACATGGAGATTGGATCTGTCCCTATGAAGTTTATGTACTGAGAATACAAAATTTGACTCCTTTAGCTCATAATATGGAAGTTTCGTTTTCCTTTCATTAAGAATGTTATGATAGGAGCTGGAGAGATGGCTCGGCAGTGTTGTAGAATATTATTTTAAGGTGCATTACCTTTGTTTACGCTCTGGAACACATGTTTAATAATGCAAAGATGTATTTGATTAAATAAAATTCACCACGGTCAGGAGGCTGAGTCAGCAACTAAATGAAAGGAAGTTGTGGGGAGGAGCCAGATGAAGGATTTTTAAGGAGGGGTGAGGCCAAGTGTGAGTTGAGTTCTTTAGAGGGACAGAGACTTAGGTAAGTTCCCTTGGTAACTTTGAAAGAGTTGGTGCCTGAGGGAACAGAATTTACTCGCTGCAGCTAAGGAACAGCTGCCAGCAGCGGCAGAACTGCAGTTGCTCATTACGATAGCTATAGCTTAATAGTAGGCGTGAGAACATGAGCAAAGAGGTCAAGACCATGATGGGGACACCCACTGAGACAGTCAACCTGAGCTAATGGGAGCTCACCAACTTCAGCTGGACAGAAAGCAAAAAGTATATAGATCCAAACTAGCCCCTCTGAATGTGGGTGACAGTTGTGTGGCTGGGGCAGACTGTGGGGCCACTAGCAGTGGCACCAGGATTTATCCCTATTGCTTGTACTGGCTTTATGGAACATATTCTCTTTGGATGGATTCCTTGCTCAGCTTAGATACAGTAGAGAGGGCCTTGGTCCTTCCTCAAAGCAATGTGCCTTACCTTCTCTGAGGAGTGGATAGGGGGTGGAATGGGGGGTGAAGGAATGAGAGAACGCGACGGAATGGGAACTGGATTGGTATGTAAAATGAAAAAAAAATAGTTTGATTTCTATTTAAAAACAGATAAATAAGAAAACAATTGGCTCCAACGTGGGACACAAAAATGTTACGTGTTTTCTCTTTTGTCGTTTTGGGGGGCCCACCACCCAACTCCCAAATAAATCACACATGGAGACTTATTCTTGCTTATGAATGCCCAGCTTTAGCTTAGCTTGTTTCTTGCCAGCTTTTCTTAAATTATCCCAATCACCTTTTGCCTCTGGGCTTTTTCCTTTCTTACTTCTGTATACATTCCTTCTTACTCCATGACTGGCTGTGTAGCTGGGTGACTCGATGTCCTCTTGTTCTCTTGCCCCTCTTCTTCCTATTTACACTCTCTGCCTGCCAGCCTATCCTGCCTTGCTATCAGCCATTCAGCGCTTTGTTAGACCATCAGGTGTTTTAGACAGGCAAAGAATCACAGCTTCACAGAGTTAAACAAATGCAGCATAAACAAAAGTTAACACACCTTAAAGTAATATTGCCAACACAGTGGTTAAGAGCACTAGCTGCTCTTCCAGAGGTCCTGAGTTCAACTGGTGGCTCACAGCCACCTGTACAGGATTTGATGCCCCTTTCCAGTATGCAGGCATACATATAGCAGAGCACTCATACACAAAAAGTAAAAGAAGAAAAAAGAGGAAGGCTAGATGGGGCCAGTGAGATGGCTTAATGGATAAAGGTGCTTCCTACCAAGCTTGAAGACCCGAGTTTGATCCCTGGGAACCAAAAACCAGAAGGAGAGAACCAGCTTCCACAAGAGAACCTCCACACAAGTGCATGACACTTGACCCACCCCCCTCAAAGGGAACTAAAAACAACTATCTGGTATGTGATTCTTCCATTTATTCCTGCACTTGGTTTTGTGATATTGGGGATCAAGCTAAAAGCCTTCCTTACACAGTAGTTGAGCAATCCACCACTTAACCACTTCATTTTCACATTGTTGAAACATAAAGCAGTTTTCCAAAGAAAAACAGGCTCTAAGCTATAAGCTACACTGAACCTTTCATTCTGCTCAACTTTTTTTTTTTATTTATTTATTATGTATACAATAGTCTATCTGTATGTATGTCTGCAGGCCAGAAGATGGCACCAGACCTCATTATAGATGGTTGTGAGCCACCATGTGGTTGCTGGGAATTGAACTCAGAACCTTTGGAAGAGCAGGCAATGCTCTTAACCACTGAGCCATCTCTCCAGCCCTCTGCTCAACTTTTAAAAAGCAGCCAAATTTTTTGAGAACAGTTACATGTGTATGCATATATATCAGGTTTGTTGGCAGAGTCTTACTGCAGGCTGGCCTTGTAATTGCCTATAAATGAGGACCTTGACCTTCTGCTCCTTCTGCACCCACTCCCAAGCACTGGGTTCACAAGGCGTGCACAGACACACCCAGTCTGTGGTACTGAGGAGCAAACCTATGGCTCTGTGCAAGGAACGCAAGCACCCTACCAACTGATTGGTAGAGTACCAATTATAACCTTAAAGTAAGTACAATTCAAAAAAGATTAAACTGTTACATTCTTATTTATACACTGACTGCTAGTCATTTCAACTGACCCAAGCTTTAGCAAAGAGCTGTATTGTTTAGAAACTAAATAAAGCTATCCCATTGACATAATAGGGGTTTAAGCTGGCAGTAAGATAGCTGATTAAGTAATACTCATGGATCTCTGGTATTACAGCAGCTAACTTCTCAGAGAATGAAGTAGCAGTTACATACAATCATACTCTGACTTTGTTGTCTTCTGTAATCACTGCTCATTCACACTCTCAGAGGAAATGCCAGACTTAAAAAACAGAAGCAATGTTCTTTAATGATGTTAAAAGCATTCATTGCTGTTAAAAGAAACATGGTCACAAACCTTGCTGAAGAGGCTGAGTGTTTACACTGGGATTCTGACTAGCTGGCTGGGCTGAGCTACTGGCTGTTGTGGCTGTAACAAGCCGGACATAATGAAACTTGCTTCCAGGCACTTGGATCTGCTGGACATTGGGCGCAGTTGCCAGAGGAATGATGGTCTTAAACTGTGATGTGCTCATCCCTCCAACAGTGATGGTCTGCACAGCCGACTTCACTGCCTGTCAAATAAGACAGAACAACATGCCTACCATTAATCTGTTAACTTATATAGAATGTGCTCATAAGCTGCAACTACAACTTGTTCAGAAAGAAATGAAAAAAATATTCAGCTGGAGCTGGAGAGAATATGGCTCAGGGATCAGCACTCTCCAGAGAACCAGAGTTTGGTCCCCAGCATCAACTGCAACTCAGTTTCCAGGGATCCGATGCACTCTTCTAGACCCCATGGGCACCTGCACTCATACACACAAAACCACACACACATACACAACTTAAAGTTTTTTTTTAATCTTTAAAAACAGGAGAATAACAAAAGTAGGGAGGAGGTATGGAAGGGAATGGGGAGGGAGAAAGGGAGAAAAAATTATAATCTCAAAAATAAAAGATTTTAAAATAAAAAATGTAAGAATGCACACAATTTTGTTGATATTAGATAAAATTTATGAGAAAGATTTAATTTTTTACTCTCAGAATTAAAAAGGAAATACAGATGTTTTTACCAAATAAACTAACTATATTGTTTTTCATTGAACATATTCTAAAGAAGGACCATTCTGTCCCCATATCAAGTTTAGTTGATTCTGAAAGACTACAACTCCCACCACCCGGCCACACAAACCTATAGTGCCAAATACTGTTCAAAATTATTCCAGTTAATGGTTATCTAGACTCTAGACAAACTAACTGATTTAGGTATAACAAATCTGACTAAAATTTTACAAATCATTTCAATAATTTTCTCTTCCAGACAGTAAGCTGACACTTCCCAGGATGTTAACAAAACTTTGGAAGCAGTCCATTAAAGCAACTAATCTCATGAGATGCCCTGAGTTTACGTGACTCATGTTTAACACGCACTGTCAACACAAGCAAAGGTGAGCTGGTGTACAGGACGGACACTTGGCAATCTCAGCAATGCAGAGGCTGAGGCCAGAGGCGAGTTTGTCAAAGCTGCTGTGGGTGACACAGTCAAACCCTACTAGAAACAATAGATAAATAAAATAAAGATAATTTGATCTCTTGTAATCTATTATTTCCTAAGGTATTACATATCCCAACTTAGTCTACAGAAGTGCTCACCCAGACAACACCATATGGTAAAGAATCTAATTCACTTATTACACTTTTTCTGTCTCGTAGGGACTCAGGGTAGAGCTCGGAAGTAGAATGCTTATTTAGCAATGGAGAGGCTTAAAAACGAGGTGGGGTAACTGAAGAGATGGTTCGGTAGTTATAAGCACTTGCTCTCCTTGCAGAGAAGCTAGCTCACGACCTTCCTTTATAGGGCCAGTTCCAGGGAATCTGCGGGCCTCTTCTGGCTTCTATAGCTACCAGGAATACACACAGTGCACAGACATACAGGAAGGCAAAGCTCTCAGACACATAAAATCTTAAAGACAAAAATTTAGAATTTTTAAATATTAAACTTTTCTTTATCTTAAGCTTGAAGCTACCACTCTTACAAGTCATACATAACTGGTTTTAAACTGAATTCTGACTACATTTTACACCAGTACACAAATCTGTCTACATTTTAAAAATATTATTTTTATTATATTTATTATTATTATATATGTGTGGGTATGATGTGTATGTCTAAGTCCACACAGACACACGTGGATGTGGAAGTCAGAGGTCAGGGGGTACAAGTCAGTTCTCTCCCTGGTGATCAACTCAGGTTGCAGTGCCTGTACAGCCAGCACTTTAACCCATGAAGTCATCTTGCTGGCCCACGTCTGTTTACATTCTGTACGTGCACACATATTTAAAAGTCACTGTAATCTCGAATCAGATCATTTAACCTTTTTTTGTTTTTCTCTCTCCTTTGCCTTCTTTGAGGCTACATATTTTATGAGCTTTGGGAAAGTTGCTCAGTGGTACAGTTCTTACTTGCCTAGCATGCACAGGACCTAGACTTGATCCTGACATGCTTACACATAAACATTAATATGTTAATTTTGCCACATCTACAAACTTACTTTTATTGTCCTATTTTCTCCATGTTTCTTTACCTTTTGCCTCAAGAATTTACTGTCTGTTGGATTTTCTTAAATGTGGGTCTAATGACAGGAAATTCAGGAAGGAAGGATCCTTGTTCTTTTTTTCTTTTTTTTCTTTTTGGTTTTTCGAGACAGGGTTTCTCTGTAGCTTTGGAGCCTGTCCTGGAACTCCCTTTGTAGACCAGGCTGACCTCGAACTCACAGAGACCCGCCTGCCTCTGCCTCCCGAGTGCTGGGATTAAAGGCGTGTGCCACCACCGTTCGGCCTCCTTGTTCTTTTTTTTTTTTTTTTAAAGATTTATTTATTTATTATGTATACAGTATTCTCAGTATTCTGCCTACAGGCCAGAAGAGGGTGCCAGAACTCATTACAGATGGTTGTGAGCCACCATGTGGTTGCTGGGAATTGAACTCAGGACCTTTGGAAGAGCAGGCAGTGCTCTTAACCACTGAGCCATCTCTCCAGCCCGGCCTCCTTGTTCTTAATGTGCATCTAAACTGCTGAATTTTTTTTAAAGATTTATTTATTTATTATGTATACAGCATTCTATCTGGATGTTTGCCTACGGGCCAGAAGAGGGAGCCAGATCTCATTATAGATGGTTGTGAACCATCATGTGGTTGCTGAGAATTGAACTCAGGACCTCTGGAAGAGCAGCCTGCACTCTTAACCACTGAGCCATCTCTCCAGCCCTAAACTGCTGAATTCTTAATCTCAATTTAAAAATTTTTGTTTCAAGATCGTCATATCAGGTCTAGGGACATAGTTCAATGGTCAAAAACTTGCTGAACATATGTGAAGCTCCCAGCAAACTGTCCTCTGACTTCCATGCACACTCCGACACACACATAAGTGCACACACTAAATACACTGCAATAAATATTAAAACGCCAGCCGGGCGGTGGTGGCGCACGCCTTTAATCCCAGCACTAGGGAGGCAGAGGCAGGAAGATCTCTGGGAGTTCGAGGCCAGCCTGGTCTACAAGAGCTAGTGCCAGGACAGGCACCAAAGCTACAGAGAAACCCTGTCTTGAAAAACCAAAAAAAAAAAAAAAAAAGCCGGGCAGTGGTGGCACACGCCTTTAATCCCACACTCAGGATGCAGAGGTAGACGGACCTCTGTGAGTTCGAAGCCAACCTGGCCTCGTCTACTCTTACTAGTTTACTAGTCTCAGAGCAGTTTATCAGGAAAACAACATCAAGGCAAGAGAACTGCCAACTCCACGTTAACCTGGCTGTTAGAGAAAACATGAGGCCAGCCTGGGTTACTTAATAAGATACCATCTAAAAAAAAAAATCATAGTAAAAAGGGAGAGATTACAACTATCATCTAAGGAATACAGGGATCATTAGGAATGACCATGTACAACTCCACAAAAACTGTCAATCAACACAGAATCCTGAATACAAGTAAATTACTATGCTTGGATCCTGAAAAAACAGAAAACCTGAAGAGACCAATAACAAACAAGGAAACTAAATCAGTTTCTCCATCAGTACCAAATCCTTTCTTCCCTGCTCCCGAAGTTAAGGCAGGGTCAGATAGCTTCCCTATAAAATTCAACTAAAACATTTACAGCACAGACCAATTTTGCTTAAATTAGTACAAAAAATAATATAGGAATAATAATGGAATAATAAATATAATAATTATAAAAATAATAAAGGAATTCTTCCAAAGGTATTCTATGTGGCCAGTATTATTCCAACACCAAAAGCAAGTAAGAATACAAATAAAAAAAAACACCTATGGGCAAGTATCTTTGACAAACATAGATGCAAAAATCCTCAACAAAACTACTGAGCAAGGGGTATAGGTCATTAACACAGTGTTTGCCTAGCAAGTGTGAAGCCCTAAGGTAGGTCCCCAGGACAACGAAACAGTAACTACAACACTAACTACAAAACTCCCTAGAAGTATTATCTACAGCACTCAGGCAAAGAAGAGGACTGCCATGGGTTGAATGCTAATCTGGGCAACACAGAGAACTCCAGAACAGCCTGAACCTCAAAGTAAAACAGAAACTACAAAAACATACAAATCAGTAACTGTATTGCAACCAACCATGTTATCATCTCAACAGACACACAAAAAAAGAATGTTATAAACTTAGTAACCCTTTGGAATAGAGATTTCAAGGAATAGAAGGAACGTACTTAAACATATAGGGCCATGTCCAAATTCCAAGAGCTAGATCTGCTATTGATAAGGAAGAACTGGGAACTTTCTTTCTAAGAATCTCAAACAAGAAAATGTTCACTGCCACTATTTTACTCAATGAAGTGCCAAGTAGAACGACAGGGAAGAGAAACACTATACACACTGGAAAAGAGGAAGTCAAATTGTCACTATGGGTAGATGACATGCTCTTTGGCTCACCTAACTAACACTCAGTAACAAATGAAGGGTTTCAGGACACACTGCCAACAGTAGCGACTGTCCGAGACTCAAGTCAGGAAAGCCATCGCATTTACGCTGGCCACTCAAACAACAAACCCCACAATACTGATGCATATATTTAGCCTGAAAAGTGAGAGCGTTCTACAATAAAAACTATAAAGCATTGGTTATATGAAGCTGGAGCATAGTGGTCAGTGATATAACGTGGGCTCAGAACATGTGTGCCTTTGGTTTAATTTCCAGTACCAAAGTATATGTAATGAGCTCACGTTGGGGAGGGGTGTGTGCAGGCACACACAAACTTTTCTTTTTAAAGACATGATCCCAAGCTGGTATCAAACTGAGGCTTGGGTTGACCTCCAGCTTCTAGGCCAGCAGCCTCCACTAAGATTACAGGTGTGTCACCATGCCCCGTTTTATTCTCTACTGCAGACTGAACCCAGGGTTCAAGTACGCTAGGCAAGCACCGCATCCACTGAACACATTCTAAGTCCTGAAAGAAACAGCACACACTGGTCATCTTGCTAAACTGTAATTGCATATGGTTGTAAATGAGAGAACTGTGATATGTTTATTCATCTTAATCCCTTATTTCGTTTTCTTGCTGGGCATTAACTCAGATATGCAGAATTGATCAAGTATCAAAAGTATGTATTACCATTCAACACTGTGCTGGTACATTGAATCTAAGATTTTTCTTCCTTTTCAAATTATGAGTATCGTATTTATGCAGTTTCAAATTTCTTTTTTTTTGTTGTTATCTTTTTTTCAAGACAGGATTTATCTGTGTAGCCTTGATTGCCCTGGAACTCACTTTGTAGATCAGGCTGGCCTCAAACTCACACAGATCCACCTGCCTCTGCATCCCAGTGCTGGGATTAAAGACGTGCACCACCACCGCCTGGCTCAAATTTCTTTTTGCCAAAGTAGAAGATGGGTATCATCAGGGATTTTATGCATCAACTGGAACTGAGACAATTACTCTCTGCTGCTGTTTCTAATTAGTTTTGTGTGTTAAAACACTGGGTTTAGGAAATTGAAATATAACGTATCAAATAACTCTAAAAGAAATACTATGATTTTAGAACAAAAGATACACTACAGGACAGAAAACAGGATGAAATTAGTAAAACTTGTCTACAAAATGAGTTCTAGGACAGCCAGGATGGTTACACAGAGAAACCCTGCCTTGAAAAACAACAACAACAACAACAACAACAAAAAGTAAAACGTAAAAAAGTAGTGGTTCTCAACCTTGGCAATGCTTTGGCCCTTTAATACAGTTCCTCCCGTGGTGAAAACTCCACAAAAGTATTTCATTGCTATTTCACAACTGGAATCATACGACAAATATCTGATATGCAAGATATCTGATGTACAAAACCTGTAGGGGGGTCAAGACCTACAGGTTGAGATTCAATGACTTAAAGCCAGGAGAAATAAATAAAACACAACATTTCATTAACTCAATGTTTGCATGTCTAATAAATACGAAATTTCACGATTACTGAAAAAAACACAACAGAAGAAATTTCTCCTGCAGTGAGAAACAGCTGCAGTTTTCAAGGGAGTTGAGAAAGTACTGGCATCTCGATTTCTACAGTGAGAGCAGTAATTTAGTCTCAGAGACGGAGAAGAGCGTGAGATCTGTCTGAAATGTCTCCCTCTGGCACGCACCACCAGGCTGGACGGGAAGCAGCGGCAGATAAGGACGGCAACTGCCGGAAGCCAGTGAGCTACTTTTCATAATTCCACTCAGTGATCCTCTACTCCCACCCACAACGTGGAATGAAAATATCTAACCTAGCCTACAGATTCTAATCTAAACAGGATATGGAAGGAAGTCAGACATTAGTTTTGGGTTGTTTTATTTTGTTTTTCAAGAGGACCCTTAGGTGCTTCTGAAGCACAGACAAACCCGACTCTGACTGATCTCCCTCAGGATCTACATCTTCTACCGAACTGTCTACTACAACTCAGCAGGTCCCCTTTATAAATACGCAACCTCTTATTATTCAGAACAGTGGTCCTCAGTCTAAGTGCCCATTTGAATCACTCAGGGACAGCTTCAAAATCTTGATATCAAACCAAACTCCAGAGAGAATAAATCAGACACTCTGGGATGAGAATTTCCCGTGATTCTAATGTGCAGACAAGGTGAGGCGCATTGCAAACAGCAGAAGTCCCTGAAGACAGTAATTCTTCCAGCAGAGCTTTCAAAGCCAGGTGTGGTAGCACATGCCAGTAATCCCAGCACGCAGAAGGCTGAGGCAGAAGGAGTACCTTGAGTTCGAGGCCATCCTAGGCTATATAGAAAAACTCTGAAGACAAAATAAAACAAGAATAGCCTACTCTGTATAAATCTTAGTCATACACACACACACACACACACACACACACACACACACCAGTCTGCCTGCAATCATTAAGATTCTGAACACAACTTTCACTGTTTCCATCTAAAGTTCTTTCTTCCTCCACTCCTTAAAATTAAACTCTTACTTGTATTTTAGCCCCAGTGTTCATCATTATGCATGAATAAGCTGATTTCATTTGCACGTGGATGCCTACTTAAATAAGTTGTATGAGGTATCATATTTACATATTATATAGAGCAAACATTCAATTTTTTTTAATTTATGAATAATTGCAAATCAAGGAAGAAGCCAGGGACAAAAGATAATGTCTTTTCAGAGTCATAGGGTGGCATCTCACAGCAAAAAAAAGTTTTCTACCCAAGTGACTTTTAAAATAAACCTGTTTTGTATGTTTTTCTACACTGGTATAATGACATTAATATGTCTTAGCAAAGTTAGATACTTACCACCTTAGAATGAAAACAAATTATGAAAAGCTTTCAAATATTTTGCATAAAATGTAGTTTAGCTTCAAGTATATAGACAATATGCTTGGCAACATCTAATATTCTTTTCTAGTGCAGAACGGTAGCCAGCAACAACTCACGTCTCCATCAAGAAATGGCTGCTCAGCATTTTATAACTGCAAACCCACTACATGTGTTTATTATTATCCAAGAGTAAGTGTGTTAAATACGAACTGAAGAATAACTAAGTGCATCAATACTTCACTAAAAAAACTGTATCTATATTCATATGGGCCATAAAAATCACCAATGATTACTCTGTAACCAAGTGTTTAAAATAAAATCTTTACTAGCAAAAACATATTGCTTGTGGTTGAGGATGATGCTCAGAGAGACACAGAGAGGGGGAATATGAATCCTTCATCACAATGCTTATAATCACACTATGGAGACAGAAGCATGAGGATTTTGAGTCCTAGGCCAGTCACCCAGCACTACAGAGTAGATCCAGTATTAAACAAACAAGCAATAAAAGAAAGAAAACAATTTGATTACTAAATTAATTGTGTATTCACTGAGCGCCTTTTATCTGCTTGGAAATATATGAAAACTAAAGTATTTGGAGTTACTTGAAGACAACAAATGCAGCAACCACAGTATTTGGCATTTGTGGCTGATTTCCTTTTTTACCTTATTTGGTGACTTCAAAGGTGAGATGGCTATCTTATTTGGTGTCTGTGTTGTAGAATTTAAAGTTGATCCAATAACACCACTTTCCGATATAGTTATGGTCTTTGATGGAGTTCCAGGAGTAGACTGTGAAAGAACCCTACCTGCAAATGAGAGGCAGCACACGGGTGACTGTTAGTAACAGGTGAAAACCTTACACAATGATAACCTACATAGACAAGGATTTTAGAGACATTAGTTAGACCCTAAGGGGTATAGTGAACCTAAGAATTTTCAAGAATATGCTCTGAAACATAGCTAAGCTATTTCTATCAGAGTAAGCTTGGGACAATTCAGGACTTTTGCCCCCAGTCTGCTTCAGCTTCTGTACTTCCTTGTTCCACGGCTGTCTTCCTAGCTGTGCTTCCCTGTTCCACGGCTGTCTTCCTAGCTGTGCTTCCCTGTTCCACGGCTGTCTTCCTAGCTGTACTTCCCTGTTCCACGGATGTCTTCCTAGCTGTGCTTCCCTGTTCCACGGATGTCTTCCTAGCTGTACTTCCTTGTTCCACGGCTGTCTTCCTAGCTGTGCTTCCCTGTTCCACGGCTGTCTTCCTAGCTGTGCTTCCCTGTTCCACGGCTGTCTTCCTAGCTGTACTTCCCTGTTCCACGGATGTCTTCCTAGCTGTGCTTCCCTGTTCCACGGCTGTCTTCCTAGTTGTACTTTTCGTGTACTACAGCTGACTTCCTATTTGAACAATTTTTCAGGGAAAATTGAAATCCACAATTTTACTGGGACACAGCTTTGTTGGTAGAGGGCTTGGTTAGCATGTAGGAAGCCATGGATCTCTCCCTAGAACCTGATCAACCAGGAAAGATGGGACACCACTTGGAAGGTAGAGACCTGAAGATCCAGGTTCATTCTCAGCTACACAGCAATAGGCTAACCAGGAATACATCACACTTTGACTCAAAAAACAAAAACAAAACTCATACACACACTTATAAAAACAGCTACCAGGGGCCAGAGAGATGGCTCAGTGATTAAGAGTACTTGCTACTCTTCCAGAGAACCAAAGCCAGAGCCCAACACCCACATCAGGTGGCTCTGGGCTTGGCGGCAAGTGTCTTTACCTTCTCAGCCATCTCGCTGGGCCCTTACTGAGAAAACTTTTTAAAATAAAGTAATCCTTAAAGAACTAAATGGTAAAGGAACAAAAAATTACTATCTCCCGGCAGTAGTTGTATACATCTTTAATCCTAGCACTTGTAAGACAGAAGCAGATGGATCTCTATGAATTCAAGCCCAGCATGGTCTATAGAGCTAGTTCTAATACAGACATGGTTACACAAAGAAACCCTGTCTCAAAAAAAGAAAAGGAAGAAAAAAGAAAATAGCCGGGCAGTGGTGGCGCACGCCTTTAATCCCAGCACTCGGGAGGCAGAGGCAGGCGGATCTCTGTGAGTTCGAGACCAGCCTGGTCTACAGAGCTAGTTCCAGGACAGGCTCCAAAGCCACAGAGAAACCCTGTCTCGAAAAACCAAAAAAAAAAAAAAAAAAAAAAAAAAAGGAAGAAAAAAGAAAAGGAAGAAAAGAGAAAAGGAAGGAAGGAAGGAAGGAAGGAAGGAAGGAAGGAAGGAAGGAAGGAAGGAAGGAGAAAAATACTATTAAGAAAAACCCTAACTGTATTAGGGGAGACCAGTAAAAACCCAGGTATAAAAATAGAGTATAACTAGTGGGCAAGTTATAAGTCAATGTAAAAAAACTAAAACAAAAAAATTTAACTAAAGTTAAGTATATGTCTCCCAGACAGAAATTTAACAGAGAAATAAGAGAACTAACAGATGTTAAGACTCAAATGGACTTAACAGAAATCTACAGAACATTCCATCCAAATATAAAAGGATATTCCTTCTCAGCACCTCACAAAACCTGCTCAAAAACTGACCGCATACTAGATAACAAAGCAAACATCAAGAGATAAAAAAAAAATTGGAATAACCCTCTGTATCTTATTGAATCACCATGGCTTAAAATTAGAATTCAATAGGAACACTAATTCCAGAAAGCCCACAAACGCATGAAAATTAAACAGTGCTCATCAGAATCACCAATGGGTCAAAGAAGAAATAAAGAAATTAAAAACTTCCTAAAATTCAATGAAAATGACCACACAGCATACACAAATTTAGGGATACAATGAAAGCAGTGTTAAGAAAAAAGTTCATAGCACTAAATGCCTACATAAATAAGCTGGAGAAATCCCACACCAATGACTTAACAGAACAAAAAGAATCAAACTCACCCAGAAGGACCAGATGGCAGGAAATAATCAAATTGAGAGCTGTAATCAACAAAACAGAAACAAAGAAAACAATACAAAGAATCAATGAGACAAAGAGTTGATTCTTTGAGAAATATCAATGAAATAGACAAACCTTTATCCAAACAGACCAAAAGGAACAGAAGAGAATATTCAAACTAATAAAATCAGAATGCAAAGGGGGATGTAAGAACAGACTCAAGAGAACCCAGAGAATCATGAGGTCATATTTTGAAAACCTGTACTGCACAAAGTTGGAAAATGGAAATGGACAACTTTCTGGATGAGTATCACTTACCAAAATTAAATCAAGATCAGATAAGCAAATTAAATAGACCTATAACCTCTAAAGAAAGAGAAACAGTCAACAAAAGTCTCCCAACCAAAAAAGCCCAGTACCAGATGGTTTCAGCGCAGAATTCTACAAGATTTTCAAAGAACTAATACCAATACTCCTCAAATTATTCCACACAAAAGAAACAGAAGGAACAATACCAAACTCCTTTTACAAGGCTACAATTACACTGATACCCAAAACAAGAAAGAAAACTACAGATCAATCTCACTCATGAACTTTGACACAAAAATACTCTGTAAAGTACTGGCAAACCATTTCCAAGAACACATCAGAAAAATCATCATCATGACCAAGAAGACTTCATCCCAGAGATGCAGGAATGGTTTAACATACGAAAATCTATCAATGCAATCGACCATATAAACAACTAACTGGGAAAAAAAATCCACATGCTCATCTCATTAGATGCTGAAAAAGCCTTCAATAAAATACAACATACCTTCATGACAAAGGTCTTGGAAAGAGCAGAGGGATATAAGGAACATACCTAAACATAATAAAGTTAACATACAACAAGCCAACCGCCAACATCAAACTAAATGGAGAGAAACTCCCAGCGATCCCATTGAAATCAGGAACAAGACAAGACTGTTCACTCTCTCCATATCTATTCAATATAGTTCTTGAAGTTCTAGCTATAACAATAAGACACTAAAAGGAGATCAAGGGGATACAAACTGGAAAAGAAGTCAAACTCTCACTATTTGCTGATGATAGTTTACATAAGCGAACCCAATAATTCTACGAAGGAACTCCTACAACTCATAAACACCTTCAGTAACGAAGCAGGATACAAGAGTAACTCAAAAAAAAAAGCAGTAGCCCTCATTTATACAGATGATAAATAGGCTAAGAAAGTAATTATAGAAACATCACCCTTCACAATAGCCACAAATAACATAAAATATCTTAGAGTAACTCTAACCAAACAAGTGGAAGACCTGTATGACAAGAACTTTAAATCTTTGAAGAAAGAGACTGATAAAGATATTAGAAAATGGAAAGATCTCACATACTCTTGGGTAGGTAGAATTAACATAGTAAAAATGGCAATCTTACCAAAAGCAACCTACAGATTCAATGCAATGACCATCAAAATCCAGCAAAATTTCTTCAAAGACCTCAAAAGAATGGTACTCAACTTCATATGGAAAAGCAAAATAACCCAGGATAGCCAAAACAATCCTGCACAATAAAAGAACTTTTGGAGGCGTCACAATCCCTGAGTTCAAACTCTACTACAGAGCTACAGTACTGAAAACAGCCTGGTACTGGCATAAAAACAGACAAGAGACTCAATGGAACCAAATAGAAGACCCAGATATCAATTCACACACCTATGAACTCCTAATTTTTACAAAAAAACAAAAAATATCAAATGGAAAAAAGAAAGCATATTTAACAAATGGTGCTGGCATAACTGGATATTATCATGTAGAATGAAAATAGATCCATATCTATCACCAGGCACAAAACTCAAGTTCAAATGGATCAAAACCAACCAAACTGAACCTCACAGAAGAGAAATACACTTGAACGCTTTGGTACAGGAGACCACTTCCTAAATATAACCCCGGCAGCACAGACACCGAGCAACAATTAATAAATGGGACCTCCTGGAACTGAGAAGCTTCTGTAAAGCAAAGAACATGGTCAACAAGACAAAATGGCAGCCTACAGAATGGGAAAAGATCTTCACCAATCCCACATCAGACAGAAAGCTGGTCTCTAAAATATATGAAGAACTCAAGAAACTAGTCATCAAAAAAATATATAATCCAACTTAAAAAAATGGGGTACAGACCTAAACAGACAACTCTCAACAGAGGAATCTAAAATGGCTGAAAGACACTTAGGGAAATGCTCAACATCCTTAGTCATCAGAGAAATACAAATCAAAACAACTCTGAGATTCCATCTTACATCTGTAAGAACAGATAAGATCAATAACTCTAATGACAACTTATGCTGGAGAGGATGTGGGATAAAGGGAACATTCCTGCATTGCTGGTGGGAATGTAAACTGGTACAGCCGCTTTGAACATCAGTATAACAATTTCTCAGAAAATTAAAAAACAACCTTCCTCAAGACCCAGCAATACCACTTTTGAGTATACATCCAAAAGATGCTCAATTGTACCACAAGGACATGTGCTCAACTATGTTCATAGCATCATTATGTTATTATAACCAGGACCTGGAAACAACCTAAATGTCCCTTGACCAAAGAATGGATAAAGAAAATGTGTTACATTTATACAATGGATTACTACACAATGATTAAAAAAAAATGACATCTTGAAATTTGGATCTGTATGGATCTAGAAAACACTGAGTGAGGTAACCAGACCCAGAAAGACAAATATAATATATACTCACTCATAAGTGGCTTTTAGACATAGAAAAAAAAAAACAACCTACAATTCACAATCCCAGAGAACAGAGACAACAAAGAGGACCGTCAGAGAGACATACACAGATCTAATTTACATGGGAAGCAGAAAAAGACAAGATCTCCTGAGTAAATTGGAAGCATGGGGATCATGGGAGAGGGTAGAAGAAGAGGGAGAGGAAAGGAGGGGAGCAGAGAAAAATGTATAGCTCAATAAAAACAGTAAAAAAAAAATAGTTAAGCATATGCCAGGTGTGGTGGTGCACGCCTTTAATCCCTGCACTTGGGAGGTGAGTCTGAGGCCAGCCTGCTCTACATAGTGAGTTCCAGGCCAGCCAGGGCTATATGGTGAGGCCCTCAAATACAAATAAACTGCAATGTAAGGTAAATACACGACAGAAATAATCCATCCTGATGGGAACACATATAAAAACAATTACATGAAGACACCTCATTAAACTTCAATAACGTCTAAGAGTGGCCAAGAGGTGAGAGGAGCAAGGCAGTCACGAGGGTGGCAAAGAAAGCCACTCCAGGCAAGAGAAACATTGCTAAGACCCTCAGTTCCAAGAGAGCATAACCTAGTTGCTATCTCTTAAGATAAGTTAAATAGGTTTGGGCTGATAGGAGGCAAAATAAAAAGGATATAAATAGATCCTAATGGCTAAGAGAAGACTGCATTTAAATAAGTCAAAGCCAAAAATAAATATTTTAAGCATGGATGTGACAAGATCAATTTTTTTTTGAGAAACCAACTATACATAGGTAAATCAATTCAATAAGGACCTCCTCATTTAAAAAGAATCTTTAACATTTTGAAACAACATTAGCTACAATAAAAAATGGTGTAACCTACTACTTATAATACAGGACAACTACTTTTGTAGCTTAAAATGTGATATATAAAAAATGTAGGCACTATATAAAAGAAGGAACTAAGCTGGGCATGGTGTGAATGAATACTCACAACCTCAGTCCTTGAGAGAAAAACTACTGTGAATTCAGAAGCCAGCCTGGGCTACAGAGTTAGCCAGGCTAGCCAGGGCTAAAGAGCAAGATCCTACCCCTTCCTCCACAAAAGACAAAATTATCTCTGCAAACTGAACTTAGCACTAACAGTTCCAGCAACACAACGAGTATCTATCTCTATGCTTTTGTCAGCAATTGCAAGGCAAACCGTGATTAGCTTGTGACATATGATAAATGACCCAAGGACCGAACAATGGCATCCATGGCACTAATTCATGCTGATCAGGGAAAGCTGCACTGTTGGGGATTTTGTCGCTGTCTTGTATTAGTTCTGTATCTCATGAATTGATACCACAAGGTCTTTAGGTATAGCCAACCTTTCTACTAACCGAACCACAATTCCTAACAGAATACTTGAAGGTTAAATAACAAAACTGATATAGTTACTTATGATGACACATTTTAAAGTATATAATATAAAGAATTGGGTCACATTAGAAAGTATTGGTAGATGTAATACAGCTTAAATTCTATTATTATTTAAGTAACTATCATTTGGTAACATGACAATTTTCTGCTCACAAAGAATTGTATGTGGGGGCTGGGTAGGGGGTTCAGCCAGAGGCAGTGGGTTACAATTTCCCATCTTGTGTGTTTATAGATTTTGTCTTGTGTGTATGTATCTGTGTATGTGTTTCTTGTGCTTTCTGTTGTTCTGTTTTTCATTCTGGTTTATTTGCTTTTTGTTAGCCTACTTTTCTAAAGAGAGAGAAAGAAAACTGGAATGAGGAAGAGGGGAACATCTGGGAGGAATTGGGAGGGTTGAGGATTCAGGAGGATTTGGGGAGAACTGTAATCAGAATACAGTGTATGAAAAAATTATTTTTAATAAGAGTATAAAATACTAATAAATAAGCTGATTGCTACACTGAAAACGTTTTAAAGTGGCAGAATGAGCTTCTCTAAATCTAAAAGAAAGACATACACATAGTTTGATAAGACTATAAAGAAATATAACCTGCGATGACTGGTGGTGACACTTGAGTTGTCTGTCCTGTGACCGCTTTACTATTAATTGGTTTTGCAAAGATCAGCTTCGTGATCACTGGACCAGAGGTTGGTGTTCGAGGCTTCTTAGCAATCTGAAACATATAGATAACTATGAAGACATCTGTTTCCATAAAAATCTACGAAGGAAAGTTAGACAAGATTCATACACAGTAGTATATAAAGTCAGGTTATTTACCAAATTTATCTGTGTATTAATGTATAAAACATTTAAAACAAATCAATTCACCAAAGTATTAATATGATCATATCTATAAGCTCATATGTCCTAATTCCTCTAATTTCATGATAAATCCCTAGTCTCTCTGAAACATGCAGATGGTGAACGAAATAGTAAAGTTTAATAATAAAAGTGTTTAATAGTGAAACACTATGCACAATGTTAGTTTCCAAAAAAGCTATTCAATAACAAAAAGATGGAGTTCAAAAAGTACAATACAAACAATGAGGTACCACTGCACACATATGCATGACCACATTCATCTATGATCCAAAATGTAAATTATTACGTATTACAGATTTTCAACTACATTTTCTTTCTTTTCATTTTCTCTTTTTTGCTCATTTTGTTTTTGAGATAGGCATCAGTTCAGGCTGGCCTGGAGCCCACTATGTAGCCCAGGCAGACCTTGAACTCATGGCACTCTCCCTGCCTCAGCCTCCCAAGTACTGAGATTACAGGCATAAACCACCACGTTTAGCAGAGTTTCCGTAGGAGTGAAAGAAGAACTGAACCAGTTCAAGTCAATTACAAAGACAGTTTTGTAGAAGATTTGTAAAAGGCTCTGAAACATAGTTACTAAAATAGTATTTATTGTACTTTAAACTACTGGAAGGGACTATCCATACATTATTTAATTCATCTCCAATATGAAGTTAAAATATGGGCACACTGTTGACCTGAACTAAAATTTGCCACAAGTCAAAAAAGAGAGAGGTACATTTTTTGAGACAGGGAGGGTCATTCTTGTGAAGCTAACTAATGAGACCAGGCTGGCCTCGGACTCCCAGGAGAGATCACAGGTGTGAGGCACTGTGCTCAAGACCAATGTTTTTATACTGAAATTGTCAGGAAAGGCAAAGGCATAGCTGGTAAAAGAAAAGAGCGAAAACTTACCTGGCATCAACTCAAAGTTTAGTGTGTGAGGAACAGTAACTATTTTACCTTTGACAGGCCCTAACGTACTATTTATTACTGGAGGTGACAAAGTGAGTACGCATGACCAACAATAGCAATCCATCAGAAACAATATTGATCACAGTCAGGCATCAGTTCTACGTGTTCAAACTACAAACAGCATGCTATCTTACACTCACAATGTAACTTTCTTGCACTCAGAACTTATTAGTGACACAAATACCTCTGAGAGAAAATCGTATTTTCACAAAAGGAAGTCCATCCATTAGTGTGTAACAATACATCCAGCTTGCAAGCCATGACACAGCTGCGTAAATTCACTGTGCTCTGGGAAGCTGATGTAGTCTTGAGACATGAAGGGAAGCACTCCCCAAGAGCTTACTAAAGCTCTGAAGCAAAGTGGAATCTCACATATATATAGTATCAGTAACCACAGAGGTAGACTGTCTTACAAACACCTAACCTTAGCTATTAAAAGTAAGACTTGAAAGTATCTCCCCGTTTCCTGATTTTCACCATTATATATTATATGCTTACCAAACAGGAAAAAAATCCAAACACTGGAAGCAAATTACATTAATTATTCAAATGAACGATCTCATCTTGCTCTCATGGTTGTATTCTTTTAGTTGTATTCTTTTAGTGGAGCACTGTTCAAAATAACAATTTCCAGATCCATTAAGGAACCATAATTAGTTTTCAAAAAAAGCCCTCACATTGCCTAGGCTGGCCTTGAAGTCCTTATCCTGCCTCTACCCCCAAGCTCAGGGATTACAGACATGCACCACCACACCTGGCTTTATGTTCTGGATATGGAATGCAGGACTTTGTGCATGCTCCTGAAAATGATTCTTGATTTATTAATTATGTATACAGTGTTCTGTCTACATGTATGCCTGTACACCAGAAGAGGGCACCAGATCTCATTACGGATGGTTGTCAGTTACCATGTTGTTGCTGGGAATTGAACTTAGGACCTCTGAAAAAGCAGCCAGTGCTCTTAACTGCTAAGCCATCTCTCCAGGCCCTTGAAAATGATGCTTTATGCTTATTTTACTTACACTTTTGTTCTAAGGTAGCTTAGGAATCAAAGCGAAAGGGGATGCTGCCTGGCCTGGGTTCATTTGCGGGAGTGCTTGCCTGGCATACACAAAGCTCACCAGTGGTTTAGAGCATGTGTTACTCTTGCAGAGGACCTAGCTTCCATTCCCAGCACCCTAAGAAAGGCTCAAAACTATCTGCAACTTCAGTTTCAAAAGATCTGAAGCCTTTTGGGATTTGCAGGAACAAGGTACACACATGGTATATATACATACATACATACATACATACATACATACATTTAAGCAAAACATTCATTCACATAAATAAAAAATTTAAACAAAAGAAAACCTTAAAAATTTTAAGAAATCTTCAATGAATTTATGAAACTAGAAGATTAATACAAAATGAAAAAGGAAGAAAATTTACAAATAAGGTAGAAAAGTAAGCCAAATAACTCATACAAATAGCTCTCAGCATCATGCCGTCCCAGACCTGCTAGCTGCTTACTGTTCTCAAACACGGGGCACTGCAAACACGGGCCAATGGTTAGCTATCTGGAATTGGGTATGTCTACACACCCATCATCATCATGCTACAGGCAATACCGTCACTACTTCTGAACATGAGTCTTCACTCTCACCTGCTGTCCATGCTCAACCACCTCAGTACTCTAACTAAACTCAAAACAATGCTGCAGACTACATGGGGGAAATCAGATTTCTATGCATATAGGCCTTGAAATATACGTATCATGGGGACTAATGTAGAAAACTCTGAGTTTGTAGTTACTTTTTTTTTTTTAAGTGTTTTAGGGTCTCAGAAGTTGCTTCTGAGTTAGAAACATTTGAGTTACCTGAAATTAGCTGGATACTTAGAAAATATTCTAGTATGTTTCCTTGGTTTTCTGCTGTTTATTTCAATTATTTAATTAATTAATTTACTCATCTATTGGTTTTTTGTTTTTGAGTCAGGGTCTCACTTTATCGTCCTTCTCGCTGTCCTGGAACTCATTATGCCGACCAGGCGGTTCTCAGACTCAGAGATCCGCCTGTTTCTACTTCCTGAATGCGGGGATTAAGACATGTTCCTCCACGCCCAGCTCTGTTATACATTCTTTTAAGAAACATAACTTCTAAAACAAATGGAATCAGTCTTTATAAAACCAACAACAATAAAAAGAAGTGAGTGTTAGGCCAGAGTCTTTTACTATCAATACTTAGAAAATTAGAGTAGGAAATTAATGGATAGAAATAAATTACTTATTGAAACCGTACACCGCTCTCATGAACGAAAAAAAATCACTTTGATTTCTATCATTAGTTCTTTGAGACCATGATAGTGATCCACACTGCCAAGGCCAATCAAAACAGGCTTCAATACTAAGGACAGGATACTTAACAGTGATAGGCTAGGCTATCTCATTCAAGAGCGCCTCAGCAAAATAAATAAATAAACTAATTAAAGCATGAGGTAACAAAGATGGAGAACATGAACTATTAAATAACAGCAGAAAGGATACAGCAAATTACAAGACTTGAAAAAGTTTAAGCTTCTTAATGCAAAGTTCCTGAGAATTAACGTCTCTAATTCTTTTCCAACACAGTAACCAAAACTTGAATGTAAATATCAGCTAAGAGGAAACACCTCTCCCAAATTCCTTACACTCCTTCCTTTGCTACTTTGGCTCATACCTTCTTGTCTTTCTTTCTTTTTTCTTTTTTTTTGGTTTTTCAAGACAGGGCTTCCCTGTGTACTCCTGGCTGCCTTGGAACTCACAGAGATCTGCCTGCCTCTACCTCCCAAGTGTAGCCACAGCTGACTACCTCCTGGTTTCTTTTAAAAGACAACCTTCCAAACATGGAATGTACTGTGTTTTCCTTCTCGTAAGTGAATCACTATATTTCTAAATATTTCTAAGCATTCTGCTATCCTAAAGAGGCTTTTCTGGACATTAGAAGAAAAAAAAACCAAAAAACATTTCATGTATGCCCTGGTAATCCGCTATTTGAGGTATTTGAGGGTATTTTTCATACTATTAAGTGCTATTCTGAAGGATCTTCAATGTTTTAAGAACTGTGCAATTCTATATTGCTTTGTTTTGTCTTGTTATATGATCAAGTAGCCATCTTAAGCTAAGGTAAAACTTCAGAGAGGAAGTTACCCCCAGTTCCACAGTCAGCAGGACAGCACGGGGGAGACAAGCCCAGTGCTCTGCTCCATCCTATTCATCCTGTCTTCCTCACACTGAAAACATGACAATGGACAAAAAAGCTCCAAGTAAGATAAACGCTGGTGAGCATCAGCTATTGCTGCACCCAACGGTTCTCAGAGCAGCAAAGTTTAGCCTTTAGTCGTTAATTAACTAATAAAAAAGAAAGGTTGATTACTTGATGGCTCTGCAGTAAGTAAGTAGGGCATCTTTATGCCAGCAAAACAATACTCTTGTAGGCAAACTATCACTATGCATAAAATCTTTAAAAAGCTACAAATAAACCATTCAGAAATTTAACCAAAATTTAGTTTGCTATGAAGTTTTCTGGTAAAAAGTTTCATGAGCATTAGACATACCAAATTTAAAAACAAAACAAATTCATACAATTACTTTAAAACATTCAAAAGAATTCATTAGAAGTTATGCAATTAACAACCCTATAAACACAACTTTGAGTCAGTTTAATTTTTTAACATGCACTTTAAGTAATATGCCCCCTTTGTTGCTTTTACCTGTACTGTTTTTAACTGTTGGGTCTGTAACACAGAGGGCTGAGTTGCAGTATTAATCAGTTGACTTCCTGGGGTCAATGCTGAGACACCAATGACAGGTTTCACCTCTGGCCCCCCTCCAATGGTAACTACTTTAATTTGCTGTGGTGGCAACTTAGCATCTCCTGGCTGGGCCTGAGCTGTAACTTTCTGAGCCTGGGGTAGTTGGCTATGGGGTAGTGCTAAAACAATTGGTGAACCAGATTTGCCCAAAGTTGTTAAAATTAACTTCTGTCCATCTGGTTTAAGGGTCTGATTGCCAAGTTTAAGATCAGATGTCTGTGATACTTTGTTTAGAATAATCTGATTGGCTGATATAGTCACAGGAGTCTGAGCACCAAGTTTTTGAAGGCCACTTGGAAATGCTGGTTTCACTGTGGTATTAGAATCTGCTTTAGGAACTGTGGTATTCACTGCAACTTGGTTAGTGTGGTTACTGTACACTGTGATGGGTTCCGTGGAAATGGGCGTGGCTGTAGAGTCACCAGTAGAATTTATGTTGACAATCTCTTCCAGTTCTGTCTCCATGGGAATTGGGGATGACACAATGACAGCCTCAATACTATCCTCATCCACTAACGTTATAGCCGTGTCCATTATCTCCTCTGGAAGCAAGCTATTCACCTCAGCCGGCACCACCTCCATGGCCGCTCTGCTTCTAGGAAGATGCCCAGGTGCTGGAAGAAAAGAGGGAAAACTGTTACCAGGTTTTAAAGCAGATTTTCAAAAATACATTCAGGAAAAATGTAAATAACAAAACCAACAGTGCTGAAATTAGTAATTAAATGAAGAACATTCTGGATATTTATCTAGATTTCACCATTTTCACAAATCGTAGCTTTTAAGAATCTAGGATATGGAATTATCTGTAAATCTTCAATGGTCTATCTTGGTCCTCCATAGGACACTACTGTTAGAAAAATCCACTAAATGTTAATGGAGTTTCTAGACTATGGGACCCAAGTCTAATCAATTAGCTTCACACTAAGGGAACTTTTCTTTGGAAAGATTTTCAAATCCTCTGCCATTTAAAGTGTCAAAGGGGAACTAGTTAAGAATTTACACATCTAGAAATCTGGCTCAGCAAGTAAGAGCAACTGTTGCTCTTGCAAAGCACAGTGCTCAGTTTCCAGCACTCACATGGTAGCTCCTAACATTCTGGAACTCCAGTTCCTGAGGAGCCAAAGCCCTCTTCTGACTTCCACGGATACCAGGCACACACATGACGCACATATATACATGCAGGCAACACATACATAAGAAATAAAAATAAATATAAAAAGAAGAAAATATATACAGCAGTCGCCATCAAGAGAAAAAAGTAAGTCCAGATTATGGACAAATCAGCTGTAATGCTTTTACCTAAAAATCTTTAGAGTGTCCAATAAAAGAGTGAATTCCGGTACCAGCATGTATTAAAGCAGCCCAGCATGTCTAGACTAGACAGCAGTCAAGTGTTTGCTCAGAGAACTTCAAAACCCTTTAGAACCCCACCAGCAATTCTTCCTCTTCTTGGAGGCATGACATCATCTCACCACTGGCTCAATCCTTCAGCTTCCTGAGTGCTAGCACTGCAGGTGGCATCACCACACCCATCTTATTTTCTTTAAAATACATAACAAGCATTGAAAAATGAAGAGTAGCATATATAGCTGGCAAGGAACATGGTCTGTAATCTCAGCCCTGGGAAGCTGAGTAGGACTGTGGCACGCACGTTCTAGGGCAGCCTGTGTTACACTAAAGAGAAACACATACAAACTACAAACTATATTTAGTAGCCATGGCAAATATTACTGCTGCCAAAATAAGCCATCAGTATAGAGCACTTACTATGGCAAAGATGGCATAAGTTTCCTCCCCAAACCTCTGGTTCGTGTAGCATTACCCTATTTCATAGATTAAAGAATGTAGAAAGGTTAAATAATTGTCCAAGGCAAAAGTGAATGGTAGAGGCAGGATTCAAACTCTGGTTTGTATGATTCCAAAGTTAGTCATTTTAACTGCAAAATTATACTATCATAAACGCTGGTGACTAAAATAAGCCTAAACCTTCACAGTCAACTTCCTGTCCTGAAAGCCCACACTACATGAGTGTTGTCTATCACAACAGCTTTGTATTTTTGCTCACACTAGAACTTCATGTACAGGAAATCGTGTACAGATGTTCCTCAGTGAAAGACGCTGTCCCACAAAAACAATCATAAAATGCTTAAGTCAAATATGCAATCCACCTACCAAACAACTAGATGGCAGAATATCGGACCCCTGGAGAGAATCACAGGCTGCTGTGGGCCACCCCACATGGGTGTTAGAATGAACTGCAGTTCTCGGGAAGAACAACTGGTACTCTTAACCTCAGCCGCTGAGCCCTCTTCCCAGCCCCACCTTAGCATGTGTAAAGCAGTGCTTCTCAACCTGTAGGTCAGGACCCCTTTGAGAGTCAGATTGCCCTTTTACTATGGTCTCAAATCAGGCATCTTGCATATCAGATATGTACATTAATATTCATAACAGAAGCAAAATTACAGTTATAAAGTAGCAACAAAAACAGTTTTATGGTTGCAGGTCACCAAAGCATGAGGAACCGTATTAAAGAGTCACAGCAGCAGGAAGGGTGAGAAGCACTGATGTAAAGGAAGAACGAAACAACTCCGCTGAACTAGTTACTGTGGCAGACACCTGTGTACACACAGTTGCATCGCATGCCCTCCTGACTGCGTGACTGAGACAGTCCGCACTGCTGCTCTCAGCGCCAGCTCTTTCTTCTGACTGTTAAGTATATCCTACTGCACAGCTCTCCCACTTTGTGTATCCATCCACTTAGTACTGGGCACTGGAACTTTCTCAGGCTGAAACTGCTATGGTAACCCTGCTGTAAACATTAAGTTCAAGGTTCATGGCTATGTCTTTCCATTTCTTTTGAGGAAGGAGTCAAACTTTTATGGTTCTGTTGGATGCAGGTACTCAGATTACCTCATTCAGTACGGGTGGAGCATCCAATCTGTAGTAGGATGAAGAGCCTGTGTGACTGTGGGTGGGGCCCTTCGTGGGTGTGGTAGAGACTGTGTGGCTATGGGTGGGGCCCTTTGTTGTGTGTGGTAGGGACTGTATGGCTATGGGAGAGGCCCTTCATTATGTGTGGTTAGGATTGTCACTGAAGCATATGTCACTGGTGTTGGTATTCTGTGAGCCTGTACTGTGAATGCCTGTAAGCCTATCAGTATCCATGGGGTGATTATAGCTTTGGCTGTGTTCAGCACCCAGTTTGTGTGCCATGCCTCACTTCTCCATTTTCCCCAAAGTTTGCAAACTATAATAATTATTTTCATCTATGTATTATTGGGACTGATAGTTTCCCAGCATATATAAAGAACTCATTCAGCTCAATAGGAATCCTAAAAGCTAGCACGCACCCCCCCCCCCCCCCCCGCCAAAAGGTCTTAAGGCTGGTGTTGCTGAAATTATCGGCATGTGTCACCATGTCCCTGCTATTAAGTCACTCAAATGCACTTGCACATATTCTTACACACACACACACACAATTACACATGAAAAGATAGTCACACAGATGATAAAAGGGTTGGGGAAGAAATCAGAGAATCAATACCCTTCACAATAGCCACAAATAGCATAAAATATCTCGGAGTAACTCTAACCAAACAAGTAGAAGACTTGTATGACAAGAACTTTAAATCTTTGAAGAAAAAAAAAGAAGACACCAGAAAGTGGAAGATCTCCCATGCTCTTGGGTGGGTAGATTTAAATTTTTTTTTATTTTTCGAGACAGGGTTTCTCCGTAGCTTTTGGTTCCTGTCCTGGAACTAGCTCTTGTAGACCAGGCTGGCCTCGAACTCACAGAGATCCGCCTGCCTCTGCCTCCCGAGTGCTGGGATTAAAGGCATGCGCCACCATCGCCCGGCGGGTGGGTAGATTTAACATAGTAAAAATGGCAATCTTACCAAAAGCAACCTACAGATTCAACGCAATGCCCAGCAAAATTCTTCAAAGACCTCGAAAGAACAGTACTCAACTTCACATGGAAAAGCAAAAAACCCAGGATAACCTAAACAGTCCTGTACAATAAAAGAACTTCTGGAGGCATCACAATCCCTGACTTCAAACTCTACTACAGAGCTCCAGTACTGAAAACAGCCTGGTATTGGCGTAAGAACAGACAGGAGGACCAATGAAACCGAATAGAAGACCCAGATATCAATCCACACATCTTCAAACACATCATCTTTGATAAAGAAGCAAAAAATATCAAATAGAAAAAAGAAAGTATATTTAACAAGTGGTGCTGGCATAACTAGATATCAACACGTAGAAGAATGAAAATAGATCCATATCTATCACCATGCACAAAACTCAAGTCCAAATGGATCAAAGACCTCAACATAAAGCCAGCCACACTGAACCTTATAGAAGAGAAAGTGGGAAGTACACTTGAACGCATTGGCACAGGAGACCACTTCCTAAATAGAACCCCAACAGCACAGACACTGAGAGAAACAATTAATAAATGGGACCTCCTGAAACTGAAAAGCTTCTATAAAGCAAAGAACACGGTCAACAAGACAAAACGGCATCCTACAAAAGGGGAAAAGATCTTTACTAACCCCGCATCAGACAAAGGTCTGGTCTCCAAAATAAACAAAGAACTCAAGAAACTGGAGACCAAAAGATCACATAATCCAATTAAAAAAAAATGAAGTACAGACCTAAACAAAGAACTCTCAACAGAGGAATTTAAAATAGCTGAAAGACACTTAAGGAAATGTTCAACATCCTTAGTCATCAGAGAAATGCAAATAGAAACAACTCTGAGGTTCCATCTTACACTTGTAAGAATGGCCAAGATCAAAACATTGATGAGAATTTATGCTGGAGAGGTTGTGGGGGAAAGGGAATACTTCTGTGTTGCTGGTGGGAATGCAAGCTGGTACAACCCCTTTGGATGTCAGTGTGGTGATTTCTCAGAAAATTAGGAAACAACCTTCCTCAAGACCCAGTAATACTACTTTTGGGTATATATCCAAAGGATGCTCAATCGTGCCACAAGGACATGTGCTCAACTATGTTCACAGCAGCTTTGTCATAGCCAGAACCTGGAAACAACCTAAATGCCCCTCGATCGAAGAATGGATAAGGAAAATGTGGTACATTTATACAATGGAGTGCTACACAGCAGAAAAAAAATAACAACACCTTGAATTTTCCAGGAAAATGGACAGAGCTATAAAACATTATTTTGAGTGAGGTAACCCAGACACAGAAAGACAATTATCACATGTACGCACTCATAGGTGTTTTTTAAGCATAAAGCAAAGAAAGCCAGCCTACAAACCACAATCCCAGAGAACTTAGACAACAATGCGGACACTAAGAGAGACATACATAGATCTAATCTACATGGGAAGTAGAAAGTAGAAAAAGACAAGATCTCCTGAGTAAACTGGGAGCATGGGGACCTTGGAGGATGATTGGAAGGGGAGGAGAAAAGCAGGAAGGGGAACAGAGAAAAATGTAGAGCTCAATGAATATCAATAAAAAATAAACAAATAAATAGTTGTAATTGAAAAAAAGAAAAGATAGTCACATTGTTATAGCTGTCTGTGGTAGAGTATACACTAGGCACTGTATGCAGGTGATGCTATTACATACATGTAGACAAAACACTCATACACATAAAGATAAATAAATCTATAAAATAAAAACCTAGCAATTCTATATCTAGTTATACATATCTGTGTATGCCACAGATATCTAGCACAGAAGGTCCCCGACTCTGAGTAGTTCAACTGTGTTTTGTTTTTCCTTCTTTACAATGTGCAAACAGAGCACAGACACTTCCATATGAACTCTGATCTTTCTTAGGGCCTGGAACACTCCATCCCAGCCTCCATTCGCCCTTTTCCTTAGGATCATGACATGGATGGAGCTAGGGACTCCACATTTTTTCATAAATAAAGGTTGGCATTTCTTGCAATCCTAAGAACTCATTCTTGCAACCCAATCCAACTCCTGTGATTTTCAATGAGCACAAAACTCCATGTCCTCACTGCCGTCCTGCTGAAGTCCCCACACAACGAGTTCTGAGGGCTCCTCAACTCACAGGATCTGAGTGTGTAGAATGACTAAAACTTGTCGTCCTGTGGGCTTACATTCCTCAGCTAGGGGCATGGAATTCAGTGTGCAGTGACTAAGCACCATCCACTGGGTTGCCATTCCCGTCCAAGCTGCTCTTGTCTAACTCAGACGAAATCATTCACCACCAGACATTCTTTAGCCTAGCCCACAAGGGCCCATTTTTCCCTTCCTTTCCAGGAACCATGGCTCAAACTGAGAAGGAAGATTTTTTTTTAATAGACTATTTACAAGCTAGGAAACAAAGTAACCAGTTACTGCTTCAGAAGCAGAAAACACAAAGTCCTGAGGATGAAATAAAGTTTGTTTTTTAGTAGTAACAGGAAAAGCATGAGAATCATGTGGAGGCCAGTTCCTCTAGACCCTAAGTCCCACAGAGAAGACAAAGAGGTTGCCCAGGCTGGCGCCCAACATACAGAGGGAATTGGCACCCAATTGCTGAAAGAGGGAGACTGTTTTTCTTAAGTTGGACAATAATCAATGCTACCCTTCGCTACAGAGAGGGCTACTGTACCATCCAAAGCCATTTGCTATATAAGCCCCTTTGGATTTTGGACATAACCCAGACTCAGATGCATGCCAGGCAAAATGTTCTGCCTCTGAGCTACATTCCTAGCTCTATTTTATTTTGGACAGGGTTTGGTTAAGTCACTCAGGCTAACCTGAAAGTTGCGCTCCGTCTGCCTCAGCCACCCAATAGCTCAGATCACAGGCATGTACCACCATAAAAAGATTTTTTTAAAGCAAGAGCTCATGCTGGAGCAATGGTAGCACAAGCCTTTAAACCCAGCACTCGGGACAGAGGCAGATTTCTACTTACTTAAGGGAATGAAAACTTGCCTGTTTTCCAGTCTCACTCGCTTATCTGTAGGTTTCTCAGATTTCCTTTATCAAGTTAGCTTCTATTCTGTTTTCTGATTTTTTCAAAAGATCGTTTTACTATTATATTTGTGTGGCGGGCGATGAGGTGAGTGCACAAGTACCATTGTGCAAGTATAGAAGCTCAGAGGACAAAGTGATTCTCTCCTTCCACTATGTGAACAGCAGGAACAGATGTAGATCATTAGCTTGGCCAAAAGCACCATGATCTATGAAGCATCTTGCCTACTCTTTAAAACAAACAAACAAACCTAGGCCTAGAGAAATGGCTCAGCAGTTAAAAAGCATTGGCTGCTGTTTCAGAAGACCGGGAATGGACATCCAGCACCCACATGGCAGCTCACAACCATTTTAACTCTGTTCCATGGGATCTGACGCCCTCTTCTGGACTGAGGGTACTGTACATATGGGTAAATGGCATACACACAGGCGAGACATCTATATATGAAGTAAAAATAATAAATCTATAAAAATTTCAATGACATCAAGAATGGTGGTCGTGTATAATCCAAGGATTTAGGAGAATGAGGCAGACAGACTGTGATTTCAGGGCTAACCTGGTGGTGGCTTGGATGAGCAGTGGCCCCCACAGGCTCATGTATGAACAAGGAATCCCCAGCTGTTGGGCTGTTTGGGAGAAGTTATGGAAACTTTTTTATGTACAGTCTTGCTGGACGAAGTATCTCAGTGGGAGAGCACTCTGAGGGTTAACAGCCTCATAGACTTCCTGCTTGTTCTCAGCACTTCCTCTACATAGAGGAAGTGTCTTCAATTAGCTTCCTGCCCCTAGGCCATGTATTCCTTGTCACAAAGAACTTTGACCTGAAACCGTAAGCTAAAATAAACATTCTTCTTTAAGTTTCTCTTTGGTCATGGTACTGTATCACAGCACCTATGTCCACATCAAGTCACAGTCACAGAAGAAGGGTGAGGGATGGAAACTGAACTCACTGGAACAACACTGGCCTGGGATGTATAAGGCTCAATGTTCAATTTCAGGCGAGCGCACGCGCACACACACACACACACATTTACTTCTGCAAAATGCTTGCTTTTTCTATAACTATCAAAAAAACAGATGGTTTTCTACTTTAGTCTACAAGTTAAACTGACTTTTATTACCAATCCAGTTCTACATTCTCAAACATCACTTCAGTGTATCACACTGTGTATAAACTACTGGATTCTACTCTCAATATTTTACTAAGCATTTTGTCTATATTCACGATAGGTATTAGTCTGTGCTTTCTTTTCTTGTGGCATCTGCCTGGGATTAATGTTAGCTGCCAAAATGAAGTGGAGCTCATTCTCTGTCCAGGGAAAGCTTGCACGGAATTACCCAGTTCCTCCTTACATGTTGCTGAGAATTCATCAGTGGATTCTCATAGCTTATAGGAAGCTTTCTTTTGTGTCAGCTCTAGGGACAAGGTCTCACATACACACGGGCAGGCTTCAAGTGATCCTGCTTCAACTTGTCAAGCCTCTATAGAAAGGAACCACTGTGCCTGGCTTATAAAAAGGGTTTTTCTTAAACCAAAAAATTTAATATCTTTGATAAACTCTTTATGAGTCACTTTGATATTTGATAGTTTGTGTCTTTGAAGGAATTTGTCTATTTCCTTGAAGTTGCCAAATTTATTAGCACTACATAACTGTATTTAATTATATATAATTAAAGCTATCTACAGTATTCTTTCCCTTTAATATCTGTAGGCTCTGTAGGAATGTCCTCTCTCTAGTCCTCCAACCGATGTTTTCTTTCCCCCTTTTCATCATTAATCTGGTTAGAGATGTCAACTGTCATTTTTAACCTAGTCAAATGCTATCTTAAATGATTACCTTTTTCTCTTCCTTCTGAGTGCTTTGGGTGAAATCTGACCTTCTTTGTCCAGCTTCTTAAAATGGCAATAAGGGTCAGGGTTTAGTAAGCCCAGCCTGGCCCACAGTGCAATTCTACATGGCTCTCATCCTAAGGGTGTTCTTGTTATTGTTTGTTACATTTCTAGATGGTTGGGGGAGAAAATACATGAGCAATTTTATACCTGCTATTTGTCCTCCAGAAATGTTTCAAACTGTGGTTCAGATCACTGACACAGCTTTGTTTTGTTTCTTCCCCCAAAGTGGCAAGAAAACATCCCTAAGAAGCAAAGGGATGGTACAGTGCAGACAAGCAGGGGCCCACACTGGCTCCCGCAGCCACAGCTCTAAAGGGCAGGCTGGCTCATTTTCAAGCCTTCTATATAGTCAATAAGCCATTAAGACATAAAAAACCAAATTTAACAAAAACAAACCAAAGAATACCAATGCTACTTTAAATGCATTCCATTAAGGTCAAATTTTACTATCATTTATTCACTTCAAAATATTTTCTAATAGTCCTTGTGATTTCATCTTTGACACACAGATAATAGACAGCATTCAACCTAAACATTTGGAGATTTTCTATGTATCTTATATCAATGTCTAGCTTAACTCTTCTATTGTCTGAAGCAGAAACTCTAGCATTTCCATAATTTGAAATAAGAGACTTGTGCATCAGTTATCATCTATCTTGGTGGATGCTTCACCTTGTGCACTTGAACGCATGTTCTGTAGACTGAAGGTAGTGTTCTAAAATGTTAGGTCAAGTTGACTTTGACTATTATTTGCATAGTCCATATCCTTATTCATGTTTAGTCAGGCGTAGTAGATACTTACTCCTCTAACCCCAGAACCTGAGAGATTGCTGGGTCTCAGGCGAGCAAGGAGAAAAGGAAAGCAACTTACTGAATAAAAACAAACCACTGTTCTGTTGTTCTAACAACCACTGAGAGCCAGTGTTAAAGTTCCTAAATACGGTTGTGGTCCAATCCTTTAAAGTTCTGCTATTAAAACCGTAAGTCCACATTCATCCTGTTAGGGACTTGGGAGCAGCAAAGAATGGTGGTGCATGCTAGAAGTCCCAATACTTGGGAAGCAGGAGGGTTTTGAGGCAATTTCACTGCTAATTTTCTGTCTGACAGACCTATCCAGTGGTAAGATTGTGGCGTTGAAGTCTCCCACTATTAGTGTGGGGGGGTTAATGTAAGATTTAAGCTTTAGAAGTGTTTCTTTTACATATGAGGGTGCTCTTGTATTTGGGGCATAATGTTCAGTATTGAGATTTCCTCTTGATGGATTTTTCCTGTGACTAATATGAAATGTCTTTGTCTCTTTTGATTGATCTTATATTAAGATAGCTACACCAGCTTATTTCTTAGGTCATTTGATTGGAAAATTTTTTCCCAACCCTTTACTCTGAGGCAGTCTTTGAGGTTGAGGTATGTTTTCTGTATGCAGCAGAAGGATGGATTCTGTTTTCATATCCAATCTGTTAGCCTACATCTTTTTATAGGTGAGTTAAGTCCATTTTTATTAAGGGATATTAATGACCAGTGACTGCTAGTTCCTGTTATTTTAGTTTTTGTTGTTAGTGATGTTACTGTGTGTGTTTTTCCCTACTTTGAGATTTGCTGCTGTGAGATCATCTATTGTCTATGTATTTGTGAATGTAGCTAACTTCCTGGGTTAGAGTTTTCCTTCTAGTACTTTGTGTAGCGTTGGATTTGTGGCTAGCTAGGTATTGGTTAAATCTGGTTCTGTTATGGAATATCTTGCTTTGTCCGTCTATGGTGATTGAAAGTTTTACTGGGTATAGTAGTCCAGGCTGGCATTTTGAAGCAATTTCAAAGCTAGCCTGAGTCACATAGCAAGACTGCTTCAGAGTGGGATAAGCAGAGGAGGAAGAGAGAAAGGAAGGGAGGGGAGAGAAGGGGAACATGCAATACGTAGAATATATAGGACTAGAAGCCTGTGTATGCCTTTTTGAGCTGGGAGTTCAAACTTCTAATAAACAATCTAATTGGTGTGGCCAGTCTGTTAGTGATATGGGACTGTGCAAGGTTGTAGAGCCAGGATGGCTCAGAAACCACTCAAGTCTATGGAGCACCTCACATCCTTACATATTTCAATAGGATCAATGCAGGGCCCTTTAGTAACGTGACTCATCGCCCTAGTTTTTCCCTTAGGAATGGAAGCTATGTGCTAGCATATTTGTCTTCATCAATGCTCAAGTCTATTCCAAGGAAAGGGGATTTTCACAGGCCAGGAAATTAAGTAATTTCAGTTTGCTCACCCACACAAGAGTTACCACCAGCCAGTGTATGGAGGGAAGAAACCAGAACATTAAGAGTGATCACCAAGGCCAAGCAGTGGTAGCACACATCTTTAAGCCCAGCACTCGGGAGGCAGAGGCAGGTGAATCCCTGTGAGTTCGAGGCCAGCCTGGTCTACAAGAACTAGTTCCAGGATAGCTAGGACTGTTACACAGGGAAACCCTGTCTCGAAAAACAAAACAAAAACAAAAAAACAAAACAAAGAACGATCCCCAAGCCTCCAGCAGTTTCACAGCTCATCGCAAGAATGTTCTAAGTATCTAAAGGCAAAAATGCACTCCTAAAAGTAATCAATATTTTACTCCCTCACGGTTGAAAGTGGTTGAAAGCTTTAAGTCCAACCAGTCACTCAATTCTAAAAGTCTAGTGATTTCTATCTCTGTTGCAAAGCCCTTTGTTAAGTAGCACCTTCAGCACCATATCCTACACCTGGCTGTTGTCATAGCATCTCCTGCCATCAGGAAGTTTGTGTCTATTTGTCTGTGACTGGATCACCCTCCCATTTCTTTAGAATGTGAGTTACAGGAGGTGGGACTTGTTGGTCTTCCTCACTAAAATCCCTTCCTATCCTAGGGCCAATGGAGCTGGCTAACAACAGCCTCCTGGTAGAAATGTGAAGAATGAATAAACCAGCCATGGAGAGGTACCATAAGGAGCTCTACCATTATTTATACTGAGGGCTGCAAATAGTTGTCTGGGTAAGGTGGGTTTCTCTAATAATCTGGGTCTGTACAGCACTTGAAATAAGAAATCCACACCACTATAAGTCATGTTAAACAAGATGAGAAACTATGTTCAAGTAAACTTTTCAACAATGTTGTCTGAAAATACTTTCTATCTAAAAACCTACAAGGTATCCTTAACTTTCAACTAACTTACAGTTTTCTCAGTAGTTTTGTAACTTTGAGAAAGTTTTGGAAATTCAGCCCTAAAGAGCATAAAGCTCAACAGACAAACAGAACAACTATAGCTGCTTCCCAGGAGAGGTGGCCTCATCTCAACATTATGATGAACAGACAGTTAAAGTACTATTGCAGTAAAAAGTCCACAGCAGAGATTTGGCATTGAAAAAGTAAGCTGTATCTAAAATTTTAAAATAATATATATATGGAAATAAAAGGCTACATTTTTACATTTTCAAATAATTTATTGCCAGGCGGTAGTGGTGCATGCCTTTCATCTCAGCAGTCAGGAGGCAGAGGCAGGCAGAGTTTTTTGAGTTCAAGGTCAGCCTGGTCTACAAGAGCTAGTTCCAGGACAACTAGCTGTTACACAGAGAAACCCTGTCTTGAAAAACCAAAATAATAATAATAATTTATTATAGAGTGTTACCACAGAAACAGCACACCTGAATGCTGAGGCAGGAGTACCATGAGTTCAATACCAGCGTGGATTATATAGGAAGACTTTATTTCAAACAACAAATTATTTATTAGAATTTCACACAGAAGACCTACTTTCCAATCTTGGCTCTACTCAGCGCTTACCATGTTGTCTTAGGGTTTCTATTGCTGCGACAAACACCATGACATAAAGCACGCTGGGTAGGAAAGGGTTTACTTGGCTTACATTTCCAGATCCTAGTCCATTACTGAAGGAAGTCAGAACAGGAACTCGAACAGGGCAAGAACCTGGAGGCAGGAGCTGACGCAGAGGCTATGAAGTGATTACTGGCTTGCTCCAAGTGGCTTGCTCATCCTGCTTTCTTATAGAACCCAGGACCACCAGTTCAGGGATGGCACCACCCACAAGGGGCTGGGTCTTTCCCCACTGATCACTAATTGAGAAATTGCCTTACAGCTGCATCTCATGGGGCATTTCCTCAACTGAGGTTCCTTTCTCTCTGATGACTCCTGCTTGTCAAGATGACACAAAATCAGTCAGTACACAGGTAATCTCACACTCACAAGGTCACTACGAAGACACGTGTGCGCTCTAACTCCACATCCCCTGCTTGCTTCTCTAAGCAGCTTCTCCCTTTAAGTTCTGTTTTTATGCATTTAATATTCCTTCAGAGCTTGCCTCTGCTTCCAGACTGCTGATGCAGTGTGGCTCCTGCTGCCCTGCTTTCCTCACCATGGTGGATTGTCCCCCTTCTGGAGCAGTCTTGTGCCCATAACCACAGCTGCTCTGAGTCACGAAAGACAGCTAGAAACAGGGACTCTTAGTGTAAGCAGTTTGAGATGTGATCCCCAAATACTGGAGGATATGACTGGCGGCTTCAGGGTCCCACCACCTTCACTATCCTGCAATGACAGACTGGAGCCTAGAATAGTGAGTCACAATCAATGGTTTCTTCAGATATCCTAACACAACAACCAGACCCAAAACTAAGACAGATGCTAACCTAAACCGCTTGGATTCCCATGTTCATAGCCTTACTGACACCCAGTAAGGTCATCATTGTGTGTCCTAAATAAATAAAAAATGAAAATAACACTAGTCAATATTTTCCACATAATTTTTTTCAAATGTCTTTTTAAAACTGTTATTATTTTAGATAGGAGTCTCACTGTGTAGCCCCTGTCTAGCCTACAGCTTATTCTTTAGACCAAATTGGTCTCAAACTCACAGAAATCCACTTGTCTTTTTCTCCTGAGTGCTGAATTTAAAGGTGAGCGCCACCAAACCCAGCTAAATACCATCACCTTTAAATTATATTCATTTCTTCAGCCATTGATTGTGTATCTTAATTTCCTGTTTTTATGTTTTTCTCCTTTTGCCCCATAATTTTCTGTATTTCTCAATAAAGCATGCCAAATTGTGATACAGAAAAAAAATAAGACAAACTCTTTTAATCTGGGGCTGGAGTGGCAGCCCAGCTAGCTGATAAAGGTGCTTGCTACCATGCCTAATGACCTGAGTCTGATCCATGGGTCCACATGGTGGAAAGAGAACCAACCCTCTAAGTTGTCCTCTGATCTCCATATATGGGCCACAGCAAATTAATTTTAAATTTTTGACATACCTCCACAGAAATACTAATCTGTCATATAACATGTGAATCATGTGTGAATTACTACTCCATCCCTTTGCAACCAACAGTACCCAAATCTCCAGCTTAAAGTAAACTATGGTGTTTTTTTACTTGACCCCTCTCAGGTACACTACATCTTATGTAATCATACGGGACTTATGCCCCTAGGTATATTTGTAAGGCTGCCATTCTACTCAAAAGCTGTATGCAACTCCAAGTCTACTGCAGTAAGGCCCTTTCAGCCTATAGTTTCAGTTTTACCTCCAATGATTCTTAAACCAAAAGCCCTCTGGGGCAGTAATATTTAAATCGGGTTTTCCCATATTCCTAGCATAGTATAGGGCTCACAGACAAACCCTAATACAGGCTGACTATCCCTTATTCGAAACTCTTGGGAACAGAAGTATTTCATATTCTCAAGTTTCACATTGGGGATATATGTATAGCTTTTCCTCCTAATGTTATTCTACATCAATATCTGAAAAGTTCTAAAATGTAAAAGTTTCTGAATGACCATTTTGGAACAGATTAAGGATGGTCAACCTGTTTGACAAATAAACAGTGAACCCTGTCTCAAAAACAGAAAGAAAGCACCCAAGCAAAACACCTGTATTGTTCCTCTCCAAACAAAGCAGACGCCTGAATTTCTCCAGAGGCAAATGCTTCTTTCAGTCATTCTATCACACTTAAGTTACCAATAGGCAATTTTCCTCACTAAAATGATCTAAAAACTGAGCTTTAGTGCCAGGCAGCTGGTGGCGCACACTTTTAATTCCAACTTGGGAGGGAGAGACAGAGAGATCTCTGTGAGTTCGAGGCCAGCCTGGTCTACAGAGGGTGTTCCAGAACTGCCAGGCTACAGAGGGAAACCCTGTCTCGAAAAATAAGAATAAAACAGAACAGAACAAACAAAAAACAGCACATTGAGCTTTAAAAGGTAATTACTCCCAGTCCACAAAGAAAATTTCAGGACAGCCAGGGCTGTTATATAGAGAAACTCTTCTCAAAAAACTAAAAAAAGAAAAGTAATTACCCTAAGAAATGTTGAGATTGGGAAATAGTCTTCCCTAGGGAAGAGAACACCAGTTTCAGCCAATAACAAAAGGTCAGCACTGAAACATACACATACAAAAAACTTAATTATATAGACTGAGTGGGTTGTACTTATGTATTTAGAAATACACACACATACACACACACCCTCCCCTATTTAACAACAATTAATGAAAAAGATCAAGGAGTATATGGGAGGTTCTGGAGGGAAAAAAGAGAAGGGGGAAATGATGTAATTATATTATAATTTCAAAAAAGAAAAAAATGTTTAAAAGTAATCACAGATAGTTGTAATGGCACATACCTTTAAACCCAGCACTCAGAAGCAGGTGGACCATTTTGAGTTCAAGGCCAGCCTGGTCTACATAGTGACTTCCAGGACAGCCAGGGCTACATAGAGAAACCATCTCCAAAAAAAAAAAAAAAAAAAAAAGGAGGAGGAGGAGAAAGAAAGAAAGGAAAAAAAAGGTAGTTTAAAGTTTTCACAAACCAGGCATGGTGGCTCACCTGTAATCCCAGCACTTGGAAGGCAGAAGGACTGATCTGAGTTAGAGGCTAGTCTGTACCACTATCAATTTCAGGCCAGCCAAGCTACACAAAAGATTATCTAAAAATGGGGAGGGGAAATAATCACTAAGAATCAACAAAAAAGACAACAGAATTGGTAGTTAGAATTAGCCTGAGCATGGACTTAGCAGTTAGGGGCAGTAGGTGCTATTCCAAGAAACCCAGTACCCACATGGAAGCAGTCCATAGCCGTCTGCATCCCCAGCTGCAGAGAGTTCAAGGCCTGTGGACACTGCATGCATGCAGTGCACAGACAGACATGCAGTCAAAACATCCACCCACACAAAAAGTTAGCTTGGGCTACACAGCAAGACACATCATAAAACAGAAAACCAATGACAAAGAGTTTTATGTTATAAAGATTCTTACTTTAAGTAAGCTAGTTGCTGTGGACCAAAAAAATGCAGCATAATTTAATTTAAAAAACAAATTTCTACTGAATAATTCAAGATCAAATCATGTGTGTGTATTTATAATGTTTTCTTCTTTTTAAAAAAGATTCATATTTTATGTTTTGTGTATATGCACATATGCGCAGGTCTCAAGGAGACCAGAAAAGGGCATCAGAGTCCCTAGAACTAGATTTAAAAGGAATGAAGCCCTGTCCCATGGGTGCTGGGAACTCTGGACAAGCACACACTCTCTTAATGGATGAGCTACATTTTCAGCCACAATTTTGGTATTTTTACATTTGTCTACTTGTAGGGAAACACACTTGCCGTGAGTACGTCAGAACAACCTGTGACAGTAGTGTCCTGTCACCATGTGCGACCCGGGGACTGAACTCAGCTTCAGAATTGCTGGCATGGCCGGTGCCTTTACCAGCTGATCCATCTGACTGTCCCCTCAAATTATACTTCTAATGAACAACAATCATTATATCTTCTAAGTACTGTTCTGATATTTACTATAAAACACTCTTTGACTTCTCATTCTTGTAGTGAGTCAAAGTCAAAGTCCAAACTACACACATTCAGACAGAATATTTACCCTGTGTATACACAATATACCATATGCTAACAAACAGTACTATCATATCACTTCATAGACAGCCTGAGAAAGTAAATCTATTGCAACTCACAAATACTAGTAGGCCATTTCTTAAATATTAACCTGTTTACTCTCATAATGCAAGTTCACTGATCCAACCCTTCTACCACTTAAGCTGAAGAAAAAAGGAGGACACCAAACCGGTGTATAAAATTTTGTAAAACCTGTAACAGTTCAGTATCATTCCTACTGTATGCAAGGAGGCTGCCAAAGGACCCTACAGCACAGTCTAACATAGTAGGACCATCAGATGACAAAAGTAAGGTCAATCAAGCCTTCTAACTAAGGAACCAGTGCTCTAGTTACCCGAACCAAGACGCTGCATCTGCACTATAACAGGTGTCAACCATCAGCAATGCGCTCAATGCTTGCATCAAGCCATCTCTGACAGTGAGAGTGAACTCAGAAGAATAGTGCTCCTGAATGGAATTTCACTTGTAGTATACAGTCTATTATAAAATCTTCCATAACTTCCTTCTCTGAATTCATGAAATTAGATGGGGACAAAGAAGAAATTCCCTTTAAGACTGGGCAGAAAATATGATTACGGTATCGATTGTTATTTGCCAAAGTGGCAGGTTCAAAGGTGCCACCCTAAGGATGACAGCGCCATATAAAAATTTTTTTGATTGCTACAACACTGGTCCATATGCTCAAAAACAGGTGAGGATCCACACCCCAACAAGTTAGACTATGCTCTGTCACCAACATTAAATGTGGAAGAAAATGCCAATGCTCTGCCTCCCCAAAGAAGCACAACTCCCTAAACTGCTGAACACCATCAGCCAACCCCCACCAAGTGGTATTTTAAGTATTCTATCAGGAAATCATGATAAATACTAGCGGTTCCTCTAGGCCTCAGCTGCCGCCTTAGGTGTAAGCGAACTCAGCCCTTGATACTCAAAAAAGAAATAATAATGTTGATGTCATTATGAGGCTACTGATTCTTTGCACTCCGGACAAGTCACTCTTGATCCGCGACGCATTTCCTCCCCCAGCTCCCAAATAAAGAGCTCTGCAGACAGAGAACCCCCGGGTAACCCGCTTCTCCTCTACCTCCAGAGGCTGCCGCTTTCTCCACCCTCCGGCTCCGAGGAGCGGGCTCCAGAAGGTCCCGGGCAATTCCGAGCCCGGGCAAGTGCTTGTTTTGCCTGTGCACGGTAGCTCTGTCCAGCTGCTTCCTTTTCCAGTTTGCCCGAAATGGAGCTCTACAGGGTACCCGGGGGCTCAGGAGGGAGCCGGGGTGACGATGTCGCCGCGGCCGCCGCCTCTGGTATGTCAGGGGCCGGGATTGTATTTCGAAAGATCCGCCATTTTCACCTCGTCATCACCATCACAGCTCAGCAGCTTCCCCGACAGCCGAGCCCCGGCAGCCGCCGCCACCACCAGTCACCTCCCCCTTCCTCCTGCTCCCGCCCCGGCCCGCCCTCCCGAGCAGCACACACCCACATATCCGGGGAAACCTCCCGCCCGCCCCGCCAACCTTCAAACGCACACCGGAGGTTCTAGCGCTCACCGGCGAGCCGGGCCAGACCTATCACCCAGGACCAGACACCCAGCTCCCGCGGGCCCCGCAGGAACGCCAAGGGAAGTCGTGAAAACTGCGGGATTCCAAGTCCTAGATACTTGCGAGGAGGGCAAGTCATTCGGAATCTGACACAAGAACAGTAAAGACCCCAAACTCTCATTTCCAGAAAAACACTGGAGATGGTAGACCTTGTTTCGGGTACACTCAGAGTCATTGGACACCTCTAACGTCACTCACCAACTTTGGCATTCTACTCCACCCACAGAATACTTTGACAGTATAGCTATCTCCATGTGCATGCTTGATTCTCATGCACCCTTAATTACAGGCGCTGACCCTACATATAGTGTTTTTGGTTTCTTTTTTTTTTTAATTTTTAAGAATAAAGTTCTGAACTATGTTTCCTCTCCACCTAACTTTGGGCATTTCTGTCCATGAACACCATTACGTCAATCTGTTGTTAGTTTCAAGTTGTACCAGTGCCACTAAATTTAAAATATATTGATTTCAACTGTGGAGACAGGAATGATCAACTTCTAACATACAGAAAACACAGCTCTTGGATCTAAGTTTCCAAATTAAAAACCATCTGCTGCTGATACGCTCGTACAACGCGGTGAGAATACAGCAGCTTGCTTTAGATCAAGATTCTGGAATTACCTATCCACCCTTCCAGTCCCTCTAGTCGTTTAGTTTAATAAGTAGCAGAAAGAGGATATAAGTAATGCTTAATCATATCAGAAAAGAACACATAAGCTGCCAAGACTTCTTAACGGGACCAGCATTCTCCAAAAATCAGCTGTTTAATTTCAGAAAGCCTTAATAATTGCCAGTTCAAAATCCGTATTCTTTATCATTCAGCTACAATATAAGGTCTAAAAGACCTATTAGAAATGAACAAACTGAACCTCAGGATTGTGAATAGGGCTAGCCTACTGTCTTAGAGTTACCTAAGAATAAGGTCGAAACAGAAGCCATTTCCCTACCTCGTTTGAATGACAACTCCATATAAAAGTCAGCAGGCTCGGGCTTAATCTAGTGTTGTCTCCCACCCACTCACAGCGCGTTTTTATATACAGCCCGCTAGAGGCTGAGCGTGTAAGGGGTTCCCAGCTTCTTCATCTTTCAACTTTATTCCCCCACCAACAGCCGGGTTGTTTACCGTTGCTTGGCCAGGCTGAGTCCCAGCCCGCTCCCTTCCCCCGTGCACCGCGGGGACATTATGACATTTGGCTGGTGGGCTTCACGAGGGAAACGGACACACACCCAGAGGAGTCCATACAAAGGGGCGTAGGAAGAACGCGGCGGCGGGCAGCAGCGAAAGGAGGCGCTGGTACGAAATGACACAGCAGCAAAACCGGTTCCCAGAAGCCCGGGGCCGCCGGCGGCTTCCCGGGCCGCGCCGAGAGCCTGTCAACAGCCGCCGGGCCCTTGCTCCCGAGCGCCGAGCGGGCGGCGCCGACCCCGCCGAGTGACAGCCGCGCTCTCGGGCGCCAGCGGCTCGTGGCCGCGCCCCGCCGACCCTCCGCCCGCCGCGGCCCACCGGCCCAGCTGCCCGGGAGCGGGCGGGCGCTCTCCGGCCGTGCGAGCGCCCCGCGGGCCCGGCGCCGATCCCCGCCGCCCAGCCAGGGTCTCCGGAGCTGACACTCACCCGAGCCGGCGGCGCCGCCGCCTCCTCCTCGCGCCGCGCTCCCGGGGCTCCCAGCAGCCGCGGCGGCGGCGGCGCCTCCGAAACACAGACCCGGGTTTGTTCAAAATCACGCGCCCAGCGCCATTCCACCGCCGCATCCCATAATACGCCGGGCGCCCCGCCCCGCTCCGCCCGCCCCTGCGCCGCCCCGCCTCCGCCAGCAGCCTCCGCCCCGCCCCTTCCGCGCGCTGCCCCGCCCCCTGGCAACCCGAGGCGCGTCATCGCGCAAGGCTGGGGAAGCGCTCTCCGGGCCCACGTGACTCCTCCCCGGGCCTCCGTCAAAGGAAAGGCGGGGAACACCCTGTCGGTTCCTGCTTCTGGCTTTGTGACAAGACCAGAGTAGGTGCGGTTTCCAGCACGCCCCCGCTTCGTGATGAGCCTGACTGAGCGGGGAGTCGACGTGCTAATCTTGCCGGGTGTTAGACATGAATTTTGCAAGGGGCGCCAAAAAGCTCCAGAGAGGAGCATGCAGAGTTAAACTTATTTTGAAAGGGAGTTTTTGATGTTTTGTTTTGCAGTACAGTACACATCTTATACAAATGCAATATGGATTCTTTGCATTCATTCGTTGAGTAATATAGTTTAAGATTTGTTACATCCGTTTATGCTGTGGAATATTTGTTTAATGATGCAAATATGTATTGCAGTCCCTTATGTTGCATTTGTTTAACTCTGTAAAGCTGTGTTACTTTGCCTGTCTAAACCATCTGATTGGTCCCAATAAAGAGTTGAACAGCCAGTAGCTAGAGAGGAGAGAGAAATAGACAGGGCTGGCAGGCAGAGAGAATAAATAAGAGGAGGGGGACAGAGAGAGAGAGATGGGGAGAGGAAAAGGAGAGCGAGGAGCGATGTGGGGTTCCCTTTCATATGCTATGAATATGTTTTATTATCATTGCTTAATAAAGAAGCTACTTCGGTCTATAGCAGGGCAGAATATAGCCAAACTGGAAAAGATATAGAGCGAGAGTGTTGTGATCCAGCTGCCCTTACTCCCCCTGACTGACAGAGGAACTTCCTTGTGGTCTGTAATTGACAAGGATGTTTGTGTTCTTTCTGGCCGGTGGGTTTCCACAGAAGGAGTAGAGGTATAAAAGGTTGCTGGGCAAAATAAAGGTTGCTGTTCTTCCACCTGAAAAGAAGCCTCCATGTGTCAATCCCAGCACACACACACACACACACACACACACACACACACACTCTTGGCATCCAGGCTGTGCGGGCTGCAGCAGACAGTAGGCGGAGTCAGGGAAATGCCATGTAGCTGCCGAAGAAGACAGATACCAGAACCTTAACTGGTAAACCACAAGCCTCATGGCAATACACAAAATAATAGAAATAGGATAATTTAATATGCAAGAGTTGGTTAATAAGAAGCCTGAGCTGTGGCTAAAAGGCCACAGAGTGTTTTAATTAATATAGTTTCTGTGTGGTTATTTTGGGTCTGGGCTGCCAGGAAACAAATGAGCAGTCTTCACCTACAAAAGACAATGCCAGGAGCCAGTCACATATCTAGCTACGGAGGAAGAAGACTGGGCATTCATAAGTAAGAATAAGTCTTTGTGTATTTATTTGGGAACTGGGTGGTGGGGCCCAAAGAGTAAAAGAAAAAGATCTACAAATCATCTTTTCTTTCATTTCCTGGGGTATTTGTATGAATCCAAGAAATAAAAAAAGGCCTTGAGAATATTCCTTAAACTACTCTGCCAGACGAGAACTACCCAGATGAAATAATAGAAAACCCAACTGTGTAAATGTACAACTGTGAGGTGCATCACTAAAGAACTATGGAAGACATATGGCTAACACGAGAGTACCTAGTGAACAGAATGGAGACACACGGGTAACATGAGTACTTGGGGAACAGTATGGAGGAGACACACAGGTAACATGAGTACCTAGTGAACAGAATGGAGACACACGGGTAACATGAGTTCCTGGGAACAGCATGGAGGAGACACACGGGTAACGTGAGTACTTGGGGAACAGCATGGAGGAGACACACGGGTAACATGAGTACCTGGGAACAGCATGGAGGAGACACACGGGTAACATGAGTACCTGGGAACAGCATGGAGGAGACACACGGGTAACATGAGTACCTGGGAACAGCATGGAGGAGACACACGGGTAACATGAGTACTTGGGGAACAGCATGGAGGAGACACACGGGTAACGTGAGTACCTGGGAACAGCATGGAGGAGACACACGGGTAACGTGAGTACCTGGGAACAGCATGGAGGAGACACACGGGTAACATGAGTACTTGGGGAACAGCATGGAGGAGACACACGGGTAACATGAGTACCTGGGAACAGCATGGAGGAGACACACGGGTAACATGAGTACCTGGGGAACAGCATGGAGGAGACACACGGGTAACGTGAGTCCCTGGGAACAGCATGGAGGAGACACACGGGTAACATGAGTACCTGGGGAACAGCATGGAGGAGACACACGGGTAACGTGAGTCCCTGGGAACAGCATGGAGGAGACACGGGTAACATGAGTACTTGGGGAACAGCATGGAGGAGACACACGGGTAACATGAGTACCTGGGAACAGCATGGAGGAGACACACGGGTAACGTGAGTACCTGGGAACAGCATGGAGGAGACACACGGGTAACGTGAGTACCTGGGAACAGCATGGAGGAGACACACGGGTAACGTGAGTACCTGGGAACAGCATGGAGGAGACACACGGGTAACATGAGTACCTGGGAACAGCATGGAGGAGACACACGGGTAACGTGAGTACCTGGGAACAGCATGGAGGAGACACACGGGTAACATGAGAACCTAGTGAACAACATGGAGGAGACAAACGGGTAACATGAGAAGATCAAGCAGCTGCCACCATCCATGGTGTCTCAGCATCCTCACTTTCAGTTGTTGGGTTTCTGGGGTTTGTTTTTCTTTTTTTTTTTTTTTTGTTTTTTTGAGACAGGGTTTCTCTGTGGTTTTGGAGCCTGCCTGGAACTAGCTCTTGTAGACCAGGCTGGTCTCGAACTCACAGAGATCCGCCTGCTTCTGCCTCCCGAGTGCTGGGATTAAAGGCGTGTGCCACCACCGCCCGGCTGGGGTTTGTTTTTCCAATTATTTTTCTCTTTGTAGGTTTTGGGGTTTTTTTTTGGTTTTTCGAGACAGGGTTTCTCTGTGGCTTTGGAGCCTGTCCTGGGACTAGCTCTGTAGACCAGGCTAGTCTCCAACTCACAGAGATCCGCCTGCCTCTGCCTCCCGAGTGCTTGTCTCTTTGTAGTTTTTGTGGTTTACTTAAACACAAATAAAACATACACATGAGCCATGTACTCATTTCCTCCACTGCGCAGCCCACCGTTGGGACTGGTGACTTTGGTAGTCAACTGAATTTTCTTTGTACGATGGCTTTGCAATTCTTGGAGGAAACATTATTAGCAATCTTCAATTTCTTGAAAAAGAAAAATCAAAAACACTGGCACTGAGAATTGAATTTGCAGCTTATTAAGTGCTTGGAAAGTATGCTACCACGGAGCTAAACCCCTAAGTCCAACAGATAGCAATTTTGAGGAAAATAGAATAGAAAAAAATAAATATATAGGAATATATAGGTAAGAGGTAGGGTTATTAGAAAACTAAATTATATTACTGAGTACCTATTTTATACCAGATGCAATGCTAGTCCCGAAATATCTGAGTTAATAAAATGCCCTTACCATCGGCAGTTCCAAAAGATAATCCAGAATTTCCTTAGCTTGTGCCTGCCTCTGTCCGAGATGTTTCTAGAGAGGCAGTCAACAGAAAGTTGCTGTCTTCCACCACTTACACATTTTTTAAAAAAACTGACTCTTGATTGTATAGCCCCAGGCTTGCCTTGAATTCATGGCTGTTTAACTGCCTGGGCCTCCCTGGTGCTGGGCTTGCAGGCACGTGCCCCCATGTCCAGCTTCACCATAATACCCTTTTTATGCAACACCTCATAATCCCTTAACATCACATTTTCTGAAGATTTCTGGAAGCTTATGACAGACTCGTTTAGTGGGAAATATTGGTTCGATGTGACATAAAATTAATAATTTTTTTTAATACAGGATTTCTCTGTGTAGCCTTGGCTGTCCTGGAACTTACTCCGTAGACCAGGCTGGCATTGAACTTGCAGAGATCCACAGGCCTCTGCCTTCTGAGTACTGGGATTAAAAGTGTGTGCCACCTCTGCCCAGCTAAAATGAGTCGTGGTTATGTCATTTAAAAACAATATCCTATACCAGGCGGTGGTGGCGGCACACTCCTTTAATCCCAGCACTCAGGAGGCAGAGACAGGTGAATCTCTGTGAATTTGAGGTCAGCCTGGTCTACAGAGAGAGTTCCAGAACAGCCAGAGCTACAGAGTGAAACCTTATATCAAAAAACCAAAAATACATACATACATACATACATACAACATGTGGTCCTCTTTTTTTAATTGCTGCCTTTTTAGCTACAGCTCTCCTAGTCAGCAATTCCTCCGCTACTAGCAGTGTTTAGGCCTCAGGAGCCACGGCCTGAGGAAGTTCTGTTCTCTAAAGCATGGACTCCTTCAAAGCTACAAAGGGAATTTATCTAAATCTCTGTCCCTTGAAAGAATTCAGGATTCAAAGGTTGCGGTAGAATCCTGCTTCCCCGAGAGGCCGAACAGTAAGCAGCTCACCTAGCTCGCCTCCTCGCACCTCCCAAGGAGTTCCCATACTTCTCGCCCCAAACCCTTCTCCACCTGGCTCCTCCCAACAACTTCCTGCCAGCTAGTTGCTGACACAGCCTCCTGAATGCAGGTGAATTTTATTTAATCAACCCCATCTTGACATCATTACAAATGTTCCAGAGCATAAACAAAAGTAACACATCTTAAAATAATATTCTACAACAATAACCATGTATCGGTGGAGAAATAATTGTTATTTGTTTGGGGTTTTTAAGACAAAGTCTTCTTAAATAACCTAGGCTGGCTTTAAATTTGCAAGTTTTCCTGCTTCTGCTTCCCAGGTGCTGGGATTAGAAATTGTGCCACCCTGCCTGCATGCTGAATTATGGTGTTTGATTTCTACCAAAGGGGTTGTGTGGAACTTTCTGAAGAGATGGGAGAATGTTAGCATTTAACTGTGGTGGTGTTTCGGAAGATCTAAAGTTGTGTACAATTAGTATAAAGTAACGTTGATATACAACATGACAGACCATTACCTGGCAGTCTAAGTCAAATAAACACTTTTCTCTCCAAGTTGCTTCCGGTCAGCATTTTATTACAGACCAGAAAGAAAAGTAGTAGAACAGTCAGGTTTTCCAACCCAGGAACCCAGGCCTATGGCAAGGTGCCTCTCTCTTCTCTTTACGTAATCCTGAGGTCTAAGCTATAGGGCATTAGCTGCCATGGGATGCTCTTTTCCTAGTGGTTTATGGGAACAAAAAAGTGAGTGGAACCATGGTGTCTTTTTTTACACCACTCCCAAACAAGTCGCATACTATCACTTCTGCCCAGGACGCCCTGACCAGATGGAGTCATGCAGTCGAAGGCTAACATTAATAGGTTGAAAGAAATACATTCTTTCATGGCAAAGGGCATTAAGTATAATTCTAGTAGAGAGGAGGATCCGGAAGGGCTTCAAGGCAGAACTCTGACGACCTCTGCACAGACTGCCGCTGCGTGGCTGGAGGAGACTGGTACACATTAGCATACAATAATTATGACAGTGCCTCTTCTGGGCCAGAAAAAGGGGCCTTTGAGCCGGGCGGTGGTGGCGCACGCCTTTAATCCCAGCACTCGGAAGGCAGAGGCAGGCGGATCTCTGTGAGTTCGAGACCAGCCTGGTCTACAGAGCTAGTTCCAGGACAGGCTCCAAAACCACAGAGAAACCCTGTCTCGAAAAACAAAAAAACAAAGGGGGCCTTTGAGCCCCATGTAAATAGCTACACACATGAAGGATTGGCCCCTTATCCAATCAAACTGCTAATCTTTATCCCTCTCATATAGAAATTCTGGAGCTGGCATACTGGCCTGGGACCTGCGAACTCAAAGCTGCCGACAAAGCTATCTGCTGCATAACCATAGTTCAGTACTGACAGTAACTAGACTGCTCCCAACTGTAGTTATAGGAAATCCAAGCAAGAGTAGTTCACATATTTCATGACGATCTTGTGCTGTGTAAAGTATTATTTTCTTAGCTAGCTTTTCTAGAATACTCCTGAAGAGAAAAGCTGTCATCGCAGAGGCATCAGCAAGGCCGTGGCCATGTCCACTTGCAGTCATTGCACCAGAGGGGGATAGAAATAGGGGGGTCAGGAGTTAGAGGCCAGCCTGGCTCAAAAAATAAAATAAAATGAAATGAAAGAACCATAGAGAGAAAAGCAAAGCTCAGCTTTTCACTTCATGAGACTACCTTCTGGTGTGGGAGAATGGTCTGTATTCCGTCAATTATATTTTAAATAAACGCTGATTGGCCAGTAGTCAGGCAGGAAGTATAGGCAGGACAACCAGACTGGAAGTAGAGGCGGGTCAATGAGAACAGGAGAATTCGGGGAAGATGAAAGCCCATTTCTCTGCAGTCCTGATCCCACCACAGAAGAAGCAAGATGTGACTGCCTCACTGAAAAAGGTACTGAGCCACATGGCTAGCATAAAGAAGAATAATGGCTAATAATAGGCTATATAAGTTATAAGAGATAATAAGAAGCCTGGGCTAATGGGCCAATCAGTTTATAACTAATGTAGACCTCTGTGTGATTTTGGGAGGGGACTTAACGATTGTGGGAACTGAGCAGAACAGAAAACTCAGCCAACAATCCTCAAAGATTTCGCCTTTGTTCTTGGTAGTTTATGGCTGGCCCCTCCAAACACTAAACTTCACACTCAATGTACATGCATTGGCTACAGACCCAGGGTATTCTTTCATGAGCCTCTTCAAAAGCAACTTAAACATCCTCAGACAATTTCTCTTCCTTTGACACTGGTGAGACTTGACCACGCAGTTCTTCTTGAACCGCTCTCTAGAAAAGGGGACTCCTCAAGAGCAGGCGTCAGCAAAGCAACACTTATAAACCAAGTTCACTTGTTGCTTTTCTGTCGTCCCACAAACTAAGCGTGGCGTTTTCTGTCCTCATTGCGTGAGCACCTGTCTTTATCTGATGAGCCATCTCACCAGCCCCCAAACTACTGTAGAACTTATTTTTATTACTTTCAATTATGTGCACACATATATTTGTGTGCAGGTACGTACAGGTGCCGGGAAAGGCCAAAGATGTCATAGCTCCCTGATTCTGGAGATGCGGGCAGGTATAAGGTACCTGACATGGCTGCTGAGAATGAAACTTAGGTCCAGAACCGTAGGAGCAATACTCAAAAAAAAAAAAAAAAGATTTATTTATTTAGCCAGGTGGTGGTGGCACACACCTTTAATTCCAGCACTCAGGAGGCAGAGAGAGACAGGTGGATCTCTGTGAATTCGAGGCCAGCTGGTCTACAGAAAGAGTTCCAGAAGAGGCTTCAAAGCTACAAAGAAACCTGTCTCAAAAAACGAAACAAAAACAAAGATTTATTTATTATGTATAGTGTTTTGCCTGCATGTACACCTAGACGCCAGAAGAGGGCATTAGGTCTCATTATAGATGGTTGTGAGCCACCCTGTGCTTGCTGGGAATTGAACTCAAGTCCTACTTGAAGAGCAGTCAGTGTTCCTAACCTCTGTGCCATCTCTCCAGTCCCAGTGCTTACTTTTAAGTTCAGAGTCATCTCTTCAGCCCCGCCGAGTAACTCTGATTTTATATCATTATAAATTAGTTTTGTGTGATTTACAGCTTCACATAGATAGACCATTACTGCAGTTTTTCACTTTTTACTGTCTGGCTTCTTTCACTCAGTAAAATATTAAGATTGTTATTGTTGCATATGTTTGTAGTTTATTCGTTTTTAATGCTGAGTGTTTGACTGGATGAATATACTGAACATTGTTTCTTTGTTTTCCTGACAATGAATATTCAGGCTGTTTCCACTTGTCATTATAAATCAAAATGCATTCCTATGAGTATACTTAAGGAAATCCTTATTTTTTTCCTTTGGTGCATATGTCTGCATGTACATGTTTGCATGTGGCAGTAATGGGTCATTCTCAGGTATCATTCCTTAGGAGTAGTACACCTTGATTTTGGGGGAGAGAGCTCTTCACTGGGCTGGGTCTCACCAGTTGGACTAGGCTGCCACCCAGCAAGTCTCATAAATCCTGTCTTAGCCTGTCCAGTGCTGGTATTGCATCCACATCCTGCTGTCCCTGGTTTTTATGTGGTTGCTGTGGGTCTGCTGAGTTCATGCTTCTGTGGCAAGTGCTTTACTGACTGAACCATTGCCTTTGTCCCCCACAAATCTGAATTTCTTCTTCTTCTTCTTCTTCTTCTTCTTCTTCTTCTTCTTCTTCTTCTTCTTCTTCTTCTTCTTCTCCTCTTCCTCCTCCTCCTCCTCCTCTCCTCCTCCTCCTCCTTCTCCTTCTCCACCTCCTCCTCTTCTTCTTCTTCTTCCTCTTCTCCTCCTCCTTTTTTCTCCTCCTACTCCTTCTCCCCACCCCCTCCCCTTTCTTGTTCTTCTTCATTCTTTTTGTTTTTTTTTGAAACAGGATTTATCCTGTAACAACCTTGGTTGTCCTGAAACTTGCTCTGTAGACCAGGCTGGCCTTGAACTCACAGAGTTCAACCTGCTCTGCCTCCCAAGTGCTGGGATTAAAGGCGTGTGCCACCACTGCCAAATCTGGATTTCTAAGAAAAACTTCATTCATATGTTGAAGGAGAATTACTGAATTCTCCTTTATAGCTTGATGTTGGAAGTCCCTGCTGCTTAAGGTTGCAGTCCACCAAGTCCAGAGAGTTCTCTGAGCCTGGCATAAAATAGAAGACTCCTTCCCCTAACAGGAAGTCTATTCTTTGCCTGACCCCATTTGGAGGCTGTCCCTGAGCTTGGATGCCTGATTTGAGTGTGACCTTTGATACAGTTCCCAGGAAAATGCTCTCCTGTTGCCTCCCATACAATAATTAGGTGTTGTGCTCCCATCTGCATGGACGGACCGTGCTACCAAAAGCAAATGAAACATACTAGGCACTTATTAGGTGACGTCCCAGCTGCTGTCGTGTCCTGTACATTCCCCTCACTCTGAAGTTGAGCTGTCTTGCGGAAGCTAATTCCCGGCAGGCTATTTCTGCTGTACTCACAACCTACAAAGCCCTGCATCCCACTGTCCTCGAGGACTGCTGCCCATCAGACCACCAGGAAAGGGGAGACCCCACTCTTGAGACCTGGAAAGGGTTTCTTCTTTTGAGACACGGTCTTAATTTGTAGCCCTGGCTGGCCTGGAACTCCCTTTGCCCATCAGGCTGAGCTTGAACTCAACAGATATGTGTCTGCCTCTGTCTCCCTAGTACTGGGATTAAAAGTGTGTACTACCACATCTGCCTGGAAAAGATTTCATAAAACATAAAGCAGATGTGTATAAGGTGGAAATTAGGTGACGAATACAAGTCACTAAGAAGATAAATCTAAATTGCCCAATATGAGCTGGAGAGATGGCTCAGAAGTTAAGAGAACTGACTGCTGTTCCGGAGGTCCTGAGTTCTATTCCCAGCAACCACATGATGGTCCACACCCATCTATAATGAGATCTGGTGCCCAGAACACTATATACATAATAAATAAATTAAAAAAAATTAAAATAAATAAAAAATTGTCCAATATATGGTTATCTGGAAAAAAGAACAGAAACAGAACGCTGAAAATTAAATGTGAAGAGGCCTAAGTTAGCATCAGTGCAGCCATGGCAGGCTTCAGACTAACACTACTGGACCAGGCCTCACCCTTACAATAATCAGGAAAAGCCATAAACTGTACCCTGTGGGGAACCAATCAGAATCAAGACAAACAAGCACTAGATACTGTAGAACATGAAGAATAGCCTTCTTAACCTGTACATAGGTTGCCAATTTCCTTGCAGCAACACCAGTACCAATCCCTCTTTGAGCAGACTTCTGTTGCCCCACTCCTACCCAATCAGGAGTTCGACCTGCATCTGAATCCCGAATTCCTGTCCCCCATCCTTCTTAAAATCTGTGCCATAGCTGAGCTCAGCGCTCTCCCTAATGCAACCGCTGTGTGGGAACGGATGGAGGGCCCAAGCTCGAGTTTGCAATAAAGGTTCTTTGCTTTTGCATACAAACTCGAACTCCTGGTATGTAGGCCCATGTTTCTATATGGTGTGACAGCCAAGTTCTCAAGCCATGGGTGCTATCCGAAGCAATCACACACCCTCAGACAGGCTGTCGCTACCTAACGAAGGCTCATCATACTGCTTTAGATCACCTGAGAAGAGGTGTGAGTTCCAAGCTAGTTGTGGACTTGACTGCAATCCAGCATCCCCCCCACCCTCCAAAGAGAATGTTAACGAACTTCCACCTTAGTTTACCTTGGGGAATAAAAGGTATTCGAAAAATAAAAGTGGATGAGTCTCAGGAATGAATGAAGCCTGAGACTCCCTTCCGATATTGCTGTGTGAACTGTGTCTCAGTTCTCCCCACGCCTCCACACCGGGCCAGAGAGGGAGAAGTAGTTTATGTTGGGGCGTCGGACCCCAACACTGTCTCTGGGGGCTCATGACAAGGGCATAACAAATGCTTCTAGCAAATGCCCGTCCCTCAAATATAGACTTCTATCTGTCCGTGTTCCGGGCAGGAGGAGTGAGAAAGGACACAGCAAAGCATGCCCTGGGTAAGTCTTCGTACACAGAAGGGCTTTACAAGGTTAGAAATCGGACGGTGCTTCTGCTATGTGAGACAGAGAAGGGGCCAGTGAGAGACAGGACAGCACTGGGGCTGAGTGGCTGTGACTTCTCATCTGAAACCCTGGAAGCTACAAAACCCAAAAAGGCACGAGGGAAAATTCCCTTGACTAGTCAGGGTGACAGACGTGTGGATACGCAAGCCTTCACAAACACGCTTCTCATGGACATCCTGTTGGGGATGGGGAGAGTGAATGCTAAACCAGCTGTGCTGGTCAATTTTATGTCAACTTGACACAAGCTAGAGTCATCTGAAAGGGGAACCTCAACTGAGAAAATACCTCCATTAGATCCAGCTGCAAGGCATTTTTTTTCCCTTTTTCTTTTTCTTTTTTTTTTTTGTTTTTTTTGTTTTTTTTTTTTGAGACAGGGTTTCTCTGTAGCTTTGGAGCTTGGAGCTTATTCTGGAATTCACTCTGTAGACCAGGCTGGCCTCAAACTCAGAGATTCACCTGCCTCTGCCTCCCAAAGCAAGGGATTAAAAGGAGGTGCCACCACTGCCCAGCTGGAATTTTCTTTATTAGTGATTATGGGGGAGGGTTCAGTCCATTATGGGTGTGGCTATCCCTGGGCTGGTATTCCTGGATTCCTTAAGAAGGCAGACTGAGAGCCGGGCAGTGGGAGGCAGAGGCAGGTGGATCTCTGTAAGTTCAAGGGCCAGCCTGGTCTACAAGAGCTAGTTTCAGGACAGCTAAGGCTGTTACATAGAGAAGTCTGTTTCAAATAATGAAGGAAAAAAAAGGAAGGAAGCAGCCGGGCAATGGTGGCGCACGCCTTTAATCCCAGCACTCGGGAGGCAGAGGCAGGCGGATCGCTGTGAGTTCGAGACCAGCCTGGTCTACAGAGCTAGTTCCAGGACAGGCTCCAAAGCCATAGAGAAACCCTGTCTCGGAAAAAAAAAAAAGGAAGGAAGCAATCAAGCAAGCAGACGCAACAAGCCAGTAAGCAGCACCACTCCATGGTCTCTGCAGGTCTCTGCCTCCAGGTTCCTGCCCTGCTTGAGTTTCTGTCCTGACTTCCTTCAAGAGTGATGGGCCACACAGTAACAGGAACCCTAGCTGGGACATGCTGTTAATTACGGAAGTCTAGAGTCCGAGGCCCGAGAATCATGTGAGGCTACCTGGAACCTCCCAGCAAGACCACGTGTTGGGACTAGTTGATTCAAATTGAAACATTACTTCCTGAAGGTAGGCTCCCTAAGACTCACAAAGTAAATGAAACTTTTACAAATCTCAGGAAATAAATAAAACTCTTGGGTCTCAGGAAGCTGCTGAAACTGACAAGATGCCCCAAAGCATTCGCAAGCTTGCCTTGTCTCAGTGGTATAAGTAAGATCCAGAAATAGAGCTTTTTTTTTCCTTTCTTTTTCAGGCATGTGGCCTGAGGAATAAGTTGTCCAGCAGCCTAGGGAAAGAAAAGCTTCCTCCTCTGCCATGCTTCTCTGGCCTCCCCGGGACTGAGCCTGGTGCTTTGCATAACCTAAGTTAGCTCTACCTCCCAGTGTGCAGTCCTCTTCATGAGAAATTACTTAGTAAAACTGTCGCTACCTCAGTGAGGGCCGCTAGACAACCTCCCTCTCAGGGTCGCAGCTTTCCATTAGGAAAGAATTTCCTGGGACTGTGGCTGAGCTCCTATTCAGCAAATTACCACCAGATGAATCTGAAGGAAAGACGAAAAGAGACTAAACTGTCTCTACAATTCTGGATCTTGACCACAATGAACATGTCAGTTGTTCATATAATCCTAAATGTGAAGAAATTTGGAGTAGAGATTTTTCCCCTAGGTATTTTTTTCTTTAAGATTTTTTTTTAAGCAAACAGAAACAAAAATCGACAGAAAACAAGAATAAGCATAAAGAAAACCAAAATAAGCATAAAGAAAACCAAATTAATAAAAATTATTGCCTTTGGCCGGGCGGTGGTGGTGCACGCCTTTCTTTAATCCCAGCACTCGGGAGGCAGAGACAGGCGGATCTCTGTGAATTCGAGGCCAGCCTGGTCTACAAGAGCTAGTTCCAGGACAGGCACCAAAAGCTACAAAGAAACCCTGTCTTGAAAATCCAAAAAAAAAAAAAAAAAATTATTGCCTCATTTAAGACCACTTTTTCAGATGGTTTTTAGGTTACCACCATTAAATGTAGACATTAAGACTACATTGCTGGGGCTGGAGAGATGGTCTAGTGGTTAAGAGTACTGGCTGTTCTTACAGAGGACTCGGGTTCAATTCCCACATGCCAGTTCTGCCAAAGCAGTTAAGTTATGGCATCGCCTGTCGCCAGGTGCCTTTCCGCCCTCAGCCATGTGACATGTGTACCACTTAAACATGCCTGCCAGGCACAGCTTGCTCTCTTGCCTCTTCTTTCCTCTCTTGCTTCTTGCCCCTCCCTTGCCTGCCTTCTTCCTCTTGTTTCTTCCCTGTCTGTCTCTCTGCCTGCCTGCCTCTCTGATGTCCCCACTCTGACATGGCCTTTCACTCTTTCACTCTCTCCCTGTCCCCTCCCCCAATAAATCTCTTTCACTAACTCTTGCACAGGGAGTGTTTGCTTAGTGGCAGACCTTGGCAGGGCCTGACAAAAGGTACCCACTTCACCTTTCTTTTTTTTTTTTTTTTTTAGTCTTTTAAATACAGGCAGGCAAAATACCAATGTACATAAAATACAAATAAATAAAAAGCAAGAATGTATTGCCTATGGTTCAGGAGATAGCTCAGTTAGTCAAGTGCCTGTTGGGTACCTGCGAGGACCTGACTTCTCATCCCTAGTGGCCCCGCCCCTATAAACGCTAAACATGGCAATAAACATGGTGCTGTGTGCAACCCCAGTACTGGCGTGTGGTGGGTGAACACACACACACACAATGTATTGTCTAGCTAGGAACAGTGTCATGTGCATATAATTCCAGCAGTTGGGGAGTGGAGGCTGGAGGATAAAAAGTCCAAGATCATTCTCAACTATATACAAATTCCAGACCAGTCTGGGCCACATGAAATCCTAATTCAAAATTAAAAAAAGAATATATATTGGTGCTAGGGAGATTGCTCAGTGGGTAAGGCACCTGTCATTTGAACATGAGGACCTGAGTTCAAATCCACAGTCCCTTGGGGACAGAGAGAACCTTGGGTTCAGTGACAGGCCCTGTCTCAAAAAGTAAGGTGGAAAGTGACAGAAGGAAGACACCAGCATTGACCTCTAGCCTCCACGTGAGTGTGCACACATGCGTGCACATGCCCTTTCAGTTACAGTCGCATGCATGCATGTGTGATATGTTGCTTCTGATCAGGAATGCCTTAGATGGAACTCTATTGAGAATCTGGCCTCATCCACTACTACACCACTCGCATCTGACCCCAGTGATACCAAAGGTGAGTGTTAAGACACACCAGTGTCCAGATCTGTGTGCCACATTTCCCGAGCCTCCACCGTCAGCTCCTGTGTCTGTCTTTTAAAAAATCGGGTTGGATAGATGGCTCAGTGGTTAAGAGCACTGCCTGCTCTTCCAAATGTCCTGAGTTCAATTCCCAGCAACCACATGGTGGCTCACAACCATCTGTAATGACTGGATGGGTCAATGGCAATTCTAACAGCCCGGATTGAAGTCTTACCTTCTGCTTCAGCCATCACCATCAGAACCCTCAAGGAACAACCAAATGGATAGAAATAAACAGAAAACATTCAATGCAGTGGAACTGTTGCTTTTGACAACAGTGTCCACATTGTTTGACAGAGGTGGCACCTACCCTTAGCAGAAAACTCTTGGAAACCGTAGATTCTGGGAACTCCAAATCTGTGGGTTGTAATGTTGATGTTTGCTGCCCTTACACTATTGTAGAGGAGATCCATATGGTGCAAGAGCTAACCACAGAGAAAACTGTTAAAGAATGGTGGGGATAGAGGGGGAGGGAGAAAGTGTGGATGTGAAAGGAACCAACTAGGGCAGGTTTAACAATTCCGTCGAGAAAGAACACTGGGTGTCAGGGACTGTCTGAAAGCAAACAGAGCTTTCTGAATAGTCAAAGAGATTATAGTAAGAACGAACATAGAAAAGCCCTCAGCTGTTCAATCCCTAGTGAACTTCAACATGCACTTAATTATAGCACTCCTAATTTCATCCAACACCATATCCACCCACTACACACACACACGCACACACACACACACACACACACACACACACACACACACACACACAGGCTTGACCCCAATGAGGTCAAGGAAGTGTGTTTGAGGTAGGACAGTTAAGGCTTGTGCCACACCTTCCTGATTCTACCATCGGAGATTTCAATTACCTGCAGTTAATTATAGTCTGAAAACGTTACAAGGAAAATTCCAGGAACAAATAACGCCTAGTTTTAACCTGAGCACTATTTTGAGTAGTATAATAAATTCCCTGGCCATTCTTTTCAGGGCTGACTACGGAATGAATCATTGCTTCCTCTGCTCCGTGAATCGGCAATGCGGATGCTGCTTCTGCCGGTCACTTAGTGTCCCGGTTGTCAGCTCCACTACCGCTGTCCCTGCACTCAAGTCATCTTTGTTTTACTTACGAATGCTCCCAGCATGCAAAGGGCAACAGTACTGGCCATTCTGATATGCCAAAGAGGGTTTGATTAGGTGAAAAGGTGAGAGTTATCAAGAAGGAACAAAAATTAATCACCCAAAAATTGCTAAGCTCTGTAGTAAATTAGAAACACTGAGAGTGAGACTGTGCTTTTATGATCGCCCTTTTCTATCAGGGCTGTGGCTGTGCGCTCTCCCATGCACGCACATGTGGAGACCAGCGGCCTTCCTACACCCATCTCCACCCAATTTTCACAAAACGAGCCGCCTGCTCTCTCAGCTAGACTGACTGTCCAGCAAGCCCTCAGGACTTACCTGTCATAGACTGACTTTACATGGGTGCTAGGAATCCAGACTCCTGGTACATTAAACTCTTTACACACTGAGCCTTTTCTCCAACCCCTCAATCTGTATTTTAAAACTTACTTTTGAAACATGTCATTTTTATTTCATGTCTTTGTGTGTTTGCTTATGTGAGTTTATATATACCACTTCTGTGTGGGAGCTCGAGGAGGCCAGAAAATGGTACTGGATCCCCTGGAACTGGAGTCACAGGCAGTTATGAGCCACCATGGGTGCTGGGACTCAAACCCAGGTTCTCTGCAAGAGAAGCAAGTGCTGTGAACCACCGAGCCATCTCTCCAGTGTAAACATATCATACAAGAATCACAGAGTCTCATTGCTCACGCTCTTGCCCCTAAAGATTAGACTGTAATTCAAAAATAGAATGACTCACAGTAACATGTATCATCCAGCTATTTATTTCACCTTTAGAGAAATCATGATTAAAGAGATATTTCAAGGAAAAAGTTTCAATTAGCATGCTGGTAAAACTCCTTCAACCTTCTATACTTTCTCAAAAACACAAAACAAAACAAAACCCTCAAAACCAATACTAAATTAGCCTAAAGCAACCTAGGATTTTTCAAATTATATTTTGGTCCTATCTTACAAAGAAAATAACTTTCAAATAGCCGGATCACTTTTCCTTTCCTCTTTTATGACAGGAGCTCAGTCTGTGGCACAAATTAGTCTAGAATTCACTACTGCGGTCAGGATAGTTTTAGCCTTGCGTGAGTGTCCTTGTCTCAGCTGTCTGAATGTTGGGACTGCAGGCATGAGTCACTATGGCAGGCTCACTTTTCCTTGTTTCTTTCCTTTGTTTTCAGTCTCTATGGCTGTACTATACTATAGTCTGTCTCCTAGGAACATTTACTCTATATTGAAAAGTGCCTGAGTGAGGTAAACCAGACCCAGAAAGACAAATATATGTACTCACTCACAAGTGGCTTTTAGACATAAAGCAAAGAAAAACCAAGCTGCAATTCACAATCCCAGAGAACCTAGACAACAAGGAGAACCCTAAGAGAGACATACATGGATCTAAACTACTTGGGAAATAGAAAAAGACAAGATCTCTTGAGTAAATTGGGAGCATGGGGACCATGAGAGAGGGTTGAAGGGGGGAGAGAAAGGGAGGGGAATGGAAAAAAATATATAGTTCAATAAAAACAATTTTTTAAAAAAGTGCCTAATTCCAACTGAAGATCTTTAAATTGTTGTAGTTTTATTTTTGGTAACACTGGGTGTGAAACTTAACTCTCTTTCTCAGGGAAGGAAGCTATTTTACTGCAAAAAGGACACACAGACATTTAGGTGGTCAGATGGACAGGTGGTACTACCAATTTCCTCCATCCCTAATCCCCTGGGTCCATCTCTCTCTTCCTTCTTCCTTCAGTTTGTCCTCGCCTTCATTCTTGTACTAGGAATTTAGTCTAGGACCTTTTACGTGGTCGGCAGGTGCTCTACCACTGAGGTATAAAGTATAGCCACAGTTTTCTGTTTACTTTCTATTTTCAGACAGGCCCTACTAAATTGTCTAGGCATATCTTAAGAGAGGCCTGTGCCAACAGACCTGACCCACCCTTTTGTGGGCCTAAGCCCCCTGAAAAATGTTATGCCGAAATCTGCAGGGTTCCCACAAAAGCCAACAAAGGAGACCGAGTCCCATATGTAAAAGCAAAGAGCCTTAATTTTAATCAAGTTTGCAAACTCGGTCTCTCCGCATGTCCAATGTATTGGAATAACCGGAGAGCCCCGAGCGCAATTAGAATAGGGTTTTTATAGTAGTAGAGTAGGGTGAGGGGTCCCTGAGGTTTAGGGCCCCTGATTAGCTGACATTTGTCTAGGGATGTCCTGTTGAGGTGCCCTGGCAGGTGATCCTATCTACAGCTCTTGGAATGCCAGGCATCTCCTTTGAATGGTCTGCTCTTGGGTGGAGGTCAGGCAATTTTGGCCTGCCAGGCATTGTCTCAGGGTAAACTATTGATACTCCAGACTCCATTTAAATTCAGCCATGGCCAGAGTCCCAGGTAATAATGGTTCGAAGTAAAGAAACTTCCTTTGGGTAACCTGTCCAGACTTAGCTGGCCCCCACAAAAAAATACCTTATTGGAAAGTAAGTTCCCAGTCTCAGTGATGCTAGGAATTCTTGCCAAAAGAACAGAATTGCAATGGTGTGGGTACCCTCTACTTACTTTGTTCCCTTGTTCTGTACCCTTCCCAATAGAGAGAATATGCCACTGATAACACACCAGAATGGTAAAACACTTCTGAGTTTACTATTTGTTGTAAGTCTGTAAGAAATTGTAATCCTAGCTCTGTGAGTTCAAGGTCAGACTGGTCTATGGAGGGAGTTCCAGGACAAAGAAACCCTGTCTCAAAAAAAAAAAAAAAAGAAAAGAAAAGAAAAAATGGGGGGGCGGGGAGTCCGGTGGTTGTGGCGCACTTCTTTACCCCAGCATTTGGGAGGCAGGGACAGGCAGATCTCTGTGAGTTCAAGGCCAGTCTGATCTACAGAGCAAGTACCACAATCCTCATACAAAGTGCAAAATTGTGTATACCTTGATTCCCTTTTGGGAGTGTATTTTACTTGCATATTGATAAAAATATATTCCCCAGCAGCCCAGTAGTGGTGGGTAACAATAAATCAGTCAAGTTGATATAAAGTCCAGGTTTTAATCTGAGCAAAGCATTCCAGGGTGGTCCCAGGGGAAGAGACACAAACCTCGTGGGAGAACCATGTGGCAGGTGGGGGGAGGGGATAGGGGGAGGAGGCACTAGCCTGTAGGCATGGTCTTGAGCATCTCAGGGGGAGGAGCCGCTGATGGTAGGCTTTCTCAGGGGCGGGGTCTGGAATGGGAGGTGGGGCTGGGTGGAGCTTCCCAACACATCTTAAATCAGGCATATATAAGATTAATCATTGCACCATTGGTTGCTCTTTTAGAACTACTCAATATGTTGTGTAAGGACTAAATATAATGTACTATCACTACTTTTAAAAATAACGATTAAAAAAAAAAGGAGTGGACTTATATGACTAAATCGTCTAAAACCTGAAAATATCAAAGGCAGAACAAGTTGTGTTACTTATTGTGAAATGAAGAGAATATGAAGTCTTACATTTATTTTATTGTATTTTTGGAAAGTTTTGTAAGAATACGTGTATAATGAATGCAATCTCATGTAAAAGTAAGATGGACATATAACTTGTCATTCAAATAACTTTTTCCAAAGCAAGGACAGCATCACTAAGAATTACTTTAGGACAATAGATGAAAAAAAGAGCATTGTTCTGAACAAAGTGGGATTTATGACCAATACTTTTAAAAGATACAGAGTGTAACAAAGAAAGGGAACACACATACATAGTCAATCCATAGGGGTGTGTGTGCACATTAAATCTATACTGTATCTTAGGCTTGGGTCTCTCATGTTCCAAGCTGGCCTCCAACTCGCTAAATTCGGGAACATACTTTTGGAATGCTGGTATTACAGCCTGACTTTTTTTCTTTTAAGGGGAATGCGCCAGAAGCAGTCTATTATTATTATTGTTGTTGTTATCAAGAATGCAGTTGAGTTTCTCACAGGTGGGGAAATGCAGACATCAGCACAGTAAAAAGTGGAGTCTTATCCTGGGAGAATCACTTTTTTTTTAAATTGATATTTATTTATTTTTTATTTTTTTGGTTTTTCAAGGCAGGGTTTCTATGTGGTTTTGGAGCCTGTCCTGGAACTAGCTCTTGTAGACCAGGCTGGTCTCGAACTCACAGAGATCCGCCTGCCTCTGCCTCCCAAGTGCTGGGATTAAAGGCGTGCGCCACCACCGCCAGGCTTTAAATTGATATTTATTGAGCTCTACATTTTTCTCTGCTCCCCTCCCTGCCTCTCCTCTCCTCCCCTTCAACCCTCCCCCAAGGTCCCCAAGCTCCCAATTTACTCAGGAGATCTTGTCTTTTTCTACTTCCCATGTAGATTAGATCTATGTAAATCTCTCTTAGTGTCCACATTGTTGTCTAAGTTCTCTGGGATTGTGGTTTGTAGGCTGGCTTTCTTTGCTTTATGCTTAAAAAACACCTATGAGTGAGTACATGTGATAATTGTCTTTCTGGGTCTGGATTACCTCACTCAAAATAATGTTTTATAGCTCTGTCCATTTTCCTGGAAAATTCAAGGTGTTGTTATTTTTTTTCTGCTGTGTAGCACTCCATTGTATAAATGTACCACATTTTCCTTATCCACTCTTCGATCGAGGGGCATTTAGGTTGCTTCCAGGTTCTGGCTATGACAAACAAAGCTGCTGTTGAGCACATGTCCTTGTGGCATGATTGAGCATCCTTTGGATATATACCCAAAAGTGGTATTACTGGATCTTTAGGAAGGTTGTTTCCTAATTTTCTGAGAAATTGCCACACTGACATCCAAAGGGGTTGTACCAGCTTGCATTCCCACCAGCAACACAGAAGTGTTCCCTTTTCCCCACAACCTCTCCAGCATAAATTGTCATCAGTGATTTTGATCTTGGCCATTCTTACAGGTGTAAGATGGAATCTCAGAGTTGTTTTTATTTGCATTTCTCTGACGACTAAGGATGTTGAACATTTCCTTAAGTGTCTTTCAGCCATTTTAAATTCCTCTGTTGAGAGTTCTCTGTTTAGGTCGGTACTCCTTTTTTTTTTATTGGATTATGTGATCTTTTGGTGTCCAATTTGAGTTCTTGTATATTTTGGAGATCAGACCTCTGTCTGATGTGGGATTGGTAAAGATCTTTTCCCATTCTGTAGGCTGTCGTTTTGTCTTGTTGACCTTGTCCTTTGCTTTACAGAAGCTTTTCAGTTTCAGGAGGTCCCATTTATTAATTGTTTCTCTCAATGTCTGTGCTGCTGGGGTTCTATTTAGGAAGTGGTCTCCTGTGCCAATGCGTTCAAGTGTACTTCCCACTTTCTCTTCTATAAGGTTCAGTGTGGCTGGCTTTATGTTGAGATCTTTGATCATTCGGACTTGAGAGGATCACTTTCTTGATCATGGTATAGTCTCTTCCAGGTAAATTTTCTCTCATTCTCTCTCTTTCCCTCCGTGTGTGTGTGTGTGTGTGTGTGTTTTGGAGGTGAGGGGTTGTGTTTTTTTTTTTTTTCAGTGTTGGACTATAGCGAACTGCAAATAAAAACTAAAAACAGCCCATTCTTTACTACAGGTAGTTTCAGAGAGGTCTTGAAGACGGGGCGAACAAATCCTTGCCTGGAACTGACGGAAAACGCTGTAGTTTAGACAAGCCGGGCCCTTACTGAGGTTGCACCAGGTACACGCCTTCAAGTCCTCCAGCCAATCCCAGGTCGGAGCGTGAGAGCCCGGTTTCTCGACAGGGTTGGGCGGGAGTTTCGTGTCACTCAACCCCGTGGGCGGAGCTAGTTCCGGCTTCCGGACCCGGCGCTCTGGCCCATAAAGGCGCGACTCTATGGCCCCTCGGGTTCCCTCTGCCGCTCTCTGGAGGACTACACTCGATTTCTTTTCGGCTGCGCAAGGTCCCGCCTGCTGCCGGGGGCTGAGCTGGAAGAAAGATGGCGGCTGCCGTGCGGCAGGATTTGGCCCAGCTCATGAATTCGAGTGGCTCTCATAAAGATTTGGCGGGCAAGTGAGTATTTCCTAGGAATTCAGAGGCAGGAGGGAAGCCACAAACTGACCTGCCTCGGGATGACGGAGGCTCTCCGGCGTGGGGCCGCGGTGGTAGGCCCGAGGGCTCAGGGGGGCGGGCCTGCAGTCGGCCGTGGCTGTAAATGCTGGGAGCTGCAGACCGTGGAAGGAACAGGGTGCTGGGGTCCTGACCGCCAAGACCCGGCTGACTGCCAGCTTCTTACGTCCTTCATACCGTCCTCTATGGGCTCTTTCGGCTTCTGGAAGCGTGGCTGGAAAGATGACGGCTCCCTCGGCGGTGGCCTCCTTCCTTACTGTGTGCCGGGCGAGCCCAACACACCGGGTTTGACTTGGGTTTGCTGCCTCCTCCGCCCTCGCCTTGGTGAAGATAAATTTCTATCCTGGGCTTTGATGGCAGAGTTACTTTTTGCTTTTGTCTTGTTTTGATTTGATTTTAAGAGAAGACTTTCCAGGAGGATAGGGGCCGAGGAGGTATGGCCGCTGTCACGCCGTGCAGAACTTCTCAAGTTCATAGCTTGTGTGGGTCCTTAGTGTTCCGAATGCTCTCAGCTGTCACCAGCTCTGTAGAACACAGACAGAATGTCCCCGGCCTAGGATGTCTAGAATAGTGATGTTTCCACAGGCCGCTGAGGGATTTTGTGGAAACCGTAGAATGCTTAGGTCCACTCGAAGTCACCGTTTGAGATGTGTCGCTTCCCCCAAGGAGTTGAACAGTTTCAGTCTTTCTTTTTTTTTGTAGATTTCACAGCTTTTTGCTGAGCCTTTTGTTTGTTTGTTTTTTCTGTGTGGCCCTGGCTGTCCTGGAACTCGCTCTGTAGACCATGGTGGCTCCAAACTCAGAGATCCTCCTGCCTCTGCCTCCCGAGTCCTTCTCACGCCCGGCTCTTTTTGCTGAAATTATGTCTCCGATTGGTCTTAATATTTACATGTTGCCTCTGCCTTCCGAGTGCTGGGATTAAAGGCATGTACCACCACCGCCCGGCCCTTTTCCGACTCCTAAAGGGCACCAGTCACACATGTGGTGCCCAGACATATATGTAGGCAAAACACATGCATGAAAGCATGTTGATCTAATTAATGGAATACTCTTGTTCAGGCCTGCACCTTGAAACGGTATATATATGCGTGCTGCGTGGCGATTGTGCTGCCTTTTAAAATGCTGCTAAATTTAGTTATACCCTGGGCTTAACTACTTTATGCTTCATTTTTCTGCTTTAAAAAAAATGGCAGTTTAATGGTGAGACTTAGTCTCATCTGATTTCATAATGAGTGTGTGTCTATGTCCTTATCACACTTAAATAGCTGAATTCAGTCTTGAAATATACAAAACGTCATAGAATTGCTATCGGTAAGCAGTTGGTAAATGCACAGGTCTTATTCCAGGAGTTGGAAATAGTGGGCTATGTCTTCCTTGTTTGTTTGTTTGTTTTTTTAAATCACTTTTTGTTTGTTTGTTTTGTTTTTGTTTTTTCTTTAAATATTTATTTATTTATTATGTATACAATATTCTGTCTGTGTGTATGCCCACAGCCAGAAGAGGGCACAAGACCCCATTACAGATGGTTGTGAGCCACCATGTGGTTGCTGGGAATTGAACTCAGGACCTTTGGAAGAGCAAGCAATGCTCTTAACCTCTGAGCCATCTCTCCAGCCCTGTTTTTTCTACATGTATTAATATTAGATTTAGATGAACGTAAAACTAGCGTGTGTATTCTCTCATATTTCCTTTGCATTTTTACTATATTTCAGAAAATGTAAGGCTATTAGTTATCAGATAAGGTATAGTTCTTTGAACTGGAAAGAATTCTGGAACTTCGGCTTACTATTTTCCTCTAGCTCTGAATTGGAGATGAAAAGTAGTATGTCTCCGATGGGTTGTTTCTTTTGTCTGTTGCTGCTAAAAAGATCCGTGGTTAGTGGTGTAAAAGTGCTTTCCCCCTCAGGATTCTGGGTGTTGCTTGCCTGGTTCAGTTACGCAGTTAACTTGGCTGACAGTTGGGTTAGGACTGGACTGGTGTAGATGTGTGGCTATTGGCCGGGTCGTCTCATTCCATAGCTTAGCATTGGCTTCCACTCAGTGTTGTAACTGGCTGAGAATGGAAGCTGCAGGGCTTAAGGCTGGTCTGAGAAGTCTCCCATCAACTGTGTGATCCTGATGAAAGCAAGTAACAAAACCAGCCCAGATTCAAGGGAAGGAAGTGGAATGCACCACCAACTCGTTAGCAGCAAGGTGATCTGTAAGGGAATGGACAGGGGTGCTGTGAATCCTGGAAGCTGTTACTGTGGCAGTTTACTACATGAGTTTATTGTTCAGAGGAAATGAAATAATTGACTTGATAAGTGGTAACTCACCGCACTACTAGTTAGCCCCTCCCTCAGTATTGCTTTCCTTCTTGTCTTACGATTTAGTTTACTTTTATTTATGAGTATGTTAGAGTGAATGCCATCTGAGTGCAGGTGCCCATGGGTGCCGAAGAGGGAGTCATCCCCTAGACTTGGAGTCACGGGTGGTCATGAGCCACCTGACGTGGGTGCTGGGAATTGAATTCGGATCCACTGGAGGAACAGTAAACACTCTTGACAGCTGAGCCGTCTCTCCAGCCCTCAGTGCTGCTTTCTGAGAATATTCTTGGCGTTGCCCCTGAGTATTTACCCAGTACTATCTGGGTAAGAATGTTAGGATGTTTGCCCTCATAACAAAACAGCTCTGCCAGGCACAGAACGTAGGAAACACATGTTGTCTATTCATTTCAGGATTTTATATTGGGAACTGAGAAACAAAAGCTTCTACATTAAGGAAGTATGAAATACAAGATTTCTAATACTGATACCCTCTGTTCTCATACAGTATGTTGTTCAAGAAATGTTGATTACATCAGTAAATAGCCAGAAGGGGACATAACTTCTATGTGAACCCAGGTGTGTCTCAAAAGCTCACTTTTAACCAATCAGACTATATTGCTTTTCTTGTTAATTAGAAATGCTTTCTGACAATTGAATTAGCAGTTATCCAAATTTAGTATAAGAAACTGGCAGTCTATGCCGGGCGATGGTGGCGCACGCCTTTAATCCCAGCACTTGGGAGGCAGAGGCAGGCGGATCTCTGTGAGTTCGAGACCAGCCTGGTCTACAGAGCTAGTTCCAGGACAGGCTCCAAAGCCACAGAGAAACCCTGTCTCGAAAAACAAAAAAAAAAAAAACAACAAAAAAAAAAGAAACTGGCAGTCTAAAAAGCATTTTTTTGTTGTTACAGATATAGGCTGCTTTTTCTTTTCATATAAATACATTTTTATTCCCTCTTACAAAGCTTTAGAAAAGGGGACTGGAGCAATGGCTCACCTGTTAAGTGCACTTACTGTTCTTGCAGAGGACCTGGGTTCAGTTCCCAGTATCCACATGTTGTCTCACAACCCTTTATAACTCCAGTTCCAGGGGATCCTTTTCCGACTTTTTTTGTTTGTTTGTTTTTTTTGAGACAGGGTTTCTCTGTAGCTTTGGAGCCTGTCCTGGAACTAGCGAATTAGCTCTTGTAGACCAGGCTGGCCTCGAACTCGCAGAGATCCGCCTGCCTCTGCCTTCCGAGTGCTGGGATTAAAGGCATGTACCACCACCGCCCGGCCCTTTTCCGACTTCTAAAGGGCACCAGTCACGCATGTGGTGCCCAGACATATATGTAGGCAAAACACATGCATGAAAGTAAATTAATTGCTTTGCAAGAAAAACTTTAGAAGCCACAGGTAGTGGTGCACTCCTTTGGTTCCAGTGCCTGGGGTCTGGAAGCAGGCTGATCTCTGCGAGTTCTAGGACAGTCAGGGCTATATAAAGAGACCCTATCTCAGAACATCCAAAAGTCAAAAATAGAGGACAGAGAAGGACTGGAGAGGGAGTGTATGAAGGTAAGTGTTGTGATAACCTGTCTTAACTCAGTTGGCTAACCTACTTGGCCTTCAACATTTGATTTAGATGTGACTTCCAAGACTCTTGCTTACATACTCACGCCCATCCCCACGCCAGACCTGGTTTAGTTGGTCTGCTAGTGCCCAGCAATAGCTTACTTTTATTTGGGCATAGATTAGATTGTTTATCTGTTCATTTGTTCTCTGCCCTAACCAGAATATAGTTTTTTTTTAAGTGTTACTTTTTTTTTTGAGGTCAAATATCAGGACATGGGTTATAGGTCTTGATTGAGTCAATCCTATGAAAATATGACCTTTACAACTTACCTACTAGAGTGCCGGAGGTATCCAGAGGAGGCTGGGAGCTATTTGCAAATTAAACATTTTTGTTTGTTTGTTTTAAGATTTTATTTATTATGTATACAATACAGTGTTCTGCCTCCATGTATGACTGCTTGCCAGAATAGGGCACCAGACCTCATTACAGATGGTTGTGAGCCACCATGTGGTTGCTGGAATTGAACTCAGGACCTCTGGAAGAGCAGTCAGTGTCCTTAACCTCTGAGCCATCTCTCCAGTCCTGTTTGTTCGTTCTTTTGAGACGGTTTCTTTTAGCTCAGGCTGACCTCGAACTCCTTCCTGATTCTTTTGCCTCAGGCTCCCCAAAGCTGGGTTTACAAATGTGCCCTGCCAGGACCAGTTAACATTTATAAGAAGTTGTTAGTAACAGAAGACCTCTTAGTTGCCTTTGCTTACTGAGAAGACTTTGAGAAGAGAAAAATAAGATTGCACGGTAGACTCTGTATCAGAGTGGAAAGACAGAGCATATGCACGAGTGTCTGCAGGGGCAGAGGGACAGTAACCTCAAAGGCCTCTTCTAACTCAAGGTTTCTGCTTCTCCGCTACTCGTCCAGGACAGTTTTACTGATTCCCATGTCCAGAATAAATGTTGTTTGTGTGCAAACACTACGTAGCAAATAGATAATGTTATTAGCATTATATATGGAGGAAAAAATCCCAGAAAATACACTTTTTATTTTTTTCAAAGTAAACAGCTTAATTTAGAAAAAATGGGAAAGAACTTCTGAGAATGGGAGGGACTCCAAGGGGAGGAATACTCATACAAAAAGGAACTCTGAAGTCACATGTAGTCAAACCAGTATTTAGCCCATGTTTATGAACTCCTAACTCAAATATAGTCAGTCACCTAGTGACTTAAAACAGTCATTTGCATGTCTCTACAGTGAGCTGCAGGCCAGGTGTGTAGGCAGAGACTACTTGTTTGTTTCTGGGCTGCCCAGACCCAAATAATCACACAGAAACTATATTAATTACAGCACTGTTTGACCTATTAGCTCAGGCTTCTTATTAACTAGCTCTTACATCTTAACCCATTTCTATTCATTTGTGTATCGCCATGAGACTGTGGCTTACTGGGTAAGGTTCTGTTCTGGCCTCTTTCTCCTTCAGCAGCTATATGGCTTCTCTTTGACTCCACCTACTCTTTCTCTATATCTCTGTTCAGATTTCCTGCCTAGCTTTACTCTGCTAAGCCATTGGCTGAAACAGCTTTATTCATTAATCAATAAAAGCAGCACATACACAGAAGGACATCCCACGTCTCAGGTGCACTGCGTATACAGTGAGATGCGGGCCAGGTCTACAGTGAGTTGCGGGCTTGGTTCACTGCATCTACAGTGAGCTGCGGGCTGGGTGACTGCTCTGCTTTTGTGCGTTGGTTGGCTATTATGTGACAACAGGGTTCCTGTGCATGGTGAAGATGCAGTAGCCATGGAGGCCTTGAACTCACAATTCTACCGCTGCTCCTGCCTCCAAGTGCTGGGGTTATAGGCATGTCGTCACACCTAGTTTAAGCAGGACATTTCTAATGTAATTCAGTCAGTTTAAAACTTTTATTTGTAGGCATGGAGAGATGGCTCAGGGGATAAGAGCACTGGATGTTCTTCCAGAGCACCCAGCACCCACATGGCAGTTTACAGTTACCAGTGCAATTAAATACATTAAAAATAAACTTCTATTTGCTTTTGGATGCTTTCCTATTGCTAGTAAATGGCTCAGTAGTTAAGAACACTAATTGCTCTTTCTGAAGACCCAGGTTCATTTCCTAGTACATGTCTACAGGGTGACTAGCAGCCATCTGTAACTCCGGTTCCAGGTCTGATTCCCTCTTCTGGCTTCTGCGGGTACTGCATGCTTGCTGTGCACAAACATCTATATAGGCAAAACACCCGTACACAAAGTAAAAGTAAATAAATCTTAATTTTGTTTGTTGGTTGGTTTTTTTGGAGACAGGATTTCTCAGTGTAGCCCTGGTTGTCCTGGAACTTGACTTTTTAGGCCAAGCTGGTCTTGACCGCATGTAGATCTGCCTGGCTTTGCCCCCCAAGTACTAGAACTAAAGGCCTGGGCTACCACACCTGGCATCAAAAAAAAAAATTAACTTTAGGTTAGGCTTCAAATTTATCTTTAAGTATTCATCTGTGAATATTAGCTGGTATAAAATACTCTAGAAGAATGTAAATGTAAGACTTAGCTATAACCTTGATTTAATAAAATATAATCAAATTTGAAAATAAATCAATCAAAAACTAAGTGATAAATCATTAAGCATTACCTATCTGAAAATGTGTCCAGATCAATAAATATTTAAATGTAGGCATAGAAAAATTTTAAATTGTATATATGTGTGTGAGTGTGTGTGAACCTAGAATGAAATACTTCATAGTTTCCAACACCAGTCCAGTCCCTTCCGGAGTCAGATTTGGTAATCTGTGAAGTAGCACTTGTCTCTAAAGGCTTACCGTTGTCCGTCCTTCGTACACTGCTAACACATCTGCTTCCAGCGTTGTAACTTTGCAACATTGCATGACCAGGGCTGGGGATTTTGGATGAGTTGGGAACAAAACTGGATGGTAGCTTTGAAAATGGTCCCTACAAAATATGTCACCAGTCTGAATGAAATCGTGTCCTTTTTATGCAAGTTTTTCTTCTAAGATTTATTCTGACCCACCTTCTGTACTTAAAATGTTACTAGGTTTGTAAATACATTTGACTAGCCAGGTGTGTCTACAGTTCAAACGCGGGGGAAACTGAGAAAGGAGGATTTCTCTGAGGTTAGCCAGCGCAATGCTGAGTCCCTGGCCAACTTGGACTATAAAAGGAGATCCTAGCTCAGAAAACAAAAAATGTTTTTAACTAATACTTTTTAAAAGTAATGTGTAAGATGCCAGGCAGTTTGGCACATGCCTTTAATCCCAGCACTCGGGGCAGAGGCAGGTGGATCTGTGAGTTTGAGGCCAGCCTGATCTACAAAGAGATTTCCAGTACAGCCAGGGCTATACGGAGGAAACCCTGTCTAAAAAAAAAAAAAAAAGAAAGAAAAGAAAAGAAAAAAAAAGAAAAAGAAAAAAGACACTTGAAAGAAAATTGGTACTTTATTTTGGCAGTGAGCCTAGCCTTTAATAGCTGAACTATCTCTCCAGCCCCAAAATTAGCATTTTAGTTCTAATTCCAGTTAGAACTTTTCAAGAAAAATGCACATTAGATTCAGTTGTATGGAGTTAGTAACATAGAGTTATATGAGTTTACTTCTCTTCTGATGAGTTTGAAAATTAAAAAAAAGTTTGGTACCCAGTATTAAAAACTATAAGTAGCACCGAGAACTATGGGTTTAGTGTTTAAAAATTGTTAGGATTTTGGTCGGGTTGTAGTGCCTCCAACACTTGGGAGGCAGAGCCAGGCAGAAGAGTGAGTTTCAGGACAGCCAGGGCTAAAAGAATTAACCCTGTCTTGAACCCCCCCTCCTAACTGTTATGATCACATTTGTTTATTACCTTGTGTGTACGTGTGGTCTGAGAACAAATTCTGGCAGTCAGTTCTCTCCTTCCAGTGTGGGTCTCAGGGATGGAACTCAGGTGTCATGTAGAGCTGGTAGACAGCACTTTTATCCGTTGAGCTGTTTCACCAGTTCCAAGGCTTAGTGTTTCTCGTGATGGGCTGGAAGCTAAAACATAGAGGTGTTTTTTTCAGTGTGCTGTAAAGAAAACTGCCAACTAGAGATTAATGGAAGAAAGTAGGGCAAATTGAGAAGACTGAGTAAATGTCATAAGTAGTGGTAGAAATGAATAAATAGGCCAGGGAATGTTGGCACACCCAGAATCCTAGCATTTGGGAGGTAGAAACAGGAGGATCAAGGGTTCCTAGTTATCTGGGCTACATAGAGAATTCAAGGATGGCTTGGACCCACATTACAGTGAAACTCTGACTCAAAAAATCAGAAACAGACAATAAGAGGGATAAATAAACTTAAGAATTTAATTATTTGACAATATATGTCTGTTCATTTTTGTTGCTGCTATAAAGTACCTGGAAACAACTTCGGAGAAAGGGTTTATTTCAGCTCCCAGTTCCTGGTGACATGTCCAAGGCAGCAGGAGCTTGAAGCTGCTGCACATTACAGCCTAGAGTGAGAGAAATTAAGTGTTTGGAGATTGTGCTCAGCCTTCTTTCCCAGTTCCTGTAGTTCAGGATTCCATACTTAGGGAATAGTGCCGCCAACAGTGGGTAGGTCTTCACCCTTTAATTACTATAGTCCATCTCCAGCAGGAGTGTCCATAGGCCCATCCTAGACTCATCGAGACTCTTCCTTAGTAATGCTAGATCATTAGAACTAAACATTCATTATTTGTATTTGATACCGTTTTAGATATCGTCAGATTCTGGAAAAAGCCATTCAATTATCTGGGACAGAACAACTAGAAGCTTTGAAAGCGTTTGTGGAAGCGAGTGAGTAGAATGGACTGTCCTGCCCGCCCTGTATTGTGAGTGGGTCTCCAGAGCTTCGTCAGCCTGCTCTAACAACCGTAGTAAATGTGCTTTGAGGTGTCTTATTCCAGACTTCAACCACTTACAGATTGGTGATTTTGCGAATGAATTGTCTTCAAAATTGAAACCCCAGTTAAGGTTTTGTACAGGGTTCTGTGCTTTCCCTTTGTACAGAATAAAGAGGAGAAGGAAAAGTGTAAAGTTTTCAAGAAATAAATTTTCCTCAGTCTTTTCCGTTTCTTAGAAAAGTTACTGTGTTTTTTTTCTGCCTTCTTGTAGTAGATATATAATCAGTAAAATCCAGCATAAAGAAGCTAATTATGTAGCATGAGATGAGAAATCTCTGAGTAATATATTGAAAACTGCCCTTTGTGGAGTTTTGGTTTTAGTTTTGGTTTTTCAAGACAGGATTTCTCTGTAGCTTTGGAGCCTGTCCTGGCACTAGCTCTTGTAGACCAGTCTGGCTTTGAACTCACAGAGAACCCTGTCTCTGCCTTCCAAGTGCCAGGATTAAGGGCATGCACCACCACCACCCAGTTCCTCATGGAGTTTTTAAATGGTAATTTTAAGTAAAATTTAATTGATTAATGGAAATTTATGATTATTTATGTTTCATATTTCTCATCTTATTTTTTAACAAGTGGTGAATGAGAATGTCAGTCTTGTGATCTCACGGCAACTGCTGACAGATTTCTGCACACACCTCCCTAACCTGCCAGATAGCACAGCAAAGGAGATCTATCATTTCACCTTGGAGAAGATCCAGCCTCGAGTCATTTCCTTTGAGGAACAGGTATAAATCTAGACTTGTAGATTTTGTTGTTTTGTTTTAAAGTTCCTAATTTCCAGTAATTTTTTTTTGAAAAAAAATTTATACAATATATAAGGATTATGTTTTCTTTTTGCCCAATTGCTCCCAGATGTGCCCCACGTCCCTACCCATCCAACTTTTTGTTCTTTTTGTCTTAAAACAAAACAAAATGTAAAAGCCTCCAAGAAACTGAAACAAGAAACAAAAATCTATAAAGCCACAGAAACAAAAATCAAAACAAACAAGCAAAAGATCAATAAGACAAAAAATGCCAGGTGCTGGAGAGATGGCTCAGCAGTTAAGAGCTAACTGTTCTTCCAAAGGGCTTTGGGGTCAATTCTCAGCATCCATATGGCAGCTCACAACTGTAATTCCAGGATCCAATACCCTTACCTAGACCCACATGCAGGCAAAACACCAAATGCACATAAGATAAAGATAAACTAAATGCTCCAAAAAAAGCAAAATTGAAACAGAAAGTCCACAGACATACCACTGAGTGGGGTATGGGGCCTGATGGACCTGAGTGATTGGTTTTCCCTTTGCCGCAGGGCATTAGTGGAGGACCACGCATCTGCTCCACCTCTTGGTGCTGGAGTCCTGTCTGGTTTGAACCTATGCAGCCTGTGCCATTGCCTCGGTCTCTGTGACTTCATATGTGCACCAGACGTGTTGAGTTAGAACAGCAGGTTTTGATCTTAATAATTTTTATGATCTTTTGTTATTAACTCCTTAAAGGAGATAATTCCTCAGTTTTATATTTTATATAAATAACAGCATTTACAATGTAAAATCAAATAAGGTTTTTGTTTAGTTTTATCTGTTATGATGTGGTGTGTGGGTGTGTAAACATGCCGCTGGGCACAGTCGGGGTCAGAGGACAGCTCTGCAGAGTTAGTCCTGATCTTCGGCCTGCATGTGCATTCTGAGGAGCGAACTCAGATTACAGGCTTTTATTGCATTGTTCCTTAGTAAGATTATTTATAAGTTAAGATTAAAAATATAGGGAAACTCCAATATCATGTATTCAGAAACACAAAAGCAAAATTTAATACTGGAAACAAAATGTTGCCAAAAATACACATTATAGAAATGTGTCGTTTCAGTTCAGTGTTTTGATATTCTGTGAATGGAAGCCTTATAAAAAAAAGTGATGATTTACATAAACCCGTGATTTTCTTACCAGCTTAACCCATTGGTGAGAGCACTGTTAGAGTAACATCTGTCTCTGTCATTCTAGGTTGCTTCCATAAGACAGCATCTTGCGTCTATTTATGAGAAAGAAGAAGATTGGAGAAATGCAGCCCAAGTGTTGGTGGGGATTCCTCTGGAGACAGGACAAAAGTATAGTAAATAGTGGATTTGGATAGACGTGTATAAGCGCTCACTAACTCTTTCCTACTCCTGCTGTAGAGATACAATATGTAGAGCATGGTAGATGATAGTAAGTGCTTCTCAGAGTGACTGCGAGCTGTCTGAGGGCAGAGGATAACAAGTTACCTTGTGTCGTTGACACAAAGGCCTTAAGATAGCAGCATACTTGTAGTGATTTCTTTAGAATAAGAATGCCAGCGTGGGTGGAGTGAACATGGAGAAAGACAAGAGAATGAAGTCAGTACTAGGGATCAGATCCGAGGGGTTCTTGAAGCCCTTGTAAGGACTTTGAAAGAAAAATGATAGGGACAGGTATGGTGGCTCACACCTTTAACCCCAGCACTCAAGAGGCTTAGGCAGGCAGATCTCTGTGAGTTTGAGGCCACCCTGGTCTACTCAGTGAGTTACAGGCTAGCCAGGGCTTCATTGTAAGACCCTCAGCCGGGCGGTGGTGGCACATGCCTTTAATCCCAGCACTCGGGAGGCAGAGGCAGGCGGATCTTTGTGAGTTGGAGACCAGCCTGGTCTACAAGAGCTAGTTCCAGGACAGGCTCCAAAGCTACAGAGAAACCCTGTCTCGAAAAACCAAAAAAAAAAAAAAAAAAAAAAAAAAGACCCTCCAAAAATAAATAAATAAATAAAAAAAGAAGAGAGTGAGCCATTGGATGATTTTGAGCCAAAAAGTGACATAATCTGACATGTGACCCACTGACTGCTGGGTGGAGAATAAACCGTTGGCAGCGGTAGTAGAAGTAGAACTGTTAATTAGGAAGCTTATGCATGCCCACAGCTGAGGAAGAGGTCCTAAGAAATGCTATAGTCTGGAGATTTCCTGTGGTTTTGCTTAATTTCCCATGTGGTGTATACAAAACAGTCAAGTCCTGATTTTTTGGGGGGTTTTTTTTTGTTTGTTTGTTTTTTTGTTTGTTTTTTTGAGACAGGGTTTCTCTGTGGTTTTGGAGCCTGTCCTGGAACTAGCTCTTGTAGACCAGGCTGGTCTAGAACTCACAGAGATCCGCCTGCCTCTGCCTCCGGAGTGCTGGAATTAAAGGCGTGCGCCACCACCGCCTGGCCTAATTTTGTTTTCACCTGAGCAGTTGGAAATACGGAGTTGCCATGCGCTCTAGGGCGTATATTTTAAGGAGATTTCAAGTGTACATTTTGCATTGTGATAATCAGGTTAAGACATCTAGTAGTGAGTAAAATATTTTAGTCTGGAGGTAGTAGAGCACACTTGGATACAAGTAGACGTTTGGGAGCCAGTGTCTACTGGTCTGGTTTGATGCCTTTCCAAGGGAGGGAGAGGACCGTGAGTACTGAGGCCTGGAGCACTCCCATCTCAAGAGGCAGTTGGCTGGAGGGCATTGCAGCAAGTGAGAAGGATTGTCCATTGAGGGTGTGCTCCTCCCTAGAAGCCGTGTGAGGGAAAGAGCAGGATTCAGACACATGCTGCTGCTGAGTGGACGGACCAGTGGCTGGTGGTCAGCACTCGGCAGGTGTGGGAGACACCAGGCATTGTGAAACCTACGAGAGCCGGAGCCTGGCTGGAAAAGGGAATGTAGACAGCTCTTTGGTAGGCTTTTCAACCCGACAATAATTCCTGTAGGAGACCACAGTGAAAGTTAGAGTTTTTTTTTTTTTTTTGGTTTTTCTAGACAGGGTTTCTCTGTAGCTTTGGAGCCTGTCCTGGAATTCCCTTTGTATGTTATGAGCCATTGGAAAGCAAAGATTTGATATTAACTCCAGGAATGGTGGCACACACCTTTAATCCCAGCACTCCAGATATAGAGGCAAGCGGGTCTCTCTGAGTTCCAGGACAGCCAGGGAGGGATACACAGAGAGAACTTGTCTCAAAAAACAAAGATGTTGAGGATTTGGCAAAGGATTCTCACAGTAGTGTTAAAAAGAAAGGAATCTAGTAGGAGGGGGCATTTTGTCTAGGAGCTGTCCTGGGCAAGGTTAGCAACTTCTGGCTCTTTGTCGGGGCATCAACACTGCCGTGCCTCTTTGTAACAATCAGAAATGCCAGCTGTCCCCTGTGGGCAGACGTGTTCCAGGGATGTGAGGAACATAGAACACACAGGCTGTGTGTTCTGGTGATAGGGTGGAGTTCGTGCAAGTACTCTGATTGCTTCTCTCAGAAAGCTGAATGTAATGGTGGGAGCTGTGAGAGAGAGGACGGGAATATAGCTGGATAAATGGAGCTGTGAGAGAGAGGTGGGGGGGGGGGGACAGGAATATAACTGGATAAATGGGAGCTTCTTTCTTTAAAGAGTTACTCAGTCTGACTTCTAAAGTAATGAATAGATCACCTGATAGAAAATTGAAAAATTGAAGAAGCTTAACGTGTTATAGCAAGCAATTCATATAAATTTGAGTTGTGAGTGGGAAAACAAACTATTGATAATAAATAAGCTAAACAAGCAATTTTAATTCATAGTCATCCTTCCCATGAGCTATCCCTCCCCCACAACAAACCAAGTAAAGAATTAATTTCAGAGGGGAGCCAAGTCAATTCTAAGTTTTTTTTTCCTTGTCACAAGTTATTATTGCTTCTTTGCCTGCAAATAGAAATGGTTACTTTTCTCTGAGAATTAATCTTTAATTATGAGTTTTGAATTATGTGAGGTTTCCAGTTCTTCATTCCTGGAATAGAATATAAGCAATGAGGAAGAAAGAAATTGAAAGTCTTCTCTTCGCACTATTCTAAGTGAGATTACATGTTGTTGTATGTATGAAAGTGTATTTCATATTTTAATGATGTTTAATATACTATTGAATTCCACAGTTTGTATTTTTGACATAGGGTCTTGCTATATAGCTTTGTCTTGGTATGTAGACCAGGCTGGCCTCGAACTCACAGAGTTCTCCCTGCCTCTGCTTCCCGAGTGCTGGGGTGGAAGGTATGCATCACCATGCCCAGCCATAGCTCACTTTTTAACTTAAAAAAAAAATAGATGGTGTCTGTAAGCACCTCTTAATAATTATCATTACATTTTCTACCTTTTTACACACCACACTTCATTCCTATAAATACTATACAGGGATTTCCATTTTTTCCTAACGTAAGTAATTATGAGTAACTTTACAAATTAGTTTCCTTGTAATAAATACATAGACAATCCTTATTGTCTTTTTAGGATTTGGTATCTGGAGGTAAAGTGTAGTGGATTAAGGGCATATAAATTTAAAGAGTTCAAAGGATAATTGCTAGATTGTTCTCTAGGCAGGCTGAGCCTGGATATAGTTCCGCTAGTGGTATCTGATAAGCTGAAACTCGGCACTTGTGTCTTTGTGATCTTCGTGTTATGAGATACCTGAGGATCAGAAGCAGCTGTAATATGACCAGTGAGAATAAAATTTTAAAAGATCAGGGAATCTTAGCTTTTTTCTATAACAAAATATAGTAAGAATTTTATTATTTGTTAAAAGTTTTCTTGAAAAAATACTCAGCCTGTTTGTTTGTTTTATTTATCCTAGACAGTACAATGTAGACTACAAGCTGGAGACTTACCTGAAGATTGCTAGACTGTACCTGGAGGATGATGATCCTGTTCAGGCTGAGGCTTACATAAATCGAGCATCTCTGCTTCAGAACGAATCCACTAATGAACAGTTACAAATACATTATAAGGTAACAAATGAGTAGTTTGGAATTAATTTTATATCGATGAATTACATACCAAGATGTTTCATAACATTTATTGATGTTTATATATTTTGGAACTTCTCTTTGCTTCTTTTCTCTGTGTACTGGCTGGTTTTGTGTCAACTTGAGTCATCAGAGAGGAAGGAGCCTCAGCTAAGGAAATGCCTCCATAAGATCCAGCTGTAGAGCATTTTCTCAATTAGTGATCAATGGGGAAGGATCCAGCCCTTTGTGGGTGGTGCCATCCCTAGGCTGGTGGACCTGGGTTCTATAAGAAAGCAGGCTGAGCAGGCCACAGGGAAGCATGTCAGTAAGCAGCACCCTCCATGGCCTCTGCTTCAGCTCCTGCCTCCAGGTCCCTGCCCTGTTTAGTTCCTGTTCTGACTTCCTACAGTGATGAATGTTGATGTGGAAGTGGAAGCCAAGCAAACCCTTTCCTCCCCAGCTTGTTTTTTGGTCATGGTGTTTTGTCACAGCAGTAGAAAGCCTGACTATGATATTTTGTCTTTCCAGTTTACCCTAATTGGAGTGTTTCCCCTGTGCAGGTATGTTATGCACGTGTCCTTGATTACAGAAGAAAATTTATTGAAGCTGCCCAAAGGTACAATGAACTCTCTTACAAGACAATAGTCCATGAGAGTGAAAGACTAGAGGCCTTGAAGCATGCTTTGCACTGCACCATCTTAGCATCAGCAGGTAAGCTGTGATTGGTGCTTGTGTGGCATTGTTTGTACTCTGTGCAGTAATGTTATGAGGTAACTGTTGGAATAGTTAACAAGGGACTGTCTTCTGGGGGGTGTCTTTGTACAATTAAGGTGAGTTTAAACACGTAAACAAAAATAAAAATAAAATTATCTTAAAAAAATTTAAAGTGAATGTAATTAATTAGCCTGTTAACCACATGCTAAGAATAGTTAAGAGGTAACAGAGTTTATTTCTAAAATTTCACCAAAGAAAAAAAAAGGTTCCTAAATTAAATGAGAACTACAGAGGAGGAAACAAAGATTAAAGTCTAGAGATTGGCTAAGGTGACTCCTCCATTAGATAGAGGTGCTTGTTGCCTGATGACCACATGATGGAGAGTCAATGGTTAGTTATAGTTTTCCTTAATTATGATAAAAGGTAAGATATTGTAACTGTAATTCTTGCTTGATAACTGTTTTGTTATATGTAATCTTACTATGTTAAAGTGAAAGCCTTTCTTTTTTGTTTAAACAGAAAAAGGGGAAATGATGGAGAGTCTTCTGTTTTGTGTTAATTTCATTGGTTAAATAAAGAAACTGCCTTGGCCCTTTAATAGGACAGAAAATTAGGTAGGCAGAGTAAACAGAACAGAATGCTGGGAGAAAGAAGCCGAGTCAGGCAGTCGCCATGATTCTCCCACTCCAGGCAGATGCAGGTTAAGAATCTCCCTGGTAGGCCACCAGCTTGTGGTGCTACACAGATTATTAGAAATGGGTTAATCAAGATGTGAAAATTAGCCAATAAGAGGCTAGAGCTAATGGGCCAAGCAGTGTTTAAAAGAATACAGTTTCCGTGTAATTATTTCAGGGCATAAGCTATCCAGACTGCCGGGAGCTGGGGCGGCCTGCCGCTCCTTACTACAATCACATGGTGGAAGGAGAGGACGTTGTCCTCTGCTCTCCACTGGTGTACCATGGCATGTGTCTTCTCTGTGTCCACAAAATAAGTGTGATGCAGTCTTTAAAAAGATCTAAAGTGTTCTACTGTTCTTTTTTCAACCTCTGAGCTTCAGGTTTAGACCTAGCAATCATTCCTTTCCTCAGTACATACAAGACTTTTACTAAATTGTAGTATGTAAATTTAGTACAGCTTTTAAATAGAAAAGACCATTGTGAATGCTAATTCTAAGCCATGGCTTTTCTAATCATTCTGAAATCTTCCAAGGACTGTAATAAGTTGAGAGCCTGTGACATATTTAGAACTACCATTTAATATCCTCTTTGGTTTTGACACAGGGTCTCTTTATTTAGTTCTGGATATCCTAGAACTCCCTATAAAGACCAGGCTAGCCTTGAACTCACTGACATCCAGAGTACTAGGATTAAGGGTTAAGCTACCACTTACTTTTTCTTGCAACTAAGTATCGGTGATTATTACGTTATTATATAGATTCACCATGATTTTCTATTGTTTTACTTTATCATTCAGACATATCCAAGCCGTAGCCCATAGGCTGTATGCAGCCAAGGATAGCTGTGACTATGATCCAACATGAAATTATGAACTAACCTAAAATATGAGGGTTTCTTGTTGTTGTTTGAAACTCAATTGCATGGTTCTCCAGTGTGAACTTTGTAGTTGATAACATCATTTCACAGTGTCAGAAGGTGGAACACACCTGTATGCAGCAGTGATTGTGCACAGGGGACAGTTTATGGCTAGGTTAAACTCCTAAGTTCAAAGGTACACATTTTAGCCTTTTGACAGAAAGTTTGCATGTGCCAGATAACACACTACAAACAGATTCTCATGAGTACCTGACTGTCCACAGGTATTAACAATTGTTTTCACTATTTGCCCATCTAGTAGATGAAAAATGACATTGCAATTTGGCATTAATTCATACTTTATTTATACCGAATATTTAAAGCATCTTTTCACATGTATTTATGAAGCCATTGTTGAGCTGGGCAGTGGTGGAGCCTGCCTGTAATCTCAGCACTCAGGAGGCAGAGGCAGGTGGAGCTCTGAATTCAAGGCCAACCTGGTCTACAGAGTGAGTTCTAGGACAGCAAGAAAAAGTCATTTTTGGTAACCTTGCATTCTCTCATTCTCTCTCACTCTCTTTTTTAAATTTTGAGACAGGGTTTCTCTGGGTAGCCCTGGCTGTCATATAACTCCCTTTGTAGACTAGGCTGGCCTTGTTTGTTGGGGATCTTCCTGATCAAAGGTGTGTACCAGCACACCCAGCTCTCTCCATGTGCATTGGCCTTTTTTTTTTTGAGTTGTAAAAACTCTTAACATATAAAAGAAAATTGATAGTTTTTTTCCCCAATTTATTGCCTATTTTGGACTTTGTGGAACTTTGCCATGTATAACGTTTATTATTATTTGTATGTATGTGTGTATACATACAGAGAGAGACACACTGCAAAGGAACCCTAGTGCCTCATACCTGCTAATCTCACAGAATTATTCTGCAGTTGTCCTGCAGTTGTCAAATGTCTAGGTTAGTAGAGCACAGCTAGATTGTTCTAGGTACTCCTTACTGCTGCAGTCACGGTTTGGTAGCCATTTTAGATGAAGTGCATGAAGAAAACTTAGGTTAACAGGTATGTCATCTAACAGGGAGGCACATTTTAATGACTTTTTAAGGAAATTGTGGGTTTTCTCTTTTGATACTACATTTAACCTGGTAAGGGCTGTAATATCATTGCTGTGTGGAGTCTGAAACAGCACCAGTGAGCTTTTGTCCGGCGTTGTTAAATTTTGGTCTGCCTTGCACTTGCTTTTTTCTTTTTTGTTTCCTTTGTTTCGAGGAAGCGTCTCCCTACTTAGACCAGGGACCTTAAACTTGCCCCATCTTCTAGCTCCTGAGTGTGGAGATTGCAGGCATTGCAGGCATGAGCCTCACCCACCCTTTTTGTCTCACACTTTGAAGGCGTTTATCCTGGCAGAATTTTCTATTATCATTTACTAGATGTGTAAAATACTGGCTCCCTGAATTATATAAAACTTCCAAATATTGACACACTTTAGTGAACATTATAAAAATTACATTTTAATATATTGTTATTGATCTTATCAGAAAAACTTTCAACTATAATAAGGTATCAAACTCACAGAAACAAGGATAGGTTTTAAACTGCAATCTGACACTCAAATTTTCAGATACCACTGCTTGTTTTATTATAGTTATAGGTTCTCTTTGCTCATTTTTGTTTTGGGAAGTATTTTGTGGTGCTGGGATTCAGCCTGGGGCCTTCCACATGGTAGACAAGTGCTCTTACTGAGCTGTGTTCCCCCCGCCCCACTCCCTACCCCTAGTCCTATATGTTCATTTTTTAAAAAGGGCCAAGGTCTAGCAAGATGGCCCCAAACTGCAAGCCTATGACTAAGTTCAATTCCCACCTAGGGAAGGAACCAACTAATGATGTTCATCCTTCGACCTCCACATTTGTGTGCTGTGGCATAAAACTAGCTAGGACAATACCACAATTTAGGCACTGGATGTACCCACTGCCGCTAGGTGTCCTTGTATTTCTGTTCATTTGGTGGTTTGGTCATCAGTCATATAAAGGTTCTTAAATGTGTACATTGAAACTGTATTGTTTCTTAGCAGAGAAGTATTAGTTGTTGCTGTTGTTTTTGAGACAAGATTTTAATGTTCAGCTTGGCTGGCCTAGGATTTGCTGTGTAGTTCAGGCTGGTTCTGGGGTTACAGAAGGGTGTTCCATGCTGGGCATATACATTTTTTTATTAACTAAATAATGCATGTTTGTTATATAAGTATAAATATGCAAGAAAAAATAGAAGTCACTTGGGCTTATAACCCCATGGAACACTTAGATCTCTATCCTGGTCTATTATGTGAATATTTAGTTATCCTCATTTATCTGTGGTTCTTTGTTAGTGAACATACCTAGTTATTAAAATTTATTTTTAACCCAAACTCTCAGCTCTTTTTTTTTAAATTATTTCCATATATGTGCAGAGTAAGTAGCAAAATCTGAGTTGTCCAATTCCAGTTCCCAGCTGAGAGTGATCTTTTTATAGCTTAGCTTCTAAACTGTAAGCAAGCAGCTTCTTGTGGACTACCTGGTGTTTCATTCTCTGTGGTTTTGTGCCCTTTAGTGATGATTTGATGATTTTGCTATTTAAAATGGTCCCCTAACATACCGCTGAATGTTCTCTAGTGTTTTGGACTGTGTGTGTGTGTGTGTGTGTGTGTGTGTGTGTGTGTGTGTGTGTGTGTGTGTGTTGGTGGGAACTGGAGGTGACCTGACTCCCAGCAATCTTCTTACCTCAGCCTCCCAAGGGTTGGGACTACAGGCGTGCACTACCATGTCCTCTAGTGCTCATAGACGTATCCAGCAGTCTGATGTGAAGATTTGTGTGACAAAATCATGTTGTGTAAACTTCATTTTGGCAGAATACAGTGCCAGCTCTGAGTTCAAGGCTGATGAGTTAACTAACAGTATATGTTAAGTAAGATTCTAAGCAGAAGCATTTGAAACAAAGTTGCAAATTGATGAAGGTTGACAAAAAATTGAGTAGGGGCTTAGAAGATTCCAATTCTGTATTTCCTGTACACACTGCAGCTGAGCATTATCTGTCTTTCTAGAACATTCCATAGATTATACACATATATATTAGTGGGGATTGCATTTTAGTGGGCAAAAATGGGATCATAGAATGTGATCTTTTTGTCATTGAAGAAACAGAGACTATTTGACACGCCTATGTTTCCTCTAGGACAGCAGCGTTCTCGGATGCTGGCTACTCTTTTTAAGGATGAACGGTGCCAGCAACTTGCTGCATATGGAATCCTAGAGAAAATGTACCTGGATAGAATCATCAGAGGGAACCAGCTTCAAGAGTTTGCTGCAATGCTGATGCCTCACCAAAAAGCAACTACAGCCGATGGTAATGATCACGGTTCACATGTATGTGGTGGTGAATGTTAGGTGTAGACTAGAAAGTGCGTTAGATTAGTATTTTCAAGTAATACTTCCTGATAAATAAAAAGAGGACTGTTGACAAATGGTGACTGTTGGACACGGACATAAGTTTGTGGTGTCTTCTGAAACAGTCCCTGTTAGAAAGCATTTTGTGAAATAATGCTTTTTCTTTTCTATCTTTCTTTTTTTGAAACTTGTGAAAACTGAAAAATTATAGAAAATACCTATGGCCCCTGGATTTTAAAAATCTTAAGCCACTGGTGAATAACATTAAGTAACAGATTGTAATAGAGCGTAATTATGTATTCTTGATTAAGGGCAAAATTTAGCTCAGTGCTTGCCTAAGGTCCATTAGAATTTGCTAATCAGAATAGATTTCCTTTTGTAGATTTTGGTTAAATGATGTGTTTGCTTAAATCAGAATGTCTTTGCCAGGAATTTTTAAAAATATTTTCTTTGTAAAATAGTTTTTTGTACGTTTGTCTACAGATGTTTTAAAGTACTTGCTATAGTTACCACGATAGTAAATATACAGATGTAAACATGGAGAAACATTCAAACATGTTTCAGCTGAATTAGTTTCAGCCTGCCTGTGAGCTAGATCCACTGCCCTGGACTCACGGTTGCCCTGTACTGAAGAGAAATGAGTTGCAGGGGTCATTTGTCCTGGGGCTAGCTGAAAGGTGACATTCTAACTGCTGGGAGCTGAGCCCTGTCTCAAAAAACCAAACAAACTAACAAAAAAAAGAGGATGCGTTGTCCTTCCCAGGACCTGCAGTAGTCCCTAGCACCCACATCTCACGCTGCCCTGTAATTCTGCCACAAAGAATATGATGCCCCCGAATACACACATTTAAAGATAAAAATAAACATTAGAAAATTAAGATGAGGGATTTTAAGAGGCTCTCGGAGCACGCTGCATGATTGTTGTGCTGCTGTTTGATAAGAGTGTGTGCTTGAAGCAGGGAAGGGAAAGCTGATGGAACCCCAGTGCAAAGGGCTGAATCCATTCCTGGTAATTATCCACAGCTGCTTGCTGTACTATTACTTCCCTTGACATAGCACCCGACAGAAGCAGCTGAAGACAGGAGGGATTTACTCTGACCCAGTGTGGGAATACAGACCACCACAGCATGCGAGGTGGCTAGTCACATTGTGTCTACAGTAAAGATGCAGAGAGAACACACAAGTGCTCCTGCTGGCTTCCCCTTTTAATTCAGTCCAGGACCCCCCAGGTCCTTAGCTCCTCAGTTAAATCTATCTGGAAACTGTGGGACCCTCACCCCTTATTCTCAAAGGGGCAAGAAGAAATTTCCTAGCAGAATGTTTTCCCAGGAGGGATAGTGGTCTTCCCCTCTCCCACCCAGGAGATTCTGAGCACAAGGTCACTTAGCTCAGCCCCGCTAGCCACCAGGTACAGGCTGATAAAGATGGCCTAACTCAAGAACAGTGGCCTTACTCTAAAAACAAGGAAAAAGCTGACTTAACAAAATGGGAGGGAGCAAGAGCCCTTGTACCCATGCCAAAGCATCTTCAAAGATTCTCTTTGTAGTTATGCTTTTAAGAGCTTACCCCACAGAGGAGATACAACTCCTCTCTACCTTGTTGTAACGGGGATGGAGATGAGTTCCAAACATGTTTGTATTATGCTGATTAAATCTTGCTTATTACATCTGGGCCTCTCTGGTGGTCTCTTCTCTGGCACAACAGAAACACTCTTACAGACACAGCCAGAGATGTTTTTCCATATGTGATTGGCTGTTGAAGATTAGCCATCACACTGACTTTCTAAGTACTGTAATTTATTGTATATAAACTAAAATGGCAAATGTTCCCTGGCATATTGGTGATTGCTGTTAATCTTATCACTTTGGAGGTAGAGGCAGGCAGATTTCAGAGTTTGAAACTATCCTGGTCTACAGAGTGAGTTCCTGGATAGTGAGGATTACACAGAAACCCTGTCATGAAAAACTGTAATAATAATAATAATAATAACAATAATATTTTATCAAATGTAAGGTTTAATAATGTATTGTTCAGAGGAGTAACACTGATTTTAGTGATTTATTACATGCCTAGAAATAAAAAAATAAAGGTATATCTTTTTAAAGTATAAAACTAGTTTCAAACATTTAATGAGTTTATGTTTTTTATTTAAGGTTCCAGCATCTTGGACAGAGCTGTTATTGAGCATAATTTGTTGTCAGCAAGCAAATTATATAACAATATCACCTTTGAAGAACTTGGAGCTCTTTTAGAGATCCCTGCAGCTAAGGTATTTTATTAATTCAGTACTTTATAACAGGGCATTGAAACCCAAAACTATTGAAGTAATGGAAAAATACATAATTGATAGTGCTCGCCAGCACAGCAGAAGCTACGTGTTTAAAGCCTCTGGTAAGTACAAGAGACTGTGTTTTATGATAGGAATGGACGTCTCAGAGAAGCCCTAAGTTATACTCTTTCCATAGGGTTTCTTTGTTTGGTGTCTTAGGTCTCTGAAGTGTTAGATGGAGATTGGTGTATCTTTGTTTCTCTGCCCTAGATTGACTTTGACCCCAAGATGTTCTATTTTCTGAATTTGACTTAATTTAAGGAGTTGACTGACCTATGAGGGAATCTTATTTCATTTTTTTAGATTTGGTTGGTCATACACAAATTCCTGCACAGTGATAATTGTAATTAGAGTGTTACTATTAATGAAATACCATCTTAATTTCAAATAATACTGAGAGTAAAGTCATGCAGTTTATCTGATTGTGAGGTTTTGATTTTCTTTTTTCTTTTTCTTTTGAGACAGGATCTCATGCAGCCTAGACTGGTCTCAGACTCAGTAGGAGGCTGAAGCTAAGGATGACCTTAGACTCTGGATCCTCCTGCCTCTTCCTCCCAAGTACTGAGATTACAGGTGTGTGTATATCAGGCTTCATTTAGGATTTTCTAAGAATTCTTTGCTTGGACAAGTTTAATTAATTACATTCATGTGGGAACTGAGACAACAGTTGCCATTTAAGAAATGTTTTCTTCAGCCTGGTCTACAGAGGTAGTTCCAGGACAGGCTCCAAAGCCACAGAGAAACCCTGTCTCGAAAAACCAAAATAAATAAATAAATAAAAATAAAAAATGTTTTCTTAGCCAAGAATGGTATCTCACACCTATAATCTCAGCACTTTAGAGACTGAGGTAGCAGATGGCTGCAGAGTAAGACAAAGATGCTTTCTTCTCAGGGTTGGTGGTACAGTTGCTTGTGGAGACTAAGGGAAGTGGATACATTGTTAGTAATAGATTATAATCCGTCAATATGATGATGTAGTATTGATCGTGAGGATGTCATTGTAAAAGATGAGCAAATCAGGGCCTGAAGAGATGGCACAGAAGTTAAGAGCACTACCTTATCTTGCAGAGGACCTGGGTTTGATTCCCAGAACCTATACAGAGGCTCACAAGCATCTGTAACTCCAGTTCCAGGGTCCTGTCCTGGCTTCCTGCAGCAGGCATGCATGTGGTGCACAGACATTCTTGCAGGCAAGACAACCATACACCTTTAAACAAAATGACTGGTCACAATCTAGTTTGCTCATGTGGACTAAACATTAACTGTGGCAGTAGGAGTTGGATTTAGAACGTTTTGCTTTTGCCCCTCTAATTATCTTTTAAATTTTTCTTCATTTCCTTTTTTAATATGGACATCTGTTTCTTTGGTTCTCGGGCTTTTTAAAAAATAGTATTTTCTTCAGTGTGGGGCTGGGTGTGGGACATGTTGTGATCAGAGGACTCAGGAGGACAGGGCAAGAAGGCAGTAGCTTTTTCTGGCTACATGGAGACGCGGTCTCAGAAAGGAAACAACAAAATGTTTTGTAGTAGATACACTGAAATTGATATAGGGGGAAAAAGTTTTTGTGTTCCCTCAGAATTGAAGGCAATGTTGTTACTATTTATACATTTACTTTAAGATATTTAGTTATTTTATGTGTATTATTTTTTAAAAAATTATTATTTTTATTTATATATGTGTGTGTGTGTGTCCATGTGAGAGTATGCTCTGTGTGTGTGTGTGCCCAAGAAAGCCAGAAGAGGACTTCAGATACCCTGGAGTTAGAATTATAGTCAGTTGTGAGCCACCTAATGTGAGTGCTAGGAACCGAACTCAGGTCCTCTGTAAGAGGGTGTACGCTCTTCACCATTGAGCCCTCTCCCCAGCCCCCGGTGTGTGAGTGTTTATCTGCATGTGTGTCTGCACCACATGTGTGCTGGTGCTTGTAGACACCAGAAGAGGGTGTTGGGTCCCCGGGACTGGGGTTAGGACTGCTGTGACTGCCATGTGCTCTGGGGAGGCAGCCAGTGCGCTCCACCACTCGGCTCATGCCAGGCATTGCAGGGCAGCCAGTGGGCAAAGGCGGTAGCAGAACTACACACCTGCGGCTTTTAAATTCTTTTAAGATTTGAATCTCAGTGTAATTTTGAGACTTATTTTGTATTCTGTGCTTAGAGTGTCTGCTTAGCCTACACAAGGCTCTGGAGTTAGTCCTCACCTGCAAAACTGGACTGATGTACCCTCCTGTAATCCTAGCGCTTGGGTAGTGGAGGCAGGAAGATCAGAAGCCCAAGTTCTTCCTCAGCTGCATAACAACTTGAGGTCAGCCTGGGACTTGTGACTCTTCATCCAAAAAAAGAAAAAGAAGAAAAGAAAATTGGTTATTTTGATTTTAAGTAGAGGGAAAAAGTTGGTAAAAAAAAAAATGGCTATATTCTTGCCCAACAAAAGTCTGACAAGTCTGTATTCTCACCACTTGAGAGGCCAGAGGATCCGGAGTTCTAGTCAGCCAGGCTATATATATAGTGAGACCTTGTTTCCAAAAGAGACAACTCCCAGCAAAGTGGGACCCATTCAACTTAAGCAGTGGGTTAAGAAACTAGAAATACATGTTCCTCAGCAAATGACAGGCAAGGCTTTCACTTGATTATATGTGAATGGTTGTTAAATATGATAAACTGAGAGATTGTTTTGTTTTTGTTTTTAATAGGCAGAAAAGATAGCATCACAAATGATAACAGAAGGACGGATGAATGGATTTATTGACCAGATTGATGGGATAGTTCATTTTGAAAGTAAGAAGTTTTATGCATTCTCATCATAGTGAACTGTTGTATGTTTATGATTAAGATATGTTGAATTGTTTCTTTTGACCCAGAATTGTATTATTATGAGCGTATTTCCAACAGAAATAATTTAAAAGTTTTAAAGGTTATATTTATGAATTATTTATCTCAACGTTTCTAAGCTAACAAAAAGATGAACTGATATTGTTACCAGTTTAGTTAGTCCCCTGACCTTTGTTGAACTCAAACCATGGGTAGGGCACGTGGAATGACAATTGCATTTCCTGCTCAGAAACTCCGAGAACTAATGTAGAGGCAGGCAGATAAGTGGACGACTTGACTTCCCACATAGAGAAACCCTGCTCCCCACCTCAAAAAAGTCCCCCCTCCCTAGTTGCCATCTTTGTCCTCATGTCTCAGTTTGAATCAACAAAGGTGATTTTCCAATCCCTGCACATAAGGTACAATTTTAAATCATGTGCTCCTGTGTCACTCAGAGTTTCTCTGTAGAAAATCTTATTTTAAACTATGGCACTATCTGAATATCTGCATGTGCTCATAAACTAGGCTCCCTGGGTAGTTAGTAGGTCTGTCTTACTTTCCATGGCATACCTAGCTGCAGTGTTCTTCTGCTCCTGGGGAATAAGGGATAAATACATGTCATGAGTACTAGGGCAAAGGCGTCATGTTTATATCAGGTTGAACCAGGGAGACGGCTGTAGGTAAGTGCTTACAGTGAGCCCCAGCACCCAGATAGAGAGAAGCATGGCAGCTGTGCACCTGTAATCCAGTGCTGGCAGGGGCAGGGGTCAGAGGTGGGAGGACCCTGGAGTCTTGATGGCTAGTCACAGCAATCTAGCTACATCAGCTCCTGTCTCACAAAGGTAGAGACACTATTGAGATTGTTGGGGGGTAAGGAGTTTGCTGTGAAAGTCTGGAGAACAGCTCCACAAAGTGTAACCTCTGGAGCATCTTCCCTGCCCCCAGACATCATGCACTTGTGTGTGAGAGCGTGCATACACACACACAATTTTCTTAAATTGAGCAAGAGAATCTTTTTTTAAGATTTGGTTTTTTATTTTATTTTATTTTATTTTTTCATGTGAATGGGTGTTTTGCCTGTGTACCCTGTGTGTCTGCTGTCAGTGGAGGCCAGAAGAGGGCAGCCCTTGGAACGTGAGCTGCAGCCTGAGTGCTAGGATTCAAACCCAGGCTCTCTGAGACAAACCACTGAGCCATCTTCATGGCCCCACATAAACTTAAAGATTGGAATAGAGAGCAATAGATGACATCCTCCATGTGAACATGCCTGTGGACATGTCCTCATTCATGCCTCACACACAAACAAAATCTAAATAAAGCTAATAAAATAGGGAGTTTTTTAGTTGTTCAGATAAAAATGATAAACATGTGTGCTGGGCGAAGGTGGTGCACGCCTTTAATCCCAGCACTCAGGAGGAAGAGACAGGTGGATCTCTGTGTGTTCAAGGTCAGCCTGGTCTACAAGAGCTAGTTCTAGGATGGGCTTCAAAGCCACAGAAAAACCCTGTCTTGGGAAAAAACAAAAACAAACCCACGTGTTCAGAACAGACTAAACCTAGAATGACAAGGGAAGCTCAAGTCTCTGCATTACCACACCATCCCTTGGGCCTGAGGTAGCTGATCATCTCTGCCAGGCTGTGTGTCTTTATAGATGTCAGTGCAGATTTGTAAGAAATAGAGTTTTCTAGAAGATAGGAGTATGGGACCGTATTTTAAACTGCAGTTGCCTTTTAATTCATTGTACTGTAGACACACTTTCAAATCAATAAGCAGCAGTCTGATTTGTTTATGGCCAAATAAAAAATGGAGTTCACTTTTCACCACTCATTCTGTAGACAAGGCTGGCCCCGAACACAGACCTGCCTGTGTCTGCCTCGCGATTGCTGGGATTAAAGTGTGTGCCACTATACCAAGCCTAATTATTATTATTATTTTAAGAAAGGCTCTCTTTATCTCTGTCTACCTATCTCGGAACTCACTATGTTGATCAGGCTGGCCTTGAATTAAACGGATCCACCTGGCTTATGCCAGCTTTTGCATGTATATATGCCAGAAGAGGGTGCTGATCCCCTAGAACTGGAGTTGGGAAGCACCATGTGAGTTCTGGAAGAGCAGCCTCTTAACAGCAGAGCCATCTCCAGCCCCCAGGCTGTGCCTTTAAAATGCTCTTTTAAATGAGACTTCTTCCTGGCTCTCATTTCTGAGTATATATTACTCATTTTTAAAAGAAGTTGTAGATTCAAGATAGTGTTTTGTGTAGATTTTACTTTTATGTTCCTTTTCCCTGGTGTTTTAGGTGAGGTAGGCACATTCTTGTATGTAAATCCAGTGCTCTCCCAGTAGATGGCGGCATCTCCCACCTGTAAACTCCGGTGAACTCTTCAGTGATGTTCTGAGGCTGTTTTGTGGCTGTGGTCGTCTTGATGACTGTTCAGTGGGGGAGTTTGTTCTCAAGGGCATTTTATTATGTTTTATATTTGTTGTTAGTGATTTGAGTTTTGTTTTGTTTTTTGAGACAGTGTCACTTTGTAGACCAGGCCAGCCTTAAACTCATGGAGATCCTACTTACTTCTGCCTTCTGAGTGCTGGAGTTAAAAATGTGCCACCATGCCTGGCCTAATTTGGGTTCTTAACTATTGCGTAATTAATATTTTTGGAATAAACTTTTTTTTAAAATTAGAACTGTTGTAATTTATCTTTTAACTTGGATTTGTACGTAATTGCTATTTTTTTCCCATTGTTATCTGTTTTTAGCACGAGAAGCCCTGCCAACATGGGACAAACAGATCCAGTCACTTTGTTTCCAAGTAAACAACCTTCTGGAGAAGATCAGTCAGACAGCCCCGGAGTGGACGGCTCAGGCCATGGAGGCCCAGATGGCCCAGTGAGGCCTTGCGGAGCTCTGTGCACGCCGCCTCGCTGCCACTGTGCGGTGACTCCCCTGCCCCTCCAGAGCATTCGCATCATGACCTTCACATTTCAGTCCTTTTATGCTGGGTCCCATTACAGAAGATGCTGGAGCAGGAAGGGCAGCGCTAAAACATAGTTCCCATACGCTGAGTCTGTGTACTAAGCCAGCTCAGATACTTTGAAAACTTGTTCTCTAAACAGAAGTGGAAGCGCTGTGATGAAGAAGTTTGGAATTTGTGATCTTTGTAGTTATGTAAAACTGAAATGCTTTGTGCCTCTCCAAATGTGGCTATTCTAATAAACAGAGCAATGAACCAAATAAAGGTAGTACTTTGTTTTTAATTAGTTGAAAAGTGTTTTATTCCTTTTCCTTGAATTTAGAAAATGTTAGCTTATATGTTATGCTACAAGTACAATAATTAGTTATGTATAGCGCCTGCCCCAAGCCTCCTGAGTCACGAAGTTGAGGGAGTAAGGCGAGTGCTTGGAGCTGCACACGGGAGGAGCTGGGGTCATGTCATCTGTGGTGACTGGAGAAGGCAGGCAGGGCTTTAAAAGGGTGTGGACCATGACTGGAGGTTTCTCATCCCACCTGGTCCTACAGCTGCTTTTAAAATAACTACCTAGAGGCTTAATATTAATTACAAACTATTTGGTCTATTAGCTCAGACTTATCATTAACTCTTACAGTTTAACTCATTTCTGTTTGTCTGTATTTTACCATGAACCACGTTGACTCGTTACCTCACATCTTGTATCTGCGGCAGCTGCCAGCATCTCCCAGGTTCCACCTTCTTTCTCCTCTATTCAGTTTGACTTTCCTGCCTAGCTGTATTTTACCCTGCCATAGGCCAGAGCAGGATAGTATTCATCAACCAGTAAAAGTAGTTCATGTTTACATACAGAAGGGCATTCCACATCTGTACATGACTTCTTACTTAACCCCAACAATTAAATACCTTAAAGGCAACCCACCACTTACAGAACAAAAACCAGCCAGGTCGTTAGAAATCAGTGTCTTATTGAAATACTCTCTTTGCTTTGAAACATCCTGGGGAACAACAGTAGCTTATTTTTAAATAATACCCAAATTCGTTTCCGTAAGGCACCCTTGACCATTAAGGGAAGTTACTTTGCAGGGCTTTGTTTGACCTAGAGAACTGATGCACAAGTCCACACTCCTTTCAATCTTCTGTTTCCTGCAATTGTAGAAACAGGTATTTCCGCAGGTCAAGGCCCAGGGACCCAGGCATGGGGCCAGAAAGATGGCTCTGCCAGGAAAAGCAGTTGCCATACAGGCCTGCTGACCTGAGTTCAACCCCTGGAGCCCACATGGAAAGATGATAGTGTGCTTCTCTAGTCCAAACACTATGAGGAGATGGGAGAATTTGCCCAAATCTGAAAAGCCAGCTAGCCTGGGGTATGCAGTGTAACACCCCAAGGGAGACCCTGCGGCATAGGGTGGAAGTCAAGAACCAGCTCAGAAGTTTTGTCTTCTAGGGCTGGAGATATGACTCAGTGGGTCTTCCAGAGGACCCAGGTTCAAATCCTGGCACCTTCTTGGAGGTTCACAACCATCTGTAACTCCAGTTATGGGGATTCCATCTTCCTCTTCAGGCCTCTGAAGGTACCGGATATGTAGGTGAGGCACAGACATGCAAGCAAAACACTCATACACATGAAAAATTCTAAAAACTGTAAAGTTGTTTTCCACATGTGAATCATGGCACGTATGTGACCCTGTTCACACATACATCATACATAAACAGACATAGAGTGCTTCCCAAATATTCCCATATTGTCAAGGATCCATTGACGAGAGTGCAAGACAGACCAAGAGAAGGAATTAGGAGGGATCCTTCTCAAAAAAAAAAAAATGAGAAAGTCAAGGAAATGGTAGCCTCTTCCAGTCACAGCTATAGGGAATAGTTGGTCCATTTCCTGCTCAGATGGGCATGAAACCTCTTACCAACAGCTTGGCCCCTCAGGCATCACGTCTGACTTTCAGCCAAAACATTAGCAAACTTGCTAAAAGACCCAAGCCACTGTGAGAGACACGGCAGGCATCAGAACAAGACTGATATATGATGAGGAGGGGTTGGAATTGCCAGACTCAGAATTGACAGCAACCATGATCAACCTGCTAAGGGCTCTAATAGGAAAAGTTGACAACACAAGAAGAGAGGGGAGGTAAACAGGTTGAACTGATGATTGAAGTGCAAGAAATAAGCACAGAGAAGGAAATGAATACCCACTGTTGAGTTCCTCGTTAGGCTGGAGACGGCCAAGAGAAGGAAAAGAGAGCCCCAAACCATAGAAACTGAAGACACCCGTGGTAAAAAGCTTCCCAAACTCAAAATGTAAAGGGGCAAAGTGGAACTAGAATATCTAAGAACGGTGGGGAAATTACGAAAGTTCACATGTAAAGAATACCAGAAGAAGAAAGGAGGAGAATACCTAACAGTGTTCCAAAGTGATGCAGGAAGTTCAGAAATGGAAGCGTCAGGTGTGGAAACATGCCTGTCTCAGCACTTGGGAGCCTGGCATGGGAGGGTTTCAAGTTTGAGGCTAGCTCTTGCCTCAAAAGATAAAACAATAGAAGCATTAAGTAGGCGTTGCGGGGATAGCTCAGTGGTAAGGCCATGCACAGCATGCAGGCGGCCTGGGTTCACTCTTCAGTTCCAAAACAAATGGCGCACGCCTTTAATCCCAGCACTCAGGAGGCAGAGGCAGGCGGATCTCTGTGAGTTCGAGACCAGCCTGGTCTACAGAGCTAGTTCCAGGACAGGCTCCAAAGCCACAGAGAAACCCTGTCTTGAAAAGCCAAAAAAAAAAAAAAAAAAAAAAAAAAAGAAAAAAGAAAAAGAAAAGAAAAAAATATCCTATGTCGTGGTGGCTGATACCTTTAACCCTGCACTCCGGAGGCAGGGGGTCTCTGCGAGTTTGAGGTCATGCAGAACTACATAAAAAGACGCTGTCTCAAACAAAACAACTCCTGATTACAAACTGGGGAAAGTATTAACTGTTTTTAACACCGGGATATATATCACATTTGAATGACAGCAACCAAAGACAGGGAATATTGAAAAAGACAAAACACCTCACCTGTAGAGGAAACAGGAATAAGAACCACATGGGCTTTCTTTTCAGAAATCACTCAAGAACAGCAGAAATATTTAAGGTATTAAAAGAAAAACCCAGCATAGACTTTTACGCAACAAAATTATACTTTAAAAATGAAGAGTCAAGACTTTGGGGGGGGGGGAGGTAGGGGCAGGGGATCTGTCATATCAGAAATATCCAAAGAAATTCTTCTAAGAGAAATAAAAAGACATGGTATGGGTTTAAAAAAGCAATCCAAATCCTCAGATCTACATAAAAAAGGAAGGAGATCAGAGTGAGTCGCTGAACGCTGAAAAGGTTACGTGGGCACGTGTTGTAGGAATTCCTACAGCCGGTAGCCTTTAAGTTACCCGCCCACTTGGGCGTGGCTTCTTATACTATATATGCCGACGTAAAGCGCACGTCCTGTTTCTTTCCCGGCTGCCGGATTCGGTGGCTGTTCCCCATTCCAGCAGAGGACTGTGATCTGTGAATCTACCCCTAAATAAATAACCCTCTATCATACTCAGTTCTGAGCCAGTGTGGGATTTCTTTTAAGTATCCTTCAGGCACATGTCAGAAACCCCAACACTAGGAAAACCGAGGCAGGAGGATCAAAAGTTTGGGGCTAGCTTGTTAGACCATAAGCCAAAATCATTCATTAAAAAAAAAAAAGACTCTGGGGATGGAACTCAATGGAACTCTTGTCTAGATCATCCAATTCTCAGCACCACATAAACATGGGATATGGTGACACACTCCTGTAACCCCTGCACCTGGGAGCCTTAAGGTTCAAGATCATCTTCAGCTGTTTAGTGAGGAGGAGGCCAGCTAGGCTACATGACAACCAGTATCAAAAAGTGTTCTTTTCCTTAAAATGTCATGTAGGACAGAGATACCTATCAGATCAAGTAGTGAGTCAGACCCAACACCAGAAATATAACAGCTACTAAACCAAGTGGCATTAACCCAGGTATGCCTGGCTCCAATCAGCGGGTGCAGAAAAAGCAACTGATATACTCTAACTCATTGATGGGTAAGAGTCAGGAAGAGAGGTGGACCACCTCAACTTGGTAATACATTGATAACAAATAAATAGCGGATTGCATATTTAGTAGCAAGAGACTATCCATCTCCACATATGACTGGGAACTAGGCAAACATGTCTACTCTTTTTAAAAATTTTTTTTCATTGGTTTTATTGAGCTCTACATTTTCTCTGCTCCCCTCCCTGCCTCTCCTCTCCTCCCCTTCAACCCTCCCCCAAGGTCCCCAAGCTCCCAATTTACTCAGGAGATCTTGTCTTTTTCTACTTCCCATGTAGATTAGATCCATGTATGTCTCTCTTAGGGTCCTCATTGTTGTCTAGGTTCTCTGGGATTGTGACTTGTAGGCTGGTTTCCTTTGCCTTATGTTTAAAAACCACTTACGAGTGAGTACATATGATATTTGTCTTTCTGGGTCTGGGCTATCTCACTCAAAATGATGTTTTCTAGATTCATCCATTTGCCTGCAAATTTCAAGATATCGTTATTTTTTCTGCTGTGTAGTACTCTATTGTGTAAATGTACCACATTTTCCTTATCCATTCTTCGGTCAATGGCCATTTGGGTTGTTTCCAGGTTCTGGCTATGACAAACAAAGCTGCTGTGAACATAGTTGAGAACATGTCCTTGTGGCATGATTGAGCATCCTTCGGATATATACCCAAAAGTGGTATTACTGGGTCTTGAGGAAGGTTGTTTTCTAATTTTCTGAGAAATCACCACACTGATGTCCAAAGGGGCTGTACCAGCTTGCATTTCCACGAGCAATGCAGAAGTGTTCCCTTTCCCCCACAACCTCTCCAGCATAAGTTGTCATCAGTGATTTTGATCTTGGCCATTCTTTTTGTTTTGTTTTGTTTTGTTTTTCGAGACAGGGTTTCTCTGTGGCTTTGGAGCCTGTCCTGGAACTAGCTCTTGTAGACCAGGCTAGGCTGGTCTCGAACTCACAGAGATCCGCCTGCCTCTGCCTCCCGAGTGCTGGGATTAAAGGCGTGCGCCACCACCACCCGGCAATCTTGGCCATTCTTACTGGTGTAAGATGGAATCTCGGAGTTGTTTTTATTTGCATTTCTCTGATTTCGAAGAATGTTGAGCATTTCCTTAAGTGTCTTTCAGCTGTTTTAGATTCCTGTGTTGAGAGTTCTCTGTTTAGGTCTGTACTCCAGTTTTTTATTGGATTATTTGTTCTTATGATGACCAATTTCTTGAGTTCTTTGTATATTTTGGAGATCAGACCTCTGTCTGATGTGGGATTGGTAAAGATTTTTCCCCTTCTGTAGGCTGCCGTTTTGTCTTTTTTTTTTTAAATATTTATTTATTTATTATGTATACGTATACAGTATTCTTGGTATTCTGTCTGTAGGCCAGAAGAGGGCACCAGATCTCATTACAGACAGTTGTGAGCCACCATGTAGTTGCTGGAAATTGAACTCAGGACCTCTGGAAGAGCAGTCAGTGCTCTTAACCACTGAGCCATCTCTCCAGCCCCTGCCATTTTGTCTTGTTGACCGTGTCCTTTGTTTTACAGAAGCTTTTCAGTTTCAGGAGGTCCCATTTATTAATTGTTTTCCTCGGTGTCTGTGCTACTGGGGTTGTATTTAAGAAGTGGTCTCCTGTGCCAATGTGTTTAAGTATAATTCCCACTTTCTCTTCTACGAGGTTCAGTGTAGCTGGCTTTATGTTGAGGTCTTTGATCCATTTGGATGTGAGTTTTGTTCAGGGTGATAGATATGGATCTATTTTCATTCTTCTACATGTTGATATTCAGTTATGCCAGCACCATTTGTTAAATATGCTTTCTTTTTTCCATTTTATATTTTTTGCTTCTTTGTCAAAAATCAGGTGTGTGGATTGATATCCAGGTCTTTGATTCAGCTTCATTGATCCTCCTGTCTGTTTTTATGCCAATACCAGGCTGTTTTCAGTACTGTAGCTCTGTAGTAGAGTTTGAAGTCAGGGATTGTGAAGCCTCCAGAAATTCCTTTATTGTTCAGGATTGTTTTGGCTATCCTGGGTTTTTTTTGTTTTCCATATGAAATTGAGTCTTTCGAGGTCTGTGAAGAATTTTGCTGGGATTTTAATGGGCATTGCATTGAATCTGTAAATTGTTTTTTGTAAGATTGCCATTTTTACTATGTTAATTTTATCTACCTAAGCAGTAGTGGGAGGTCTTTCCACTTCCTGGTGTTTTCTTCTATTTCTTTCTTCAAAGATTTAAAATTCTTGTCATACAAGTCTTCCACTTGTTTGGTTAGAGTTATTCTGAGATAGTTTATACTATTTGTGGCTATTATGAAGGGTGATGTTTCTCTGATTTCTTTCTCAGTCCATTTATCATTCTGTGTAAATGAGGGCTACTGATTTTTTTGAGTTAATCTTGTATCCTGCTACATTACTGAAAGTGTTTATGAGTTGTAGAGGTTCCTTGGTAGAATTTTTGGGATTGCTTATATAAACAATCATATCATCAGCAAATAGTGAGAGTTTGACTTCTTCTTTTCCAATTTGTATCCCCTTAATCTCCTTTTATTGTCTTTTTACTCTAGCTAGGACCTCAAAAACTATATTGAATAGGTATGGAGAGAGTGGACAACCTTGCCTTGTTCCTGATTTCTGTGGAATCGCTTTGAGTTTCTTTGCATTTAGTTTGATGTTGGCTGTCGGCTTGCTGTATATTGCCTTTATTATGCTTAGGTATGTTCCTTGTATTCAATTCATGCTCTTTCCAAGACCTTTATCATGAAGGGAAGTTGTATTTTGTCAAAAGCTTTTTCAACATTTAATGAGATGACCATGTGGTTTTTATTTTTCAGTTTGTTTATATGGTCAATGTCTACTCTTTTATTTTGTTATTGTTTTTTTGTTTGTTTTTAACTTTGTTTTGTTTTTTAAGACAGGATTGCTCTGTGTAGCCATGGCTGTTTGGGGAACTCTTTGTAGCCCAGGCTGGCCTCAACTCAGAGATCCACCTCCCTCTGCCTCCTGAGTACTGGGATTAAAGGTGCATACCACCACTGCCCAGCAAGCTGCCTACTCTCAACACCCCTATTGAACATTCATTCCATAATCCCTAGCTATGTCAGGTGACCAGAAAGAGAAAAAGAATTACACAGATTATAAACGAAGAAAAAAATAGTTTTTATTTTATTTTATTTTTATTTTTTGCAGTTGACATGATTGTTTGGTCAGAATCTCCAAAGCATTACCGAAACTGTACACTCATAGAATATTCCAGTTCAATATTGCAGGTTTTATCACTCACATCGGAGACCATGTGGTGGTCAGGGGGGATTTGGGCTGCACTGCCATTCCTGTGGATGCAGAGGTGAGTTCTGAACAGTTGGTCAGAAGTAGAGTCATTTACACAAACAGGTGGGTATCAATGATATTGCAGAAAATCCAGCCAACACTAATACTTAAAGTTCTGAAGACTCAGAGTGGCAGAGCAGCGGTGAGGTGTGTGGCTGTCGGCAGGTCTTCCTCCTTGGGCTCACGTTTGTAGGAGCTGTGTTATGCAGGAGGCAGCGAAAGCTGAGGGATGACTTTATGCAGGGACACTGGTGGGAAAGAGGAGAGCGTAGCCGCACCAGGACTCTGCTCTGTGAGAGGGAAGGAAGGGTCAGTACCCTGTCTATGAAATGTCGGTGCAGGGGTTGGAGAGATGGCTCATCAGTTAAGAGCACTGGCTGCTCTTCCAGAGGACCTGGGTTCCATTCCTGGCTCATGGCAGTTCACAGCTGTCTGTGACTCCAGTTCCAGGAGGTCTGACGCCCCCACACAGATATAAATGCGGACAAAACAGCAATGCACATGAAAAAAAAATTAATTTAAAGAAAAGAAATGCTGGTGTATTGATTTTATTTCACTGGAATTTTATAATCAGTCTACTAGGTATAATGGCTTGGTCTTCCTCCCTGACCCTGACAAATGAAGTGGCCTCAGGAGCATTGAATGGTTTGTGGAGATTTGCAAGTAAGATTCAGGGCAGAATTAAGTAGGCTAAAAATGTTCTTTAAAATTGTCTTACACATTTATCCATTAATATTTAACCTAAACTGAGCCATCGACTTTGACAATGCCGATTTTATCACTGTACTGTAGAGGTTATATGCCTTCCCAGTGAGCCGTGCTCTCGGCACGGCAAGGAGAAAGCCCTTTATGAACGCGCACGGCTGACTGCAGCTGACACCCAAGTAAGAGCTGGCCTCAGTGGAAGACTTTACTGTTCTACAGCCTAGGCCTGTGCGCTTACACGCTGCTGTCCTTACCTCTCTTTCCTGCCCTAATCCTGGGTTATGCTTTGAGCAATTTAAATAGGGACAGGAGAATGCAAATCTGGTCACTTGGGCAGGTGGGAAATTTGCATTGCATAAACGTCACCAGAATCACTGCTTCCTTAAGTTACCAGCCGTGTCCCTTTCCAACAGTGGTCACCCAGGTTCAGTTTGCCCACCCGGCAGGCTTCTGTTTTCCTCATAAGAGCACAGGGGAATTAATGACTGATCAGGACACGATGGTGGTTGTGACCCTGTGTTGCCCCCTAAGCTGCCATTTAGAGACAGGTTCGCTGGGGATGGGCCTGATGGCTGATAAATCCTGATGAACAAATATTCGTGTCCTTGCATCATAAATCTTCTTTGTCTCCGACAGGCCTGGCTAGCATACCGGTGACTCAGGCATTTTAGGGCAGCTCTGTCCCTTACTAAAGTCTACTTTGCATGATTTAATGTCTTCTAAGCAAATCTATTGGTAAATCCTTTCTATTACCTTGAATTCCTTTGGCATTACTACCTCATATTTAAAAAGACAAAAAATAAGATAAAATACCACAAACCTCTCAAGCATTCAGTTGGAAGCCAGACCTGCCTGGGTGTTGTCGAATCATCTTTTTATACAATGTAAAGCTGTGTCTTTGCCAAGGTGCCTTTTGATTGGTTTAATAGAGAGCCGAATGGCCAATAGCTAGGCAGGAAGAGGTTAGGCGTGGAGAGAGAGAGGAAGAGGAGATGAATCTAGGTGCTAGAGAGACACCAGAGGCCCTGGAGAGGAAAACAGGAGGAGCGAGGTGGAAGGGAGGAAAAAGCCAGGAGGCAAAATGTAGATGAATATAAGTGGGTTAATTTAAGTTATAAGAGCTAGAGGGTCCGGGCGGTGGTGGCGCACGCCTTTAATTCCAGCACTCGGGAGGCAGAGGCAGGCGGATCTCTGTGAGTTCGAGGCCAGCCTGGTCTACAAGAGCTAGTTCCGGGACGGGCACCAAAGCTACAGAGAAACCCTGTCTCAAAAAACCAAAAAAAAAAAAAAAAAAAAAAAAAAGAGCTAGAGGGACAAGCTACAGGCCAAGCTTTCATAATTAGTAATAGATGTCCATATCATTTTTTGTGTGCTGGCAGCCAAAAGGAAAGTCCTGGGATGTTCACTGCAATGAAGTCTCACTTGGTCAGTAAACACGCTGATCAGTTAGTTCCAGGGAAGGAAAGTGTCTCAGGGTAGTTTGTTAGCTGTAGCCTGTGGCTTCCACACCCCACCTCAAGCTTCATGGAGGTGCTGAACTGCCCAGAGACTGAGCAACCGGGCGGGAGTGGGATGATGAGCCTGAACCCTTCAAATCAGCTGGTGACGAAAGCATTCAAGAGAAGGCAGAGAGGCGTAAAGAATGTCGCTGGGGCAGAAGGTGTGTGGGGATAGAAATTACTTAGCACCTACGAGGCCGTAACTTGAACCCCCAGCACCACACACAAAACAGAACAATCCTCTTAGTAAAATCTTTTATTTGGTTTATGTTTAAAGTGTAAAAAAAAATTATAAGCTGGAATATTTGATGACATGGAAGGAAGGGGAAGCCAAGTCAAAGAGCAACATCCATTTCAAATAAATCAAAAAGTCGAATTTCTAAAACACCACCATCTTGTAATTATCCCCATCGTATCTCCGTTGTGAAAGATTTGGAAAGACTTGGGCTGAAGAGGTGTGTTCTGAGGTCAGCTGCTTCAGAGAGAGCTCTCCCCTGTGAGGGAAGCACAGAATCGTTTCTGAATTTCTCAGTCGATGTTTTTAGTTTTAACCAACATGAATTTGCAGAACCATCTTAGACCCACTGAGAAGTTAGACCCACACAGACAGGACTGTCTTCCCACATCCTGTGCTCCCTTCCCTTGTGGGCTACCACCAGGTGTTACCGTGGGAGGTTTACCACAGCTGAGAGCCAACACCGGCTCACGATTAACCAGCGTGGACTTGATCCGGATTCCTCACAGCTTTACCAAGCTGCCCTTTCTGTTCCAGGATCCTGTCCAAGCACCGAAGTGTACGGGGTTGTTAGAATCTGTAGGTTCCTCTCACTAATCGTGTGTAATAGTGTATCCGAGTCCTTTTGTCTGTTTTTTCAATTATTTTATGTGTATTTTTGCCTACATGCCTGTCTGTGCACTGTGTGTGAGGCCAGAAGACAGCATCACATTCCCTGGAACTGGACTTACAGTGTGAGCCATCTTGTGGGTGCTGGGAATCGAACCTGGGACCTTTCTCTCTAGCCCTGTGGATATGTTTTGTTTGGAGACTGGGTCTCATGCAGCCCAGGCTGGCCACAGAGATTGGAATTTTGTAGGTTCGGAGGCTAATTACTTTATCTTGGGTTAGTGTTAGCTTTGGGGACAGCTTGTCCTTGCCCCATTCTATAACGCCTTGTGATATGAAAACATACATTCAAACAAAACCTCTAAGAAGCTACTAACTTAGCAGAACACCATTCGACCAATCCAGGAGCTAAGAACATCATCCGATAGCATCTTGAGCGCTTTAAATAGCTCCATCCATCTCCTCACAACCCCCTGTCTGGTGCACCCACCAATGTAGCTTAAAGTTGCCTTGATTTACGACTCTCTTTGTCCTGTAAACCATAAAAACGCCATAAAACTGCTTCCATGTTGGAACGTGGAATCCGAGGTAACAAATCTGTGCTCCTGGGCAGTGGTTACTCACAACGGCTCCAAAATAAACTATCTCTTATCCCCTTTAGGACGAAAACTGGTTTTTACATGGACAATGTGTTTATTTAACTTCTTGCTTCTGGCCTTCATCCTGTCCACTGTATTATATACTATTATTGTTTCTCTCAAAAACAGCTCTGCTCACTTAAAATCTCTGATCCTTCCTCAATGCTTGCCAGTCATTAGCCCACTGCCCACCCACGACAATGCCGAGGCAATCAGCCCACTACCCACCCACGCTACCCACCCACGGCATGCCGGGGCACAATTTCACTTTAAAAAGGGAATCTGTTGTTTCATTGTTTTCCTGCATACACAATATTCTCTAGTCAAATTGACCCTAGTCCCATAAAGGTGGGTGATTTTTTTTTCCCTAAAAAAGAGTTTTACCTTCATAGTTTGAAGTTCTTGACTAGAAGCTGCGTTATATTTTATCCGTTGTAGTCTCATGCCCACCCTACTGTATGTCCCGAGGCTGGCCTGTGACGTAGAGCAGTCCTTCCCTCCCCGTCCATCTCATTGGCTCTGCCCAGGGGAAGCCCAAGAGGGCATCAGCTGAGGTCAGAGGTTTTTAACTTAGCCCAGTGCTCAGGATCGCCTTGGGATGTTTGTTCCCTTTACTGAGAGGATTCTGTTGTTCTTCAGGGAGCCTTGGTCCCTGAGGGGTTCTGGGAACCATCCCACTTTCTCCTGGGACTTAGAGGAAGTAACAGCTGAGGCGCTGTTGCTGAGCAGGTAACTGCCCTGTGTCACCTGTCGCCACGCACATCTCCGTCACCAGCCTGTTACAGTCAGCTCTATACTTCTGGTGAGCTACTGACAACTTCTCTAGACCCCAAACCCACTTCTTCCAAGAAACGTTCTTTACTCATCTCACGATGTCACCTCCCTGCAGCGCTCTAACGGCACCCATTTAACACGACGCTCTACTCGGGGGCTGTACGGATGGGTAACTAGTGAGCCGGGGGTTTCTTCTTCTGGAACTCACAGTCCTCTGCGTCCCCTACGCTTGGGATTAAAGGTGTGGCTACCAGCTCCCGCCCGTAGCTGATTTTTCACGCACCACTAGATATTTCACACGTTAATTGCTAAGCAAATGGATAGTGTTTTATACATTTTTCAAGAATTGTTTGGGGGATGCTGAAGAGAGAGCTCAGCAGTTAATAGTATTTGTTCTTGCAGAGAACCTGGATTGGGTTCCCAACACCGTGTGGTGCTTACAGCCACTGTAACTATAGTTCCAGGGGATCTAACTTTCTCTTCTAACCTCCGTGGGTCACACACACACACACACACGCACACGCACACGCACACGCACACGCACACACACACACACACAGAAAGACAAAACATTCTCACACATAAAATAGATAAAACTTAAAAAAAAAAAACCAGGTGGGGGGCAGGGACTTGAGAGATGGCTTCAGGGTTGAAAGCACTTGCTGCTCTTCCAGAGGGCAGAGTTGTCCCCAGTACCCACATCAGGTGACTCACAGGTACCTTTAACTCCATCCAGCTCCAGGAAATCTGCTGCCCTCTTCTGGGCTCTGCAGGTACCTGCACACATGTGCACGCATGCACACAGACATACTTGCGCACACGCACGCACAAAGACATGCATACATGGACACATGCATACTAAAAACAAAATATACCTTTAGAAATAATGTTTGCTAACCTATGTAATTATCCATTTCAGACAGGAAGTGGGGTATTGTAAAAAACGGGGGAATTAATGTTTGCTGCTTATCTTGTCTCGTACAGAGAGAAGAGACAATTCCGGGTTAATCTCTCCTCACCTGCGTTCTCAGCAGCTAAGTCTGGGAATAGTCAGCTGCACGGGGAGTTACAGAGGAAGAAATGTTATCCAGCGTTTCCAAATATCATCAGCTCCTTCTCTAGCCCTTGCAAAGGACATTTGTGTTCATTTTGTTTATTAATGTATTTTGTTTTGGAGTATTTATACATTTTTATTCTAATTTGAGATCTCTTAATAAGATATACAGTCACTTATTTAATGCACAGTTGCCTTTATTTGCGTTTGTTGTAGACATTTGCACTAAGTACCTCTACCCACGACTTCTATTCTGGTAGGTGTGGTGAGGTGCTGAGTGAACCAGGCAGGTAGAGCTTTTGTAGACATTTGCACTAAGTACCTCCACCCACGACTTCTATTCTGGTAGATGTGGTGAGGTGCTGAGTGACCAGGCAGGTAGAGCTTTTGTAGACATTTGCACTAAGTACCTCCACCCACGACTTCTATTCTGGTAGATGTGGTGAGGTGCTGAGTGACCGGGCAGGTAGAGCTCCGTGTGTGTCTGAGTCTAGGGGGCCGCAGAGGTGGCTCAATAGCTAAGTGTGCCCGCTGCTCTTAAAAAGGACCCGTGTTTGGTTCCCAGCACCCTCTTAGGCGGCTTTGTGCAGATGCACGTGCAGACACACATGTATGTGTCCTTTAAAATGCAATCTCAGAAATCAGTAAGACTTTATAAACACTCTTGCACAACTAGATGTGCGATCTTAGTTACTTATCAAGAAATATATTCCCATGTGACTGTATATGTAAATGTTTACTGGACAAAGCTGGATTTACTAAGGAGCTCATATGGATTTCAGTCTAGTATTGGCCAAGGGACATCTATGCCTCTCTGGCGCAGCTGAGAACCTTATCTGTTAAACCTCATCTTCTCAGCAAATGAATTTGTATACCACAGATAACCTAAATGTTGCAGACTCTGTCATTCTGCTTTTTAACATAGTATATATTTTTAAATTCTCACCTTACAACTGTTTACCTGTTTCACCACACTGTCTGTTTTGTTTACTTGCTTGTTTGTTTTCAAGACAGGGTTTCTCTGTAGCTTTGGTGCCTGTCCTGGAACTAGCTCTTGTAGACCAGGCTGCGCTGGAACTCACAGAGATCCGCTTGCCTCTGCCTCCCGAGTGCTGGGATTAAAGGCGTGCGCCACCACCTCCTGGCTTCACCACATTGTCTTAGTATGAAGTATATCTTTTGCTTTTTTAATTTATTTGTCTTTTCAGTTTTTAAAAACACCTACTCCCCCTCCCCCTGCAGGTATGTTCACCTATGCAAGAGGTCAGACTGACATTGAAGTATCTTTCCTCCATCACTTCTCCACTTTTGTTTTTCAGACAGGGTCTCACTAACCTGAAACTTGCTCTTTCACCTGGGCTTGCTAGCCAGTGAGTCCCGGGGATTCTCTGTTTCTGCCCCCTGTGCTATGCCCAGCTTTCACACACGCTCCCCCCCCCCCCAGATACACAGACACAGACAGACAGACATACACACACACCCTGGTTTTGGGTATCTAAACCCTGGCTCTTGTACTTACACAGCAAGTACTTACACGGTGAACCATAACGCCACCTCTCGTTTTATTTTGTGAGAGAGGCCCTCAGACTGTCATAGCCATCACAGTCCTGGCTAGTCTGGAACTTATGTGAGAGAGGCCCTCAGACTGTCATAGCCACCATAGTCCTGGCTAGTCTGGAACTTTTGTGAGAGAGGCCCTTAGACTGTCATAGCCACCACAGTCCTGGCTAGTCTGGAACTTTTGTGAGAGAGGCCCTTAGACTGGCATAGCCATCATAGTCCTGGCTAGTCTGGAACTTATGTGAGAGAGGTCCTCAGACTGTCATAGCCACCACAGTCCTGGCTAGTCTGGAACTTATGAGACAAGGCTGGGCTTGAGGGTAACCCTTCTTCCGCCTCCTGAGTTTTGGGGTTAAAGGATAGACCACTATACCTAACTTCAACTTCTTTTTTGTTTACTCTACTCTGGTAGCTAATAAGTTACAATAAGATGCTTCATTAATAGACCAAAGCCATCCTGGTAGGTTTATAAAAATTCATCATTACTAAAATATGCCTCAAAGTAAGAAGAAAGCAAAACCAATCATATCATATTATTACAATGAGATCGCTCTTTGGGAGACTTACAGAATTGCTATTTTGAGTTGTTATTCCCAACGATGAATAAATTGCCCAGCCCCCAGCTCTGTTTCTCAAGTCCCACATTGACTCACCATCCGGCTCTTAGAAAGCATTCATGGCTCTCCTCCGGTTAATGTCTCTCTTGATTTGGCACACAGAGCAAACAGGACAGAAGAGAGTGACCAAATAGTCATCACAAATGGATCCCTGCGAAAGACGTGAAGAGACATGAGCGTACGGCCTGCGCTGGGGATATATTTAGAGAACCGAAAGTCCTGACTCTTTGGCTTCAGTTTACTTCATTTCTTTTTATATTTATTTTTTTTGTGTGTGTGAATATGTGTTTGTGTGTGCATGTGTGTACGTGTGTGCATGTGTATGTACATGTGTGTGCATGTGTGTGCATGTACATGTGTGTGCATGTATATATACATGTGTGTACATGTACATGTATATATACATGTGTGTACGTGTGCATGTGTGTGCATGTGTGTGCGTGTGTGTGCATGGGTATGTACAAGTGTGTGCATGTATATTTACATGTGTGTACATGTACATGTATATATACGCGTGTGTATGTGTACGTGTGCGTATGTGTGTGCATGTGTATGCACATGTGTGTGCATGTGTATGCACATGTGTGTGCATGTGTATGTACACGTGTGTGCACGTGTATGTACATGTGTGCATGTGTATGTACATGTGTGTACATGTGTGTGCATGTATATATACGTGTGTGTATTGTACATGTGTGTGCACACATGTGTGCTCACAGAGGTCAGAGGGAAACCTTCACTTCTCTCTACCCACCATGTGGGTCCTGGTCTTCCAGTGTGATTGGAAGTGCCTTTATCCACGGAGCCATCTCACTGGGCCCGGATTTGGTCTAGAGGTATACTTCCAGGAAAACTTTAGCTGACTTTTCCATGACTTGCCTCCCTGTTCCAGTACTTTATAATTCTGAGAATATAAGATTTAATCAAACTACCAAGTCCAAGAGTGCAATAAGGAGACGCAGGAAGTCAGCTCTCATAGCCAGGAAGCTCCTGGCTCAACACTGTTACAGCAGGAGAAAAACACGGACACGCGATGCGCTGGACATTTGGGGAAGAGAATTAGGGAAGTGGCAAACAATTTGGGGTCAAAGCACTCCCAAGTACTAAGTAATAAAAAAGTGAAAGTTTGGCAGGAAATGTAACCACATTCACTATAAGACACTGACGGCGATGTTGAATGAAGATATATTGGGGTCATATATAAAACCTGGACATGGAAGTAGCCAAAAATACAGAGAACCATGTAGGAGAGAGTGGGGTGGACAGAGGACTAAAGTCCAGGCCTCTGCGAAGTCCATAGGTAAAGCCCACATTGAGAAGAAAATATTCAAAGGAAAAGCAAAAAAAGTGTTTCTGTAGAGGGCAAAGTAGGTGAAGAAAATTAGGGAAGGGTTGTTTTTCTTGACAATCTATAAAATGAGATCATTTAAAGCTTCAGAGTTTTCATCCATTAAAAAAGAAAGCCACACTAGAAAACAGGGGCTGGTGGCCTTCAGAAAGGCCAGAAATCCTGAGCAATTTAAGTTCAGACGGTGGTGGAGGAGAAAGTCAAACAAAGTCAAACAAAACGGGCAACCTAAAGCAGCAGCCAGGGGGGAAGGAGTGGGGACTCTACACTAGATAAACCCCAAGCTCAGCAGCAAGGGGCAGGGGGGGAGGAGGGGAGCAGGCAGTGCAGGGGAGGAGGAGAGGAGCAGGCAGTGCAGGGGAGGAGGAGGGAATCAGACAGTGCAGGGGAGGAGGAAGGGAGCAGGCAGTGCAGGGGAGGAGGAGGGAATCAGGCAGTGAGGGGAGGAGGGGAGCAGGCAGTGCAGGGGAGGAGGAGGGGAGCAGGCAGTGCAGGGGAGGAGGAGGGAAGGAGCAGTGCAGGGGAGGAGGAGGGAATCAGGCAGTGAGGGGAGGAGGGGAGCAGGCAGTGCAGGGGAGGAGGAGGGGAGCAGGCAGTGCAGGGGAGGAGGAGGGGAGCAGGCAGTGCAGGAGAGGAGGAGGGGAGCAAGCAGCAGTTTCCCAGGATAATCAAAGCCAAGGCCCCTCACGAGGGTCTCAGGGCTCCAGGAGAGGCAGGGTAGAAAACAGTGGGTAGTGTCCCAGAGAGTAGGTTGCGAGCTCACAGGGTACAAACACTCTGAGGGATACTGCCAAATATTCCTCCAAGACTATCAGTTCACAAACCTGCATTGACACAAATGTATATCTGTGGGATATCGGACAGAAACAAGTCTACAGAGGATGCACACAAGCTATTACTAATTTCCAAGCAGAAGACTTGGTTATTAATTTTCACTTTTTACTCCATGTATTTCTGTTTAAATTTGTTAGATATTTTAACATTGCTTTGTAATAAAAGAAGACTAACTAAATTTCCCAATTAAAAAGTAATTTCAATGAAATAAACTAGGTTCCTAGAAAATGTTGCATGTGTGTGTGTTTCCTGTGATGGTTAAGTTTGTGTGTTACCCAGTCTAGGCCACAGCCGAGCATAGACATTTGGCTCAACATTACTCTAGATGTTTTTTGAAGATATATTTGAGACAAAATTAACATTTAAATCTTCAGACTTGGAATAGAGCAGATCACTTCATATAATGCAGATGGCCTCTCTTCCAGTCAGCTGCAGACCGGTTTGTATAATAGGACCTAAGGCTGACTGATCAGACTGGGGCCAGTGGGGCCAGCAGGGCCAGCAGGGCCAGCGGGGCCAGCGGGGCCAGCGGGGCCAGCGGGGCCAGCGGGCCACAGGGTCCATCTGTCTCCACCTCCCAGTGCTGGGACTGAACTCAGGCTGTAGCCCTTCGCCGGTTCCTCCTTCCTTCCCTTCCTTTCAACAGGGCTTAGGCTGGTGCCAAACTCCCAATCTTTCTACTTCAGCCTCCCAAGTCCTAAGATTACAGGTGTGTATGCTACATGCTCAGGTGTGTGTGTGCTACCATGTTTGTGTGTGTGTGTGTGCTACTGTGTTCGTGTGTGTACTACCATGTTTGTGTGTGTGTATGCTATATGCTCAGGTGTGTGTGCTACCATGTTTGTGTGTGTGTGTATGCTACATACTCAGGTGTGTGTGCTACCATGTTTGTGTGTATGCTACATGCTCAGGTGTGTGTGCTACCATGTTTGTGTGTGTGTGTGCTACATACTCAGGTGTGTGTGCTACCATGTTTGTGTGTGTGTGTGTACTGTGCTCATGTGTGTACTACCATGCTCAGCTAGTTGAAGACCTTGGAGAAGGAGGAGGAGAAGAAAGAGGAGGAGATGGATGGCTTTTGAATAAGGAAGACTCCACTTGTAAACTGCCTGTTGACTTGATCTTCAGCTCATCCATGAGGACCTAGCTTGACAGCCTACACTTCAAGTTTTGGACTTATTGGCTTCCATCACTGCATGACTTTAAAACAAATGTCTGTCTGTCTGTCTGTCTGTCTCTCTTGCTCTGACTTTCTTTTTCCTTTCTTTTCTTTTTTTTAGACAGGATTTCTCAGCCAGGTGGCGGCGGCACACACTTTAAATCCCAGCACTTGGGAAGGCTGATCTCTGTGAGCTCGCAGCCAGTCTGGTCTACTCAGAGAGGCTAGGATGGTTACCCAGAGAAACCCTGTCTCAAAAAACAATCAATCAATAAATAAATGCAGAGATCCTCCTGCGTCCTGTGTGCTGGAATTAAGGGGTGTGCCACCACTATGCGATTTTTTTCTTTACCTCTATCTCTGTCCCTTTTTCTCTATATACACACAGAGGGAGGCAAATATATATGTGTGTGTACAGTCCTATATAATATATAGAGATACGTGTACACACACATATACATCTACGTACCCTATGGACCGCTTCTTGTGTAACTCTAATTAAAACACTACCCCATTTCATACAGTGACGCAGGAGTAAGGGAAAAGGTGTTCACAGACAGTTTGGACAGGACATCGTCTCTCTCTGACACTGGGGCACACCTCTGGGCCAAAGACTCGCTGCCTCTTACAGACTTTGAAGTCTTCATTGATAAGACATGGCGGACCCTACCCTACAACACACACAGGCATTACAAGGTCAGTGGCGAGTTCAGGCCCCTGAAGCTCACTAGGCTCTAGATAATCCTCTATTGTAGTCTACACCTTGCAAATGCGAATTGTCTGCCTTCTAGGATGTTCAGAGGGCACACAAGAAGAGGGGCTACTGCCAAGTCAACTGAATTTAAGGTTGTACACGCTACAAAACTCCGGCCAAATTCAGAGCCCTGATACCATCAAACTCCAGCCACTCCTACAACAGCGATGGTAAATTGTGTTGCAGCCTGAATAATAAAAGGTGAGAGACTCACGGGAATGCCATATCGGGTTCGGTAGAGCGTCCTCATTGCCACAGTTGTCCCACACAAACAGCATTCATTCATGTCGGCTGCCACTTGACACCCAAGGCATGTGAAGCAAAATGTTCCGCAGAGGCCTGGAAACATGAAAACAGGGGTAGAGGTTACTCTGGTTTGCCCACGTCAGCTACGGCCAAGAGCGATCACATCGTGGGGGACCTTCCCCTCTCTGCAGCCAAGTCCTTCTTCGTTGTTTGGGTGGAGCTTTGTTACATGTGCACCCCCATCATTTCCAGAGCGACTGCCAGGGAAAAGACCTAGCTCTTTCTGCTGGAGTGCCGCTCATATGCTAACTACTGAAACCCACCCGTGTTCCAGGTCAAACCCTAGGTACTGACGATACTCCCAGCTGAGATCCAATAGGGACCTAATAGAAAAAGGATGTGCAGGGGAGAGCCAGGCTCACTTCAGAGCGCAGCCCCTGAGGCCCTGAGCAGGAAGTGCTGCCTGAGCTGGAAAGGGAAGCAGGGTTAGAAACTGTTAAAAGGAACCGAAGGGAATAACGCCTCCTGGAGACAATTTGTCATACTCATTCACTGTGGCCAGTGTCCTGGGATAGGATGGGGGTGAAGTTAGGGGGTGACATAGGCTTAAGGCAGTGTGTGTGTGTGTGTACATGTACAGAAGTCATGCTGACAAATTAGGTGGTGTTTACGTGTGCCGTCAAGGCCAGGAAGAAGCACCAAGTATTTGTACAGGGAGAATGATTTGGCCAGATCTGCTTTAAGAAAATCTTCATAAACCGGGTGGTGGTGGTGGTGCACACTTTTAATTCCAGTACTCAAGAGGTAGGATCAGAGGTAGGCGGATTTCTGAGTTCTGAGTTCAAGGCCAGCTTGGTCTACAGCGTGAGTTCCAGGACAACCAGGGCTACACAGAGAAACTCTGTCTTGAAAAACCAGAAGAAAAAAAAATCTGCCACAAAGCAATGAAGGCTGCCCAGCCCCTTTAAAAACTACATTTTAATGTGTTTGTGTGTGGAGGCACGAAACCGTGAAGGTCAGAGGGTAATTTCCAGGAGTATGTCCTCTCCTTGTACCGTGTGGGTCAAGTCTGGCCACAGGCACTTCCACTGAGTCATCCTGACAGCCCCTGCATCAAAACTCGCATAGCCAAGGAATTGAAAACTCAAATAATTGAGCAATAACTTGGGGTTGGAGGATTCAAATTCAATGTTTAGGGAATTTGACTATCGTAACTCTTTATTATAACTTTGATTTTCAGATATCAAAACAATGTCATGAGACATGTTAGTCAATCAGCCATGTTAGCTAGGAAGTCAAGGGGAGCTAGTGAAGGGTCACGGGTGTAATTCCTTCTGTCTGTGCTCACCGTGTAATTATTAGCTTCATTCCGTTCCAAGGTCTGTTCCATTGCAAGTTAAAGCTGGTGTATTTATTTCCCTACCATTCTGAGGAACAGGCCTCAAAGCAAACCTTTGGTTCCTGATTTGCTAAGGACAAAGTCTCTGGTTCACTTTGCCACCCCACCTGACTTTCTTCCAAGTTCACTTAGAGAGATGTCCTGTGGTGTAACTATAAAACGGCATTTTAGTATTGTATAACCAAGAAGAGATTTCGTGACTATTGCTTTTTTTCTTAATCCCAGCACTCAGGAGGCAGAGGCATTTCTGTGAGTTTAAGGCCAGCCTGGTCTACATATGAGTTCCAGGACAGTCACAGCTACACAGAGAAACTCTGTCTCAAAAAACAAAACAAACAAAAAAAACCAAAACCAAAAAAGTCAGGTTCAAGTAAAAAATGTTTCATTTATGTATAATCTGTTTATAAAATTAGGCCAAGCCTGTTCAGTTTGAGAATCACTTAAAGCTTCCAATACCTTAACTCTAGGATTTATTTTAGGGGTAACATCATTATTTTGGGGGGACAGGAGAAGAGTGAGCTATAATCAGTAGTCTGTCTTTGATGCTGACTGTACCATTCCAGGTTGTCCAGACATCTAAATAAGTTAGCAGTTTTCAACACAGTAAGGGAGGAACGGACCCCGAATCGGTTGGGGGGGGCACCTTCCCTGCACTTACAGACTCCGCAGTCATTGAAGCAATCGCACAGGCTGGTCTGCCAGTTGGAATTCTGGGGAGCACGAACAAATCCAGGTTGAGTCACAATTACTGTTTGTGGCTGAGCCATCTTCAGTGCGAGGTCTCAGATGCCCTGGTCTGAAAAAGAAAATGCTGGTATTAGCTGCCTGGAGCTGCCGTGGGGAAGAAGGTGCTGGAACTAACCGCTGTGCTCCACCGGCTAGGGATGTGGTTGGAGAAATCAACTTGTTGGTCGCTAAGAGCATTGCAAATCTCCACCTCTGAGGGCACAGAGGCCCCGGGAGACCAGAGTTCACTGAACTGAAGGTGAGCAGATGCTTCTCATGGGCAAAAGAAACGAAAGAGGGCTGATCTGGAGCTATTTCTAAGCAGGTACCTGTTACTAGGTACTAGGAAACAAACGACTGGCCTGTGACAGAGGTAGGGTCAGGGAACCACGGAAAACCACCTTTTCTTAAGCCAATAGCCTGAGTTGAGTGCACCCCACCCTCCTCCCCCTTGCTCTGCCTCTTCCGGTTTTGACAGCCTCTCCTGCATCCAAGCTTCTCCAGAACCGGTCCCTTTGTCAGCCCCTGACACCAGGCAGGGACCAGCAAGCCATAATAATCATCCCACCAGGTTTCTATGGTGTTTTCTGGGTGGTGATGCTTATTTGTTTACCTGAGACAGGCTCTCATCCTGTAGCCCAGGCTAGCTAGCTTCGAGCCTTCCAAATGCTGGAATTCTAGGTGTGTGTCACCATTCCCAGCTCAGCAAAGCCTATAAAATTTATTTTGTTAGGTGACTCCTAATTTCTCTTCATTACAAGAAAGTTTTGGGGTCCAGGGATGTACCTGATATTTGGAAGGGCAGGATCTTTGCTAAAGCCCTCATCTCTTAAAGCCTCGTGAGCTCAGAGGAGTTATTTAACCAGCCACTTCATTTTCCATTTATTCATCTGTAAAACCAAAGTGGCCACTGGCCTGCCCACCTCACTCACTCACTGAGAGCACCAAGTATAGTTTCCCGACAAGTTTAATGTTTTAAAAAATTCGTAAAAATCCAGTGGAGAGTGGCCATAATACAAACAGATTCGGTAAGGACATTGCTTCTGATGGTTTCCACACACACCTTGTTGGTGATACTGCCAACTAGTTCATTGAGGTTCCAACTGATCAGGTCTGGTATTAGACCTTGCTTATCCATCTGCTCAGCTCTGACACTGAAAATGGTTATTTCCATTGAGTTGATAAGAAAATAGGGAATGTGGAGGGGGGCAGCAAGTAAACTGTGAAATTCGAATCCTCTTTTAGTCTCTCTGTCTGGCTGAACACAGGACTGTCCCTGGTCTGTGAAGGTCTCTTAGAAAACAGGAAACTGTCCTTGTGAGTTCAAGGCCAGCCTGGTCTACAAAAGCTAGTTCCCAGACAGGCACCAAAGCTACAGAGAAACCCTGTCTCAATATACCAAAAAGAAAGAAAAAAAGAAAGAAAGAAAGAAAGAAAGAAAGAAAGAAAGAAAGAAAAGAAAAAAGGAAACCTGTTTCTTAGTTAGAAAAGTGTGTGTATGTTGTACATACAGTGTGTATACAGATGTGTGTGCCCTGTGAAGGCCTGATGGGGCCAGGTGTCCTGCTCCATCCCTCTGCCTCATTCCCTGGAGGCGGGCCAGCCCCTGGGCCTGACCCACAAGCCTCAGCATTCCCTCCTGCACGCCCTACTGCCCTACCGTAGATGGGGTGACAGGTGTGTAAAGCCACGCCCAGCTTCTTCCCCAGCTGCGGGGGATCATGCTCAAACTCTCCCGTTTGTGCTTCAGGCACACTTACCTATGGAGCCGCTTCTCAGCCTCTTTTCTCTTTTCTCACTTTCTTGGCTCACAGTAGGTATTTTAATTGTCTTGCTAGACTTACAGTAGGTTTTTTTTTAAAAAAAGATTTATTTCGTGTGTATGAGTGCTCAATCTGCACACCAGAAGGTACATCAGATCCCATTACAGATGGTTGTGAGCCACTGTGTGGTTGCCGGGAACTGAACTCAGGACCTCTGGAAGAACAGCCAGTGCTCTCCAGCCCTGTCACAGTAGGGATTTTAACTGTCTTGCTGAGTTAAGCACTAACAGTGCTGGGGCATTTCTATTTAGGAATTCGGTACATATTTTTCAAAGCACAAAAGGGCCGAGAATGGTGGCAAACACCGTTATTCCCAGCACTTGGGAGACAGAGGCAGGGCTAGCCTGGTCTACAGAGTGCATTCCACGACGGCATAAAGAGATCACCTCCTAAATAGAAAGAATGCTTTTCAAAACGGGGGATTCGGTCTGTCTCCTAGCGTCGGCTAGAAGCTTAGGTCCTCTTATTCCTCCAGTCATCTTTGCTTTCCTAGATTCCATCACCTGCAACATCTGCTAGGTTAGTGTTTCCCTTGAATGGAAAAAGAAAGCAGCAAATGAATCCAAGCCTCAAATGATGGGGTGTGTTCACATATTTCTCCACATGACTGGGAGGGTTAAAGGATGCTTTAAATATGCCTAAATCTTGGCACACACCAGTACGGTTAATCATAAATAAAACAGGCCTCCTGGTTATTACAGAGGAAGGCAAAATTGGTTTAATTTTAAAAGAGGCAGGCTAGGCGTGGTGATGCACACCTTTAGCCCCAGCTCATGCGAGGGCTATATTGTGAGACCCTACATTGTGAGTTCCTATCTATAAGAGAGGGGTGGAGCGCAGAGGGGGTGGGAGAAGGACAGAGGCTTACAATGACCTCTTAAATGTCTGCATCTGTTGACCATAGTCATGATCAGTAAACAATTCTAAACGCTTCTCTTCCCATGGCTGAGTGTATTCTGCAAATAGTGTGTGTCTTTAAAGGTTTAGCAAAATGAGGATAAGTAGAATGGGCACAAAATTTGACACTGAGAATGTTTTTTTTTAAAAAAAATTCAAAGCAAGAGAGATTCAGAAGTCCCAAGGTTAGGAAATAATGAAAAGACCAAATAACTTACAAAAGAAATGAAAAGGGAAAAAAGCTTAAATGTATGAAAAGATGATTGAACTGTCCCAACAAATGTCATCTGTTAGGCAAAGTTGAAAACCTGGGGGTCTTGGGCATTGTTTGGCATTGGCAGAGTCCCAGGGTTGATCTTTAGCACTAAACCTTGGTCCGAGCAATCAGGAGGGAGCAGCTGAATGCAGTCTGCTGGAGGGCAAGTGCCTCAGTGAGAATAGCTCGCTTACTCAGGAGGCACTCGGTTAAGCAATATGGCTGTAACTGGGTTAACTTGGGAAATGCAAATGGTGAGGTCCCTATGAGGCTTATGAACACCACAGTGGAGGGCCCAAAGATGAGAAAACTTCAAACCAGGCAGCGCAAGCCGCCGATAGTCCCAGCACCTGCAGAGCCGAAGCGGGAACGACATTAGGACCTAGTTCTACACCAACCTGAGCAGTGTAGCAAGATTTTGTCTGAAAAACAAAACCAAAAAAAGTAAAAATCATCAGAGCGTATGCCAGGACTCAGAATCCATGAGGCAAGCAGGTTCATGAGCACACAGACACATAGATAAATAGGACAGAGGGACATAAAGAAAATGTTCTGATTATGTTAGGTAGATATGATAGAGGCATATAAAGAAACGTTCTGATTACTTCCACAGAGAGGATACACCCACTGCCCAAACCTTGATTACTAAATGTCATTGTTCAATAAAAGAGCAGGGTTCACTGGTGGGAGCTCCAAGGCAGGGAAAGGGAAGGCCGAAGATGAACCTGAGGAGTGTGACGTCAGCAAGCAAAGAGGCCTCAAGGTAGATCTAATCAACAGAACCACTGCTGAATGGGGGTGGGGAGACTTCTGAGGCAACTTGAGGGCCAGATTTAGAAGAGTTTGAGTACAAAGTAATGTTATGGTTAGATTATAACTCATAAAATAAATTATCTGCAACACTCTATATATTATATGTGTTATATCTATATAATAATAGTTTAGATAAATAAACAGAATTTTAAATGGAGAGGAAGAATGGTACTTTCCTCCTTCTGGTTAGCGAGTGTAGAAGGAAGAACAGAAATATAAGACCAGCACTTGGCATACACCATAATACATACTAATGTAGGCATGACCAGTGGGTGGAGTCTGTGATATTATGAAGGTATTTTTCATTTTTACCTAGGGCTCCTGGTTTATTATTCCTTCTCCTAAGCAAGCCATAGAGACTGGAATTTTACTTCCCCAGAGTCAAAGAAACTAATCTTTCCCATCTTTCTGTCTTGGAGTTGGCTATATGGACAGTTTCCTATCTTCTTCGTCAGACGGCCAATCACGCATGCCCACTGGATGATCTGGCCCGTGAGGAAGAACACTGAAGAATCTGGCTAGATGGGGCGTGATGCTTCCCCACCTAGTCTGTGAGGCCTTGGTGGCCACACAGCGACATCCTACAAATGCCCAAAGGACAGAGTTAAAGATGGCTGGAAATGTAGTTCCATAGGTAGAGTACTTGCTTAGCATGCAAGAAGTCCTGGGTTCCATCCCCAGCACTGTATAAAACTAGGCATGGCACACATTCCAGTCATCCCAGGACTCGGGGCACAGAGGCAGGAGTTCAGAGCCGTCAGCTCTGTAGTGTGTAGTGAGTTTAAGGACACCTGGACTACAGGAGACCCTGCTTCATAACAACAGAAAAGTCTAGTATAGTCTGGAGTGGTAGGTAGTACACACATGTATCCAGTTTGAGGCAGGAGGATTGTGACTTTGAAGCCAGGCAGTGCTATCTAGGGAGACTATATAAATCCAAAGCAAACGCAACTAAGCAGCAAGAAAAACAATTCCACAAAAGTCTACAGGTAGTTAAAGCTCCTTGCTCAAGGGAGAAGGCCCACAGTAGAAAAGTGTGACCTGTCAGGAAGTTACTGGAAAGCCTTCTTAGAGAGTGCAGGCTGCAACTGAATGGTTTGGAAGAGGAACCATGAAATAGATATGCTAGCAGAAGGTGAAGGACTGTTTCCTGAGACACATGCTCATTTGCAGGGCCTCCCTGGGGCAGCTTTCCTGACAGGAAGGTTGAGTGAACGTCTTCCTCTTGCTTTCAGTTCATTTAGAAACTCACTGATTGTAGAGGACACACAGCGGGACTATGTATTATTGGTTCCTCGCTACTGTTCTGTTGATGACAGTTCTGACTCAAGCCACCCCACAGGTTCAAGCTGGTGAGAGGCTACATTTTACTTGCTTATCCTGGGACTTTTGCCTTTGGGGTACCTTCTCTAAAAGCATTTTCTTCTGTTTCCTTCCTTCCTTTCTTTTCTTTGTTTCTCCTGTAATTTCTTTAGTTTATGTTTGTATGCGTTCATCTCTTTCTCGTGTGTATGTGTGTGTGTGTGAGTGTGTGTGTGTGTGTGTGTGTGTGTGTGTGTGTGAGAGAGAGAGAGAGAGAGAGAGAGAGAGAGAGAGAGAGAGAGAGAGAGAGAGTTTAATTAGTGTTACTCACAGGAGCATGGGCAACTAGCCAGTGACCACTCCAGTTAAGAAAAATGTTTGTCTCCCAGCAACCTGAACAATGCCTCTTGTACCCTAGTGACTGGCCGTAAAGCTTGCTATTCCAGGAAAGGGGCTAACACTACATCATAAGACAGGCTAATCTAAACTTTGTTTGTGTTTGTGGAACCCAGAAGGTCTGATGACCATGAATAGCAGCAGATGGTTGACCAGAAAAGAAGTCCATCTGAAATTTATGACTGCCATGGGCCACACCTGGTGTCCCGCCCGAGAAATCTCTACCTAGACCTTGCCTCGGCAGCCCGGATGCAATACAGCTTTTTCTTTTTTCTTTTGAAGTAGGGTCCCATATAGCTTAAGGTCCCTTCAAATTGTTTGTAGCCAAGGATAATCTTGGACTCTGGACCTCTTGCCCCACCCAATTCTGGGGATTGAATCCAGGGCCTCCTGCATGCAAGGACTACAACAACTCATCCCCAAAACCTGTGCCCCCCTTTTTGGACTAGAGAGTCCATCTTCCAGTTTTTTTGAAATATCTTTACAGGATGCAACAGCTGCGCCCCAAACCTATTTTTTTCATCAGTTCCAGAAAAAGAAAGTAAAGACATGGCAATAATTCATTTCATAGCTGACCTTTTTCACAGGTAACGTGGGCAGGTGTTCAGTGAGCCGTGTTTACAGATGAAGACTTGGAAAATACAGCAGGCACCTGTCCCTGGAGGGGGTTTCCCTGGCTCCAGCTAGGATGTTCTCGACTTCCCCATCGACTGGGGCTGTGCTTGGCGCCCTCACAAAGGGCGTGTTTCACCCACTGGTGAGTGAGCAGACCCTAAGCCCCTCAGCAATGGGTGAAGTCAAGTTTCCCCGACTGTCCAGACCTCCCCACAGAAGTCCCCAGAGCTTCCCTTCATCCCAAAGCCCAACACTATGACGCCAGAAATCATATTCTGATCGATTACTTACCACAATGCCTTGAAAAACAAAGCATTTTAGAAAATAGAAAAGCATGTGTATTCAAACTTACTTTGCATTGCCTTTGAATATTCAAATGCCAGAAAGAATATGAAAGAGTAGCTGATAATGCTGGGTGGTTACCTCAGGTGATAATAGTTTTTCACTTTTATCTTTATAATTGATTATTTTTGTGATAGTGCTGGAAAGACTGTTAGAGCCCAACAATAGCAATAGCAACAACAAAAAGTTAGAATTAGTGTTCATATCTTTTTTTTTTTTTTTTGGTTTTTCGAGACAGGGTTTCTCTGTGGCTTTTGGAGCCTGTCCTGGAACTAGCTCTGTAGACCAGGCTGGTCTCGAACTCACAGAGATCCGCCTGCCTCTGCCTCCCGAGTGTTGGGATTAAAGGCGTGCGCCACCAACGCCCGGCAGTGTTCATATCTTTTATAAAAACTGGCAACTAACATCATTAAGGGGAGTAAACCTCATCGACAGCTGCAGGTTGTTTTCGTTTACGTGTTTGTTTCTGGACAGGGTTTCTCTGTAGCTTTGGAGCCTTTCCTGGAACTCTCTCTGTAGACCAAGCTGGCCTCGAACTCACAGAGATCCGCCTGCCTCTGCCTCCCGAGTGCTGGGATTAAAGGCGTGCACCACCACCGCCCGGCTATAGCTGTAGTTTTCCTGGGCTCAAGCCCACATGCAGCACATCGCTGGTGTTTGGTAGACGTCAGTTGAGGGAGTGAAGGAGCATCTTTTTGCCATCCTCCCAGAGGAAAGTGATAATCCGCGAACTCACTTCTTTTCCAAAAAGCCTGCGCTGTGACTGTAAACAGAACAGTGGGCATCTGGAGGGTTCCCAGAGAAAACTACGGTCCTGTGGTTCTGTAATTACTCCCTTCCTGGCAACCCTCACTCGGCCCGTTGCGGGTGTCTGTGGATTTACACTGGGTTAGGTAGACTTTTTGAGCAAAGGGCTTCTAAAGTGCACACAATCTGCCCCAAGGCAGAGCGTTGTACATGAGCATCTATCTGCTTATTGCCAGATCATTGGTAAATATGTTTTCTTTTCTCTGCTAGTGGTCTAAACAGTCCTCAGTCAGTCTAAGATGTGTGTTACTAGCCAGGGTGGTGGTGCCTGTAATCATAGCACTTAGGAGGTGGAGGCAGGAGGAAAAAAAATTGTAACGATAACTATAACAAAACCTCATATCTTTTTCATTTTTTAAAAACTTTATGTATGTATGCATTTATTTATTTATTTAATGTATGAGTGTTCTTATGGTAAGCTTGCATACCATAAGAGGGCATTGGATCCCGTTTTAGATGGTTGTGAGCCACCGTGTGCTTGCTGGGAATTGAACTCAGGACCTCTGGAAGAGCAGCCAGTGCTCTTAATCATGGAACCATCTCTCCAGCGTCCCCCCCCTTTTCATTTTTTTTTTACACCCAGGAGAAATTTGAAAGCATATTAATGTGCCTTACACATATGGAAATTATTTTCAGTCTCTTTGGTATTCTAATTTTTTCTTATTTCTAATACAGACAAATTCAAATTACAAATAAAATAATAAATCAAAATGTTGCTTGCTTCTTTCATGAATTTCTTTTTCTTTTTCTCTCTTGAACCGAGGGCTTCTTGCGTGTTAGGCAGGTGTTCTATCATGGCACTCCATGCCCAGCTAACTTCCTCTTTTGAAGGTGGGAAACTGTGAGGTGCGGAACTGAAGCCAAGCAAGGGTGAGGGGTGGACGGGGTGGTTTTGCAAACAAGATACCCTCCTGACCGAGAAGGTTGCCGACAGCTGTGGTGGAGGAAGCTGCTCCGTACTGTCTAGAAGATCAGCCCTAGAGGGAACTAGCCATCCGGGATAGCCATTTGCCCCGCCCCCCCCCCCCCCCCCCCCCTTATTCTGAGGAGGGTTTTCCGCTGTCTAGCCCACGGTGTCTTTTAGAAGAAACGCCTCCTCCACAGTTAAAGAGCCAAGAGCCGGAGCCAGAGTGAAGCTCAGAGAAGTGCTCCCTGACCACGCGCAAAGCTCATCTCTCTTGCCCTGCCTGTGACCCCTCCAACAGAAGAACTAGCCACAAAGCACTGAGAGAAGTCGGCCAGCAGACTAGCACAGGGCGCTCTTACGCTTGCGAGCCTGTCACAAAATTCTGCATCCCTTGGAAGTTACAACAAAGTGGAAAACCAAAACAGACTGTCTCAGAGACCCGACTTTTTTTTTTTTTCTTTTGGCTTCAACCATCGAGATGTGGCAGCCTTTAACCTTAGTCAACTCTAATGAAAGGTCATCAGGAAGTGAAGAAAAAATTATCTGCCCGGCATCTGCCTCTTGTTACATCACCCTAATCTGTGTTTCTGAGTGTTCTGTGACCTTATGTTTATGCCTCAGAGTTTATGAAGCTGTGCGCCAAACCATGTTGTCCACCCACCCACCCTCAATAAGCCAGTTGGGAGTCAAATAAATAGTGGAAAGCAAAAAAAAAAAAAAAAAAAAAAAAAAAAAAAAAAAAAAAGAAAGAAAGAAAGAAGAAGAAGAAGAAGAGGAATCCAGCAACACCCCTACCAGTCCATCCCCCGTCCACAAATCTGTCCTCTGGATCCCGACTGAAGTTTGAAGGGAAGGCTGCCGCTTATCGAAGCCCCACGTGGGCGTCAGCGGCATCCTGGAAGGTGGCCTGACTGCTGGAACTGCGCAGAATCCCTTTCCAAGGGACGCTTCCCTCTGACTAAAAGCCTTTTCCTTCTCCCAGCATGAGATTCCTGGGGGAAAGTCCGTCTTGGAGGTCTGTGGTTTTAATTGACTGATAAGTCTGAGAGACGGGAGTGTCTCTTTAGAATATCTTCGTTTCTGCCAGACCTGTCTCAAAGCACTCGGAAGGCTTGTGGGCCATGCAGATTCCTGGCTAGGGTCTGGGAGTTTTGTAATTAGCGTCTTCGTGGCTGCGGCCCCTGTGCCACAGGGCATGTGGCTGCTTTGATGACAATTATAAAAAGGGTGTTTCTTTCCCCAGGCGGACACAGCCCCTGTTAGCCCCTCTCCCCCACCCACGTTTGAAGAGCTCGTGCAGAATCAGCTCACGGGACCCTTGACTGGGGTGGAGATCCTTGTGCACCTGGTGCCCTCTGCCTTTTGGTTTGTCCACTCCCTCTGTTACTCATAATCACCCCCCCAACACTTACAAGACATGTACTGACCACCCGCCTGTGTGAAAAGTCTTGTGGATCAAGGAGAAGCCTGCAATTCCTTGTCTATCGGGACAATCCCGCTCGGAGCTCTGCTCTGCGGTCCACGGCTCTGAATGCACAACGGGACAGAGTGATAAAGCTCCGGAAAAAACGAAGAAAAAATGGAGATGAGGAGGTGAAACGGGAATCTGTGGGGCCAAGCTCTGAAAAGTAAGTGAACAACACTTCCTTCAGAAGTCTCTTTGTAAGGAGTGGTCGCTGCCAGGAAATCTTGTGGTGTTTGGCTCACATGCAACATCTTAAATTTATCTATTAGTCTTGGATTCATTCTGCACCTATATTTCTGCCTCAGAGCACCCCACTCTTTAGAAGGACAGTACACTGGCTTAATAAAATTATGCTATATAGCACTGATTATATTAATAAATCTTGTTAATATTGATTAACCCAGGTTCTAAACACAGACTTAGATTTTCTTCTTCTACTATATATTGGTATTATAATTTCTTTTTTTTTTCTGTTTTGACTGAAACAATCCCATCACACAATGACCTCTCCTCTCATGAGTTATCAAATGTGAGACGCGAAAGGTGGCTTTTCTCGTTTTGCACATCAGCGAGTACCGGACTTAAACTTCTATAGTAGTTAGATTTTTGTGTTCACGAGAATGCCTAAGGATTCTCAAACTTCATCAGCTAAACCTATAAACATCCCATCTCCTTCTGCCAGGTAGTTTAAACGGATAAACATCTTTTATTCACAAAGAAACTAAACCAGCTCCGGTGACTAAAGAGAGGAAGGATCAAGTCTCAAATCAGTAAATAAGGCACATAAAATGCATTCCCTCTGGACGCAGAGCTCCCAGAGGTTTCCAGCTGAGTTGTTTCTGAGCAGGATGCTTAGCAAAGTCGCTGAGTTTTGCTAAATTCACTAAATTTAAAGCAATTAGGTAAGAAAAGAAAATCTAATCTTTCACCAGAATCTCAAGCAAAAGAAAGCAATGAAATCACTTGTAAAGGAAACTTCCTCATCTCTAAATACGTTCACAATACCAGAGTACTCACGGTCTAGAGGGCTGGGAGCAGGAAGTGTCTTGCAGGCTGGAGTAGAATCTTACTAGAAATGAGCTCTGGGGGGCGAGGTGATCGGTTTTCAGGAGCAGCCTGTAGTCCAAAGAGCAGAGTCCTGTGTCCTGATTGGCTGTGGTAATCCAGGCAAAGTCGCCAAAAGCTATCTCTTACCAAATAGGGCCTGTTCTTGTCCTTACAATGGACTAACTACAACGTACACCTTTATGGGGGAGGAACAGATGTGAATCATTCAACAGTTGATCGGTATTACCTGCTGGCAAAACTTACTGATTCTCACACCTTAATTTCCTCTTCTAATATAATAAATAGGGAAGCATTAGGCGACCTGGAATTACAGACCCGATCACACTGCTCTTTATTTTGCTTGTTTCTTGAGACTACTGTATGTAGTCTCGACTGCCTTGGAACTCACACTGTAGGATGGTCTGGAACTCAGAGATCTGTCTGCCTCCGTCTTGTGAGCACTGGGATTAAAGATGTGCTCCACCATGCCGGGCTTCTGATCTGACATTTCTCTTTGTCTTTTTCTTCCGTCTTCTTCCCTCCCTCCCTCCCTCCCTCCCTCTTCCTCCCTGAAGTGCTGGGGGCTAAACCCATAACCACCACATGCTAGGTGAGGGCTCTCCTGAACACCCACACACTTAGCCCTCTGCGACTTTGTTTCCCGTAATTGACTGAGCACTTGCTATGTGTTTTTTTTTTATTTTAAAATGTGTGGTTGTTGTTACTATTCCCCACCACCCTCTCTCTCTGGTGTGTAACTCCCCACGTATGCAGGCACCACAGCCCGCACGTGGAGGTCAGAAGACAGCTTTCAGAAGTCTGTTCTCTCCTTCCATCTGCTGAAAAAGCCTTGTCTCTTGATCCAGATGTTCTGCATAGCTGTGAGCTTTCAAGCAATTCCCCTGTCTCTTATCTCTCGGAGGAATTCTGGGATTACAGCTATGAACCACTGTTCAGGTGTGTGTGCACGCGTGTGTATTCCAGAATCAAAATAAGACTGTCAGGTTTTTTATTTCCCCTTCAACTTTTTAAAAACATTTTAAATTTATTTTTTTTGTGTGTGTGTGTTTTGTGTTGTGTGCACACACACCATATACATGTGCACCTGGTGCCCACAGAGGCCAAAAGAGGATGTTGGACCCCCTGGAACTGAAGTTACATATGGCTATGAACCACTAGGTGGGTGCTGGGAATCAAACCTAGGTCCTCTGACAGAGCATCCAGTGCTAGTAACTGCTGGACCATCTCTCTAGCTCAATCCTTAGGTTTAACTGCAAATGCCTTTTTTTTTTTTTTTTGGTTTTTAGAGACAGGGTTTCTTTGTAGCTTTGGAGCCTGTCCTGGAACTAGCTCTGTAGACCAGGCTGGTCTCGAACTCACAGAGATCCACCTGCCTCTGCCTCCCGAGTGCTGGGATTACAGGCGTGCGCCACCACCGCCCGGCTTACTGCAAATGCCTTTAACTGCTGGGTTATCTCACTGGACTTGCAGGCATGGTTCTTAATGCTTTTGGTGGCATATTGTGAGAGCCAAAGCTATGCTTTATGTTTTAATTACTGTACCTAAGAGATCCACGAAATTAAAATACCTCTAACCTGTAAGCCCCTTGCCCACGGACAGATGTTTCCTGAAATGCTGGAGGCTATTGTTTATGGGAGATAATAAGCCACATGATCTTCACTACTCTCAACTACTCTCAAGCTTGTTTGATTTATTATGCCTCATCTTCACAGGTGGGGTTGATTACATGTAGGTTGGACATATGGGCGGGAAATACGTCAAGAAGGACAGTTGCCCCTGATTGGATGTAGATGGGAGGTACAACGGCAGAAGTATGCTGGTGTATATGCATGCCCCATTAGACCTGGTGGGGCCCAGATGGGATTGCCTATTTTTGTTTGTTTGCTTGCTTTGTTTTATTTTGTTATTTTAGACAGGGTTTCTCTGTGTTGTTTTGGAGCCTGTCCTGGAACACTCTCTGTAGACCAGGTTGGCCTCGAACTCATAGAGATCCGCCTGTCTCTGCCTCTTGAGTGCTGGAGTTAAAGGCATGTGGCACCACTTCCTGGCTTCCTCCTCCTCCTTCTTCCTCCTCCTCCTCCTCCTCTTTCTTCTTCTTCTTCTTCTTCTTCTTCTTCTTCTTCTTCTTCTTCTTCTTCTTCTTCTTCTTCTTCCTCTTCCTCTTCCTCTTCCTCTTCCTCTTCCTCTTCCTCTTCCTCTTCCTCTTCTTCTTCTTCTTCTTCTTCTTCTTCTTCTTCTCTTCTTCCTCCTCCTCCTCTTCTTCTTCTTCTTCTTCTTCTTTTTTTGGTCTTTCAAGACAGGGTTTCTCTTTGTAGCCTTCACTGTCCTGAAACTCATTCTGTAGACTAGACCAGGCTGGCCTTGAACTCAGAGGCAAAGTCACGCCCCACCACCATCCTGGCATGGGGCTGCATTTTTTAGGCTCTACAAATCATGGCTTGTGGCCATTTTTCTGGGATCCCAAAGATGGGCCTGGCCAGAGTCCAGAGTCCATCATCCTGGGCAGTGTTTAATTAAAACTTGCTTCAAATTAGTCTTGAAATTGTGATGGTCTCATTTCTGGCTGGTGGGATAGCAATATCTACGTGAGATTCTCCTTATGATCTGGAAGGGTGGCACTGTTCTTGCTTCTACCTGATTGATAAAGAAACCAAGACAGAGAAATGTTAATTGGTTAGCAGGTGGCAGCTAGGGATGGTTGAAATGGGGCTCCATGCTGCATTTCGGCACGCATCCTTACCTTACAATCTAACACAAGAGCCTTGACCATTGCAAGGATTCCTGGTCCAGATAACCTCGGATTGAGTGACAGGCAGACCGGACACTTGCCATTTTCTGAGAAGTTTTATTAAGTAGTAAGATTTATTGGAGGGTTTTTTTTTCTAGCCTCATACACAAGGAGACTCTCCAGCAGACCAGATCTAACCAGAATGCAGTCATACATGCTAAGTGCCACATAACCAAAGTGAACTTTGAAGGAGCCCAGTTTTCCCAACACAGGAGACTCTAGTCAACCTGAAGCAAAAACAAAAAGGAAACTCTTCTGTATTTAAGATAGAGAGCATCCAACTGCCAGTGCTCACTTGGTCTCCAATGAAGTTGGGTTGTTGGAGAGTGATTGGCTCCTGAGGCTGTGACTTAATCAATGGATTAACTCACTGATGGATTTTCAATGTGATTATTAAGAGGTGGTGGAAAGGAGGGGTTAAGACCTACTTGAAGAAAGTGTGCCGCTGGAGGCTCTCCTTGGAAGGCTGTTCGTCCCTGGCTCGTCACAGTCTTTTTGCATTGGGGTTACCAGGACGTCGACATCTCCATCCATCAGTACTTACACTGCCCAAATGTCCTGCCTCACCCCAGCTGCGATACAGCAGAGCCAGCCAACCATGGGCTCCGACTCCTTCCTCCTCTGAGTTAGTTCTCTCAGACGTCGCTGTAAGGGAGGGCACAGTAAATAAACCACTGAAAGACTGCTCCATCATTGGGGAGAAGGTTCTTGTTGTGGGCCAGAGAAAGAAAAGCGCCAGAGGCATCTACAAGAGTCCAGAGCAGAGAGAGAAAGAAGCAGAGGGGCCATGGAAAAGTGGGCGGGGCTAGAGAAGTGGGAGTAAAAATCGTGGGCGGGGGTGGGGGTGGGGGCGCGACAAGGGGCACAAGCCCAGGGGAGGGAAGCCTGTGAGCTGAGGCAACCTGCGTGTTTGGGTAGAGGGAGAAGTGAGAAGGGCTAGGATGCTCGCGCGTGGGCTTTAATATGTTACCTCAGGTATACAAGGGAAGTGGTTCCTTCTGGCAGGCGCCCACACCCACCCAGTTTCATAAGTTCCTGAGGAACTTGCTAACTGTCAGCTTGATGGGAAAATAAACTAATAATACACACTTGATTTCAACCCTATTGGGAAAGTAATTTTGAAATGACTGATCTATGTTTCTATCTATCTATCTATCTATCTATCTATCTATCTATCTATCTATCTATCTATCTATCTATCTATTGTACGTGAGCTGTGTGTGTGTGTCTGTGTGCATGCAAGTCACAGTGCTAAGGTTGGGGTCAGAAGACAGCTTTTCTGGAATCCATGTTTTACTTTACCACGTGGGTTCCAGGGATCCATCTGGAAAAGCAGTTTCATAGGAACGACAATCCCAGACAAACTGATTAAGCTCAATTTGACCCCAGAGTTATATTTTCCCTCCATAATCTTTGTCATGATGTAGTCACTAGTTTAATTTTTTCCCTTTTCCTTGTGGAGTACACTACAGCCTTTGTTAGGAATCATGCAAATTTAGCACGAACCTTGGTTAGCAGAGAGGTTCTGGCCACACTTGATTAACTTGGATGAAAACATGGACGTGTAAAGACCACCGCTTCCCACAGTCAGTGGTTCAGTCATGCTGCTCCCAGCGAGGTCACGCTGGAAGCTCCTGTGCTTGCTTCTCCAGGGAAGCTCTCTCGTCTTGTTACCTCGACCTGGTCTTGGTTCTGAATGAACGATACCAAGAGTGGGGAGGTTGAGCCAGGAACATCACGAATTTGAGTCCAGCACAAACTAGACTGTGAGAAAAGGGGAAGGAAAAAAGGAAGAAAAAAACGAAAGAAAAGAGGTGCATTGAATTTTCCTTTCACAATGTAAGCCCCAAGTTGGTTATTTTTTGTTGCTATTGTTTTTGAGACAAGATCTCCTACACAGTCCTGTGTACTCACTGTGTAGATCATGCTGGCCTCGAACTCAGAGATCTATCCACCTCTGCCTCTGAGCGCTAGCATTAAAGGTGTGTATAGCCATGCCCCGCCTAAGTTGGTTCTTAGCATGTCTTACAGATCCCATGTCATGCTGTGCTTGGTCTGTTACTAAATGTGTAAAACCATATCATTAAAGAATGTTTTAAATCTCAGCTATAATCTGAAACAATAATGATCTCTCTCTCTCTCTCTCTCTCTCTCTCTCTCTCTCTCTCACACACACACACACACACGTATGCAAGTAAATACCCAATTTTGACAAAATTTTCACATGTTATAGATTGACTGATTTGTGGCAGCATTATAAGTTGTTACTGTCTTTTAAGAAGGCAATGTTGGCTATTAGAGTACATAGAAGGACAAAAATACTTATTTTTTCACCCTGTGATTTTTCTAGTGAGCCACATGTTACACGCTGTGCTTGTATGCACCTTCTTTGCCTCTATTCGGTCCTGAATGACTGAGTCCCTGAGGCGAGGCCCGCATGTACCATGCTCTAACTTATACATAGCATCATGCTACCCAGAGTGGGGGACCAAAGTGCTTCGCTACCTGGTCCGCCCTCTCGAGGGATGCCAGGAGCAACTGGCGAACAGCGCAGGATGATGAGCTGAGACTGCCAGGAAATGCGGACAGAGGGCAATGCAATGGGAAACGGCCATTTTTGGTAAATTTACCTAAGGATAGGGAAGTAGCTGAATTTTTCTGCCTGAGGGTACCCTTGGGAGCTCTGACTTGACTGGAGATGATGCAGAGCTGAGGATATAAGCAGATGAGAAGAAGGGATAAAGACCAACAGAAGGCAAAATGACCACAGCGATGACCGCAAAACCTTGGCTTAGGACTGAGATCCCTGAAACCTTTCTGCTTTCCATATCTTTCAATATGTAAATATTCAAATCAGCTCACCAAGGCTACTATGTTCCTGTTTCAACCTTTGATTTACTTCCTCTCTCATGAATACCTCCTCACTTTCTGCCTGGCAGCAAATAACCCCACAATCTACTCATTGCTTCAGGAAAAAAGCCTGGGTCATCCCTTGTGGGCCCTCCGTTACGCTGCAAGGGCTGCTGGTTTTATCTCGGAAGTTTTCCGTCCAGCCCGCCCGATTTCCTCCACCTCCACCGTTATCCTGTTCTTCGGGGACGGCTACAAACACCTCCTTATTTGCCTTCAAGCTTTTAAGTCATCCCTTCTTCACAGCAGCCAGAACCTTCTTTTTAAAAATGCAAATCCCATCCGGTTACTTCCTGGGAAAACCACTCCAGCTGCCGTCCATGGCACTTTGGGTACAATTCAAATTCGATCGCCCGGCTGCTCATTTCTGCGGCTTTCTGCTGTGGAGATGAAGCTCGTCCTCATGCACGTGCCTCTCCTCAGCATTCTAGCCCAAGTTCATGTTTCATGTGTAAGAGCTCACACTGAGCTGCTACAGCCCAGCAGGGAGCAGCTCCCCACTTAGCTGTGACTTATTCTGGTGGGTTTGGGAAAGGACTTAGTCTCAGATCGGTGTTTGTTTCTAGCCTGCCTAGTAGCTGTCCTCACAAGATTAGAAGAAAAGATGTCCCATCTCTCTTATTGCTTGTTATCGATGCTATGGTTGTGTGTGTTGAATATATTACTGATTTCTTGAGTTCCTACATATTTTTCACATTCATTCAGTCATTTGTTTTGTGTGTGTATGCAATGGAACATGTGTGGAGGTCAGAGGACAGCTCGTGGAAGTCAGGTCTCTCCTTGTACCATGTGAATGTTGGGACTGAACTCAACCTTGGTGGCAACTGCCTTTACCAACTGAGCCATCTCATTTCTCACCCTGCCCCCAGGTCTTTGACATATTTCAACCTCTTTACTGAAACTGGTCACTTCTGTAAGGACTCTAGGTTTCTGTTAGTGTGAAGCATCATTTAGAGGCCACTGTTGGGTACCACAGGTACTCATTGCTGTGGGGTTTGGAGGAATAGGAGCAGGTAAACAAATACGTATTTTAAAGACAAAATTCAGCTGGGTGTGTCGATGTACAACCGTTGGGCCAGCACATAGGAGGCTGAGGCCAAAGAAAGACTAGCATGAGATTTATAGTAGAGATGACATTTAAAAATAGATGAGGTGACCGGGCGGTGGTGGCACACGCCTTTAATCCCAGTACTGGGGAGGCAGAGGCAGGTAGATCTCTGTGAGTCTGAGGCTAGCCTGGTCTACACAGTGAATTCCAAGACAGCCAGAGCTGTTATACAGAGAAACCCTGTCTCAAAAAACTATATACATACACACATATGTAGACATATATATGTATATGATGGTGCTGTAGGAAAATCTTTCAGCCAGTAGCCTTTGACTTACCGGCCCACTTGGGCGAGGCCTCTTATTCCATAAATGCCAACGTAAAGCGCTCTCTCTTCTGGCTGCTGGATTCCCCATTAGAGCAGAAGACTGTGATCTGTGATTCTACCCCTAAATAAATAACCCTTTATTATATTCAATTATGAGTTAGTGTACTGAAGCCTCCTACTACAAATTGGCGCGCCAACGTGGTCAACAATATCCACTTAAAACCTGTGAGAGTTTGGGAAGGAATTCTAGGAAAAAAAAAAAGAGTTAAACAAGGCTTAATGCCGTGACTTCTTTCCAAAGATGGAGGAGATAAAAAAGAGCCTACCCAAGCTGATATGGAAGAACAGATCTTGAATAAAGAGGATTCCCTTCCTGAAGAAGAGAGTTGGGCCAAGGGCAATGCAGAAGAAATGGCTCAGAGGAAAGACCTTGAGGTTAAGGTGGAGGTCAAGGAAGAAAAGTCTTCCTTGAGAAGCAGTGCTGAGACCCAGCCTGCTGAAGAAGTGAGGAAGGACTGAGAAGAAAAGATAAAGGAAACCCAGGAAGACAAACCGGAAGGAGAGGCAGCACAAAGGGAGACTGAGAAAGTGCAGACCAGAGAGCTGAAAGTAGAGGTGGCTTCTCAGAAAGCTGCCAAGAAGACCAAGGCTATCCTGGTCAAAGTGACCTCCTAGATGGCACCGAATGGGACCTTGCGTGTAAGCTGTAACCGTGACTACTGAAGTTGGCTCTGCCTATGAAGTAAAAAGGGCTCTGACCAGGCAGGAGCAGATACACCTCAGGAGAACTCTAAAGAAGTCACAGAAAATGAGCAGAATCAGCTCTCTGAGCCAGAGGAGGAGAAAGGTCCCCAGCCAGGCCTGCAGTTGAAAGCCCAAGGAGTCCCCGCCGCCAGAAAAGAGAGGAGGATCCATCTGAGAGCAGGGGCATTTCTTGGTTCATACCCCTGCCGTGGCTTAAGAAGCAGAAGACTTAAAACTTAGTAGTAGAATACAGTTTCTGTGTGGTTATTTTGGGAATCTGGGCAGCCGGGAACAAACAGGCTGCCTTGCTACTACAAGATGACTCAGCAGTTAAGAGCACCGGCTGCTCTTCTGAGGGCCAGGATTCAGTTCTTGGGGTCCACATGACAGCTCACAACTGTCTGTAATCTAGCTCCCAGTGATTTGACACCCTCACACAGACACACATGCAGGCAAAACAGCAATTCACATAAAATAAAAATAAATTATTTATACACACACACACACACACACACACGCGCACACACACACACACACTTCGAGGTGACACCCGGCTCAGCTGTTTAAAACTCAGAAGATGATCCAGCACCCCTACTCTATACGCGTCGGCCAACTTAAAAGAGCAGTCAGAGTGCTTGCACTGACCAGAACTCTGAAGCAGGAAGTAGAAGGACCAGGAGTTTAAGGTCATCCTCAGCCACAGGGAGCCCAAGGCCAGCCTGAGCTACGCTAGACTTTGTCTAAAAAACAGCGAAAGAATAAATAACAAACGAGAAGAGTTTATTCCGACTCAACATCAGTCTGTGAGTGGTTGGCCTCGATGCTCTTCCGCCCACGGTACAGCACGCCATTACGCCTCCCCTCAGGCCTCAGAGAAAGAAGAGCCTTGGGCCCCACATCCCTTCCCAGGGCACACTCTCCACATAAGACTTCCCAACAGCTCCTAATGGCACTCAGCCAGGGACCAAGAAGACATCAGATGGGCCTTTGAGAAGCACATAAGATCAAGCTACCTTGGGCGTGTATTTGGAAATTCCAGTTAGCTTTTCCTCTCATTTATCAAAAATCGGAGTCACAGGAAGTTTCTGTCACTTTGTTACTGAGACGCCATCCGCGTAGTCTTCCAGCTTTCCCAGGGTTGTTGCTTGTTTATGTTTAAATTCTATTTGGAATTTCTTCTTTTGTTTTTCAAGACAAGGTTTCTCTGCATAACTCTGGCTGTTCTGGAACTTGGTCTGTGGACCAGGCTGGCCCCATCTCAGAGACCTGCTAGTCTCTGCCTGCCCCATGCTGGGATTAAAAGCGTGCGCCCCTGTTGACGGGCTTGGAACTTATTTTTTTGTGCACTAAGAAGGCAAGAGACAATCTTGTGCTTATTAGGGCGTCCCAGTTATAACAACGCCACATATCAAAAGTTTATTTTTTTCCTGGTTGGTACATGATACCTCCCTTATTACATACTCCTGTTTTTAATCATCACTATGGTCACATGTGAAGTTAACTTCAGGGGAAACTTGTTGAAGGACATCCAGAAACTATATCCCCATTTTTGCAACTTTTCTGTTATGGCTACAGCTGTTTCACGTTTTAAGAAATATTTAAGAGCCGAGGAGTCTAGAGAGATGCCTCAGCAGTTAGGAGCACTTGTTCTTCCCAACACCCACATGGTTTATGGTTCACAACCACCCATAACTCCATTTCCAGGGGTTTGACAGTCTCTCTTGGCTTCTGAAGGCAGCCATGGACACAGACATACACGTGAGCAACATATTCACACACAGAAAAAAAATTTAAAAACTAAAAAAGAACCGGGCAGTGGTGGCACATATCTTTAATCCCAGCACTCAGAGGCAGAGGCAGATGGATCTTTATGGGTTCGAGACCAGCCTGGTCTACAAGAGCTAGTTCCAGGACAGGTTCCAAAACTACAGAGAAACCCTGTCTCAAAAAACAAACAAATAAATAAATAATAAAAACTAAAAACTAAAAAAGAAAGAAATATTGGAGGGAGCAGAAGTGTGTCTTAGGGATAGATTTCTTGCCTACTGAGAGCAAGGCAGTTAGGTCCTTAGGAACACCCCCCCCCCCCGCCCAGTTGAAACATTTGAAGTCCCCAATACATGCTAGGGTCATAGTGATCTTGTACGCAAAATGTGGGAAGTGGTGACATTGTATTGTTTACTTGAAAGTTCAAAATCAGATAAAGAAACCAATCTTTCTTCTGTCCAAGAGCCGTTTTCTGCTGCCAGGATAGTATATTCTTAAGTACACTGTTGCCCAAGAGTTTACTCTGCCAAGTGGCAGGAATGACATTCATTTTAAGCTTCTCTAAAAAAGGGAGAAAGAGTTTTCGGGTGAGTAACTGTTGGCTTGGACAGCTGTGTGGATTTGCAGGTTGCTCCCAGAATTCAACCCGCAGTAGAGTTACCCAAGGAGAACCAGGGCAGCCACAGTCCCCACAGGTGTCTCCTCTCCTCACACTAGTCTCTGCTGTAGGAACTCTCCACAGTCAAGACTTCCTTCAAGAGACCTGCGTAGAGAACGCCCCAGCCACACCAGGCTCTCACTCCAGGTAAAAAGTACCGTAGAAGGTGACTTTTCCTTTCAACCTCCATGACTTTCAGATATCATTCGCACTGGCGTGATTCAGGTCACACTGAGTCAGTCTCAGGCAGGCTTCAGAGAGGGGACCTGGCTGAACCTTGGTCACATAATGCTGATGGCACTGCCAGGCCTCTCCTTCAGAAAAGAGCGACTGGACATCTGTGATGGCTGTGGTCAACAGCTCCTTTTTTGTTGTCGTTGTTTTAAAAATTGTTTATTTTTATTGTATGGGTATGGGTGTTATGCCTGCATGTATGGCTGTGTACCCCTTGGGTGCCTAGTGCTCAAGAAAAATAGAAGAGGACATTGGATACCCTGGAATTGGAGGTGTAGACAGTTGTGACATTGTAGACAGCACCCATGAATGCCTTGTGGGTGCTGGGAATCTCAACCAGTACTCTTTTTTGTTTGAAGATTTTTCTTATTGATATTTATTGAGCTCTACATTTTTCTCTGCTCCCCTCCCCCCTTTCGAGCCTCCCCCATGCTTCCAATTTACTCAGGAGATCTTGTCCTTTTCCATTTTCCATGTAGATTAGATCTATGTAAGTCTCTCTCAGTGCCCTTGTTGTGGTCTAAGTTCTCTGGGATTGTGGTTTGTAGGCTGGCTTTCTTTGCTTTATGTTTAAAAAACACCTATGAGTGAGTACATGTGATAATTGTCTTTCTGTGTCTGGGTTACCTCACTCAAAATAATGTTTTCTAGCTCCATCCATTTATCCTGCAAAATTCAAGCTGTCGGGTTTTTTTTCTGCTGTGTAGTACTCCATTGTGTAAATGTACCACATTTTCCTTATCCATTTTTCGGTCGAGGGGCATTTATGCTATGAACATAGTTGAGCACATGTCCTTGTGGCACGATTGAGCATCCTTTGGATATATACCCAAAGGTGGTATTACTGGGTCTTGAGGAAGGTTGTTTCCTAATTTTCTGAGAAATCGCCACACTGACATCCAAAGGAACTGTACTAGCTTGCACTCCCACCAGCAATGCAGAAGTGTTCCCTTTTCCCCACATCCTCTCCAGCATAAGTTGTCATCAGTGTTTTTTATCTTGGCCATTCTTTCAGGTGTAAGATGGAATCTCAGAGTTGTTTTTATTTGCATTTCTCTGATGACTAAGGATGTTGAACATTTCCTTAAGTGTCTTTCAGCCATTTTAGATTCTTCTTCAACCAATACTCGTAACCACCAAGCTATCTCTACAGCCAACAGCTAGGTTTTAGGTGCTCGTGTTCTCATGGCTCCCTGCCAGCCCTTCTTCTTCTTCTCTTTTTACGGATATCACTCACCAATGAATGTTCACAAGCCTGACTTCCTCCGAGTGTGTCTTTCCCTGAGAACAGACATGGGACCACAGTCTTCTCCAATAACATAGCTCACTAATCCACCAGAAACATGCAGAATGGTAGGCAGATGCTCCAAAGAGAAATGATTTGTATTCGATGGTTGTTTATAAATGGTTGTGAAGATAAACAGTTTTAAATAATATTAACAATCAATATCATGATAATTTGATCCAGACTAAAGTTTTGGTATCTAACTTTTTATTGTCCAGGAAATAAACTCAAGTAATATATATTCTTTGTAGTGTTTGGTTTTTTTTTTTCCTCAGACAACTCTACTGGGTCCTCAATAAAAAAAATCTCAGAAATAAGCATATTTCAATAATATAAACTAGACTACAGACCTTCGCTGACTCTTAAGAGTTTGTCCTTTCCTGTGTTTGAGTAGCTGCCCTTGGATGGCTCAGAGCATTTCATTGCTGTCTCTGACCACTCTTTCCACCAGCTGAGGGCTGTGTGGTTTTCCCGTTTACCTTGGGGCTGACACATGTGAAGACCGCTGTCCTGGGTTACTCTGCAGAACATCTTCCTGTTGGTTTCCTCTGACCTCTTCTCAGTGATGCTGTCGGAGCACCAATGACATCAACACGTCTTCTCACTGCTAATGCTGACCTTGACCCTTGGCGAAGTGGTGTGTGCTGTGTTTTCTGCGCGACTGTCCCCTAGAATCACTAAGGCTCTTACAGGAGATGCTTCAGACAAGGAGAGTGTCTCGGCTCTCCTCTCGGCAGCTAAATCAGTATCCACTGGTGCATCTTACGTCCGATGGAGATTTTCTATTTCCTCTTTCTTTGTTCTTTCATTAATTAGACTTCTCTTGTACCCCACTAACTTATAATTAAATGGTTTATATTAATATAGGCATAGATATTTATTTTACTCTATAAATTGTAACCCAGCACTATCATTTATTTTCTTGTCCCGGTTTGTCCATCTCTGGCCTTAGAGATTCCAGATTCTCCAGGCTGGTCCCTCTTACACATGCGCAAACATTTTGTTTTATTTTGTTTTCTAGTACCAAAGATATCCCAGATTCATTTTGTGTTTCCCTGTTCTCACTGCAGAATGACCTCTTCTCTGGGATATAAGCATGCCTTTCATAAGAAGGATATTTAGAAACCAAGACAAGGTTCCTAGAGGTGCTCATTCCTGTTGGGTTAACATTGCTTTTAGGCCCCTTTAGTATAGATCGGATACATGGTTACATATATATATAAACACATATGCTTCTTTCTTTCTTTCTTTCTTTCTTTCTTTCTTTCTTTCTTTCTTTCTTTCTTTTTTTTTGGCTTTTTTGAAACAGGGCTTCTCTGTGTAACCACTCTGGCTGTCCTGGAATTCACTTTGTAGACCAGGGTGGTCTCAAACTCACAGAGATCTGCCCGCCTCTGCCTCCTGAGTGCTGGGATTAAAGGCATGCGCCACCACCGCCTGGCTCACATGTGCATATTTATATAAGTACTGTTCATGGGTGCACATGTATCTACAATCTACTTAGGTCATAGCTGCATGCCAACACCTCCAAAGCCAATCCAAACCATGGGACTAAATAGAAAGGAGAAAGCCAGCTGAACATAAATATCCATTCGTCTGGGTCCTGGTGTGGTCAACCATCCTCTCCTGCCCCTTTAGCCTCCCCTTCTGTGGTGGGCTGTGTCCCTCAGAGTCAGAAGCCAACCTTCCTGAGGTTGTTTTTGGGGGGGCCTTTTGATGTAGCAAAAAGACAATTCATTAGTACAGATAAGGTCATTCTCTTAATTGTTCATCAGGTTTCATTATTTTCGGAGTGTTTCTTGAACTGTCTGTTTTTGCTGGAGGATTTAGGATTGGGATATATGATATTATGTCCTTTTTAGGACACATTACATTTCTGTTTATAACAAGTGCCCAAGTTCGATAAGCACACACGGGAAGAGCAGAAGAGAAATAAGCACTGATGACAACTTCCTTCCTTCTTTCCTTCCCTCCCTCTTTCTTTCTTTCTTTCTTTCTTTCTTTCTTTCTTTCTTTCTTTCTTTCTTTCTTTCTTTCTTTCTTTCTTTCTTTCTTTCTGAGATAGAGTTTCTCTGTGCAGCCCTGGCTGTCCTGAAACTTACTCTGTAGGCTAGCCCTAAACTCAGAGATCTGCCAGTCTTTGCCTCCCAACTGCTGGGATTGAAGGTGTGCGTCACTACCACCCAGCCCCAGTGACAATTTTTACTATCAACTTTTTGAGTTTGAACCTAATATTTAAAACTACCTCTTAACTTCCCTTTCTTTTTCTCCTCTTCATCTCTTTCCCCTGCCCCATTAGCATTCTTCCATTAACTGCTCATTAATCCTTAAACCTAACATCACTTTACAGATATGAAATTGCATATATCATCTGGATGTGTGTGCACGCTCTGTATTAGATTTTCTGAATATACTACATGATTTTAGTGTATATGCAAAGTGGTGTGTGTGTGTTTGAGAGAGAGAGAAAGAGAGGCTTTACCAGGCAACAGTAAGAACCAACGTGCCGGTCATATTAAAGCCTTCTACACAAAACCATGTGGCAAACCAAGCAAACCAAGCCCCAGTCTCCTCTGAACTCTGTAAGTTACACAGCTGTGAGCAAAACCAGTGGTTTCTGGGTTCATCCATGAAGTCAGGAGGTTTCTGTTTTGTTTTCCAAAGTAGATAACTAGTAGGAGCTGAGGGTAAACAATATAAAGTGGATACAGTTTCCAAACTTTCATTGTAAGAGAGGAACCTGACATTTGAATATATTTCTTTCTGCTGGCTCTAGTTCCTCAAGAATAACTAATAGTCTTTTAATTTTTGAGACAGAGTTTCACTGCGTAGCTTTGTCTGGCCTGGAACTCTCTATGTAGACTTGGCTAAGCTCAAACTCACATAGAACAACCTCCTGATGCGGAGTGAGTGTCCCTGCACTAGGTTCATGATCGACAGTCTTAAGAACTAACGTGAAAACAGACGGTAAAGCCACCTTGTACTTTTCATTCATTTCTGAAGAAATAGGGATATCTTTTCTTTCCATCATCCTTAATCTATAATCTATATTTACAAAAAGCCTTTTCTACATGGCTATGAATTCACCTTTTCCTTTCTATCTTAATTAAATATGCTTAGTAAGTGATGGTGTATAGATGAGCAAAAGAAACACTTGCCAAAAATAATAGCAACTTTGTCATATTTCACTTTCCTTTCTACTGTCTCTATTCCTACATGTAGGCATAAAATGTTTAATTTGGTGGTGCTTATGGATCAAGAGAAAATTCACACACAAAAAGCTGTAGATTGAAGCGGATTGGTGGTTAGAAAGGATCAGAGAGCGAGAAGATGGGAAACGAAGCCAATCATCATGGCCTTTCTCTAGAAGGAAATGTTTGGAACTAGGTGCATGGTGCTGACTGCACGGCCCCCGCGCACAGCTCTGGGGACGCAGGGCCCAGTTATGCCCGAGAGGGATGAGTTTTATCATTTTTGCATTATATCTTAGTGTTTTTTAAAGATGCAGTGAGTTAGAAACCCTTTTCATCAGTAAAAAATAGCAGCTTGAGCTAAACTCTGTATATTCAATACATTCTCTAGTCGGCAAATGAATTGAATAGAACTACTTTCTCTCTGAGCCAAGGGACGGTTCTTGTGAAATTATCATCCATATTCTTCCAACCAGAAAATTGATAAAAGTTCAGTATTTCTTGATATGAGCGAGGACCATTCACGTTCCTTCCAGGCTCGTATCAGGTCATGAGTAAAATAATTTAATTTCTTTCTGCTTCTTATCTCAATCTGGAAACATGGCTGGGCCCAGGGCCTCCCCAGATGATGTAATATCCTTTCTTAAACAACCATGACGCCAAAGGTTGCTTTGGTTGTTCTTTGTTTCTTAATTAGATAAAGTCAATATGGATCATTAAACCTAATAGGAACAAAAGACCAAGGAGCCTGGATCCTTCAAAGGGACAGAACAGGCGACTTTGAGGAGGATGTCTCACCCCAGCTGGCTCCCTAATCAAGCTGTCCCTCAAGGAAAAGGAAACAGACAAAAGTGGGTGCCAATTTTCTGTTAGATCTTTGGCTCCTTAAAGATTATGGGGTTGTGCTTAGCGGAAATACATTCCCAGGTTATAGTGATAAAGGATATGGCCACGGAAGTGGTTTATGACGCATTTCCCTGGGTAATATTTTTATTATGGACTCTTCTTATTATATTTATTCTTAACCTTTAGCAGCTAGATTGGAGACCCCATTTCTTGGGGGTGCACTGGCTCCATTCCCGGAAGCTATGAGGTCACAGGTGGGCAGAGCTTCCTTTGTCAATCTGAAAACTCTCGTTACAGAGACGGACAAACAGAAACCCGAGTACCCCGACCCTGAGGGCAGGGATCTAAGAAGCTCTTGAAACCAGAACCGGAAACTGGAGCATTAGGACTTTCTGTTTCCTGTTTCTGTTCTTTTTAATGCAAGAAGGCCTCTTCTGAAACTAAGGGGAGCCAGTAAATTCTGGATGGACACGGGTCACAGGAAGTGACACTCCTTTTTATAGGCTGGAACCAAAACTGCAAAGCCGTCCTCTGTGAAGGTGCCAGCGCACTGGAACTGGGCAGAATGAGGAAGTCGTGCGCTTGGCCATTTTCCCTCGTTCAGTTCCTTGTTCATCGGCTCAGTGGGAACGCGTGTGCTTCTGACTTCACTGGCATCATGCCCCTGTTCTGTTGGAATCACTTCTGGCATTGGTGACCATTGGAGACCTACGTGTCTCCCAAAAGGCTTGAATTTCCTCCTTAATGTAAAGGAAGCCTTTCGACTCCTTCGCTTCCATTCTTCCCCAACTGCGGAACCAAATTCTGGCGTGTGCTAGGACACTCAGTGAGGGTGGGAGCTTACCAGGACTCTAGAAAACAACTTTCTTTCCTCCTCCTTTGTTTTTCTTGAGACAGGGTCTCACTATGTAACCCTGGCTGTGCTGGAACTCACCATGCAGATCAGGCTGGCCTTGAACTCTCAGAGATCTGCTTACCTTTGCCTCCCAAGCACTACAATTAAAGGCCATCACAATCACCAACCATCCAGTTCTTGACTTGATTTCAAAATAGATAAAGGCTTGAGGGCCTTCTAGGAAAATTAATAATTTGGTATACCCAAAACTTTAAAAATATTTGAAGCCAGGCATGGTGACGCACACCTTTGATCCTAGCACTGGGGAGGCAAAGGCAGGTGATCTCTCTGAGTTCAAGGCCAGCCTGGTCTATAGTAAGGTCAGCCATGGCTAACAGAGAAGCCGTGTGTGTGTGTGTGTGTGTGTGTGTGTGTGTGTGTGTGTATGTGTGTGTGTGTGTGTGTGTGGTCAGATGGGCGGAGGAGGGGAATAGGATGGGGGACTTTAAATATTTGTTCAATATTGCAAGCTTGTATCATGAAGACATCTGATCTTCGTATTGGGATTTGAAGATAGTGCAATATGTTAATAATGGAAAATTTCGCTAATTTATTTAAAACATAGCAATTGCAAGATTTCCTTCATGAAAGTTGTAAACGTATAGTCGAGTGCTTTTATTTTTCTTCAGAGTAATACATGGAAATGACTGAAACTTTCAGAAACTCCAGAAGGTTTTCCAGGAAGAGCTTCAGCCTCCTGTTGTGCTTCCTGTCACACTCCTGCCCCAAAGAACCGGGTGAGCCCTTGGGATGGACTGTGTTTCTGTTCATGCTCTGTCGGGGCTTTATCTTCTCATCTGTGAATAATGTGTTCACTGCTGCGTATATAACTGCCTAGTCATTTTAGGCACCATTACCCCATGATCAAGGAGATTTTCCATCCGATATATGACTCTCTCATTTCAGTGGAGCTATAGTAACTCCTGAGAGCCTCATCATAGCCAATGACTTCTTAAGAAAACACTAATCTTAGGTCTCTTTCAGTTCTGTCTGCTTTAGCCATCATCCCTCTGATCAAAGCCAGAACCAGGATCTGAACAGCTTAGAAATAATAGTCTGTTGGGCTGGAGAGATGGCTCAGAGGTTAAGAGCACTGACTGTTCTTTCAGAGGTCCTGAGTTCAATTCCCAGCAACCATGTGGTGGCTTACAACCATCTATAATGAGATCTGATGTCAACACTGTATACATAATAAATAAGTAAAATTTTAAAAAAGAAATAACAGTTTTTCTCTTCCCATTTATTCTTTCCTTTCTAACACTGTGAAAAAACACCATGACCAAGGCAACCTATAAAAGAAAGCATTTAATTAGGGACTTGCTTACAGTTTCAGAGGCAACTCCATGACTGTCATGGCAGGGAACATGGAGGCAGGCAACCAGGTCTGGTACAGGAGCAGTAGCTGAGAGCTTACATCCTGATCTTTGGACTGTAGGCCAAGAGAGACCCAGTGACACATCTCCTCAACAAGGTCACACCTCCTAACCCTTACTAAACAGTTCACCCGCTGGGTCAAACATTCCGAGCCTGTGGGAGTTGCTCTCATTCAAACCACCACATCCTGATTATTATTTTTATGTGCAGGGGTGTTTTGCCTGTGTGTAGGTCTGGAACTGGAGTTACAGATGACTGTGAGCTGACATGTGGGTTCTGGTACCCAAACCCAGGTTCTCTGTAAGAACAGTCAGTGCTCTTAACTGCTGAGTCACCTCTCCAACCCTCTGTTCTTTGTGGAAGATGAGGACAGTATGTCTTTCATATTCTTTTTATTCCTATGCCCTGTCTATATTTTTAATGTTTTATGTACAAAAGTGGTAAAGCTTTTGTATGCTTTTTTCCTTTCTTTCTTTCTTTCTTTCTTTCTTTCTTTCTTTCTTTCTTTCTTTTTTTTTTTTTGAGACAGGGTTTCTCTGTGTAACAATCCTTGTTGTCTTAGAACTTGCTTTGTAGACCAGGCTGGCCTCAAACTCACTGAAATCCACCTGCCTCTGCCTTCCGAGTGCTGGGGTTAAAGGTGTGCACCACCACTGCCAAGCTGGTGTGTTTTCTAAGCTGATAAAACTTGTCTTTAGCCATCGCTCAGCACTAGGGTTTGCATCTAAGTAGTTAAAGGAGTGATTCCCCCTGGGGTGCGGGGGTCGTGGGCTATCACCAAGGGCTCGGCCAAGTTTTATTTTCTTTTATCTGTTTATTTTGCCCTTTCCAATCATGCTACAATTATTAACTAACTTAATCTTCATAATAGGCTATGAGGTTGATAATTAATAGTAACTCTAACTGCTGAGGTCAGGATTTTTTCCCCTTGAGAGTTTCTGAGCTGTCTCTTTAACATCTTCTTGAGTGGACCTTGGTCAGTTGCTGGAAGTTCGCCTCCAATCTTTGGAATCCTGTTTTCCCTGGATGGCTCCTTCCTTAAATCTTTGCCCTTGACTTCTCTTTGGGTTGCTACTGTGCTCCACCTCTGAGTTTTACCTGTAGCCAGGCTATTGTTGTCTGGAGCTACCAGCCTTTTGCTCCCAGGAAGTGTTTGTCTGTCTGTTGTCTGTCTCTCTGTCTCTCTTTCTTTCTTTGGTTTTTTTGAGACAGGGTTTATCTGTGTAGCAGCTCTATCTGTCCTGGAACTAGCTCTTGTATACCAGGCTGGCCTTGAACCCACAAACGTCCACCTGCCTCTGCCTCCTGAGTACTGGGATTAACAGAGTGCCCCTCCCCCCGGCTCAGGAAGTCTTTCCTTATTTCTCTCTGTAGTTCATGTGTTTTTCCAGCTCATCCCCACATGTAACTGTTACCATGTTCAGATGAGATTCTATAAGACCAGAGTAAGACAATTTTGAGTCCCTCTATGTCTGAAAAGATTTTTATTCTTCCTTCCTACTTTTATAATTTGATTAGAAATTCCATGTTTGAACAGTTTTCTGTACGGGAGTGGTGACATGGAAGGGGCACTCGAGTGGTTCTAAAGAAAGCAAGGAAAAAGGATGAAAACCAGAGCTAGGAGAAGAAGTATGAAGCGGGAGATAAGATCGCAGATTTGCAGTCAGGGAGCACATTAAATAAGCCAGCGAAAGCATAACAGCTCTCAGATCGGATAAGACTAAAGCGAGCTGTATGTTAGTATCAGGGTTTGTCAGCGTGGTGCACAGAGCCTGTATAAGCCAGCGGAGAGACAAAGTTTGCTAGGGTCTAGGCAGAGCAAAGCCGGTGTGGCTGTATTACCATGAGGTGAAGAAGATTGTCGCAAAGGACCCAGGTGCTTATAGCAACATGGTTGCACTAAAGAATACATCATCAGTGATAGTATCCAAGGAAAACATGTCATCAAAAGGATAGCAGATACATTTTATGTGATGTTGTGTATTTTTTCAAACCAGAATTACATTGGCCAGCAATGCATAAATAGGTAGCAAAGCTGGAAGGAAATCACTAGCACAAAATTCAGATTACTGTAGCCTGGGCCAAAGGAAGAATGCAGGACAGGGTCCTCTGTGTGTCATGAGAGTCTGAGACGGTAAATGTCTTTAGTAGAGTGCTGGTTTTGTGGATGTTCACTTTATTATCATTGTAAACCTATGCTTGTATGTTATGTATACTTTTTTTTTTCTTCGAGACAGCTTCTCTGTGGCTTTGGGTCCTGTCCTGGAACTCGTTCTGTAGAACAGGCTGACCTCCAACTCACAGAGATTCTCCTGCCTCTGCCTCCCGAGTAATGGGATCAAAGACGGTGCCACCACTACCCAGCAATGTGAGTACAATAATTTTTATTTGCTGATAAAGTCAAATTTTAAATGTCTTCAGTATACTTCCATTTCATTAAATGCAAAGGCCAGACTTGACTCATCTTCATCTCAATTAATGTTGGAAATAATGAAGTTTGTAAGTATTCTTGCCGGATGCAACCACCTGAAGCCAATCGATTATTCTTCTTAAGGAATTTCTTGGTAAGCTATTTCAAGTGCCTCTTAGAGAACCATTTCTAGAAACAGCTGTGGTTTTATTCTCCAAGTGTTCAGTGTGACCACCATTCGTTCCCATGCTCTTCACTTTCTCCACTGACTTACTTTCTCCCATAGAAACTGTCGGAAATTTCCAGAATCAAGAATTTCATCTTCTACTGGATGAGTAAATTCCAAATAAAGCCTCCAGGCCAACTTCTTGGGGTTCACATCTTTCCGTGGTGCCGTAGTGAGCATCGGCCATGTGAAGAGAGAAAACTTCTCTGTTATGTGTTCTTGTCAGTAAATTTTCTCTAGACTTTTGAGGGCATTGCCCTACCATCTGATGGGACTGATGATCTTTTTTTTTTTTTATTTTTCGCTCCAGTCCTAGGATCAAACCCAAGGGCCTCACATATGACCTAGATGTTTCTGAGATATCCACTTGTAAATTAATTCCACCACTCCTTCTTTCATTGTTCTGGGTCCCTTATGGACCTTTGCACTCAGACTCACAACCTTCAACGTAAGGGAAAATCTATGTCTTTACTTATTGCCTCTGTTTTTGTACTAGATCGTTTTATGTCAGTCTGACACAAGCTAAAGTCATCTGAGAGGAGGGAACCTCAATTAAGAAACTACCTTCGTGTGATCAGGCTGTAGGAGAGCAGAAGGTGGTGGCTGCCACCTTTACTCCCAGGACTAGGGAGGCAGAGATAAGATCTCTGAGTTTAAGGCCAACCTGGTCCACAAGAGAGAGTGGCAGGACAGCCAGGGTCACACAGGGAAATCCTCTCACTAAAGAAACAGGGAGAGAAGGAACGTGCCCCATTTCTTATCCTTGCTTTCTGGTTTTTTCTTTTGGCTGCCATTCTTTCCATTACTTTATGTCCTCCTGAAACGAAGCAAGATCTTTTCTGTTTGGTGGCAACTTTCCTCTCTTGGTTTTGGGGGTTGAACCGGATGCCTCTGCGGTGGTTTGAATAAGAAAGGCCCTCCTCATAGGCTTACATGTTTTAATGTGGCACCGTGTGAGAAAGTGTGGCCTTGTTGGAGGACGTGTGTCATTGAGGGTGAGCGCTGAGGTTTCCAAAGCTCACACCAGGCCAGTGTCTCTCTCCTGGCCCGAGGATGGATAAGGATGTGATTATTAGGTACCGCTCCAACACCATGCCTGTCTGACTCCCCGCCATGATGATGATGGACTCACCCTCTGAAACTGTAAGCAAGCCCCAGTTAAGTGCTTTCTTTTATAAGAGTTGCCTTGGTCATGGTGCCTCTTGACAGCCACAGAACCATGACTAAGACAGCCTCTAAGAATGTATCAAAATGCAAATATCCATACTTCCCATCTCCTGGCTCTTCAGATGGAACCATCTCCACTTGTTTTCCTGACACATCAAGAAGGAAGAGGGTGGGGAGGACGAAGCAGGGCCAGGCACCCAGTGTCAGACAGAGGCTGTAGCACAGGTCTGTGCATCTGAGTGTGTGACTTACCAAACTATTCCCGATTCTGTGTCATCCCAGACACCATAAAGTTCCGTAGGCTGACACTTCCATCGTGTTTCAGATTCCTGTATGATGGAGGCAATAATGTTGGGTAACCAGGAACAAGATTAAAAAACACCCAAGACTCCTTCCATCTAGTGTCCTGTTCCTGGCACCTGGCAGCGGCAGGGTGCCACTGTGCACTTAGAGTCTCTGTGAGTCAGTACTCGGAGATCCCAGCAGAGAAATTAGTTTTACTGTTTGGTTTTGGGCTTGGTTGAACAAACAACACAACACTGAGGTCGTTCGTTGGGGCAAAGCAGGGGGTGAATTTCCTCAGTCTGTCTAAAGTTTGTTCTCCAGGGTGGAGCTTGATTGTAGGGATTTGAGAGGGTGAGGTATTCCCTCCAGGGGAAGGACTTGCCTGGGCACGCTGAACAAAAAACCTCGGTGCCATGGAGTGTTCGAGGGCCTAGCGTTGCTCATGCTGCTTCCTGGGGGACAGTTTCAGGGCGTACATTTCCTCTTTGCGCATTTGCACACATTTCCATTCCGTACCTGTACCACCCTCCCCACCCTTCCTGCCGGTTAATTCCTAGTGGTCCCCGGCTTCAGGCAAAGCCCAGAAAACTTGCCCACACTTTGGTCAGGTCAGTCATACTCCTGCCAGCTCGGCAGTGTGCATCAGTCTGTCACCGCCCTCCTGCTAACACAGCGTCTTCTGCCACCAGGTCCCTCTCCTTACCTGACTGGAATATGCCCTGCGACCCCAGTCCCGCTAAAGGCCACTCCCCCTCTTCCTAAAATCTTCAGTTTTTCTTTACTTCTCTTTTTGTTTTAGAGATGATTTTTTTTTATTTTATGTGCGTTGGTGCTTTACCTGCATGTGTGTCTGTGTGAGGTTGCCAGATCCCCTGGAACTGGAGATACAGAAGCGTGAGCTGCCGTGTGGGTGCTGGGAATTGAATCCAGGTCCTCTCGGGAAGAGCAGCCAGTGCTCATAACCACTGAGCCATCTCTCCCGCTCTCTTATCTTTTCTTTAGTGAAAGTTATTAGAATTGAAATGGAATCATCCTTGCTAAACCCTAACCAAATAATAAATAAAGCAAGGAGGTCAAGAGGAGGGACCGGCATGATACCAGCCATTACAAGAAACAGCCAGAACCCAAGCTTACACAGGCTATTTTCTTTTATGAAAAAAGGTTTGTTTATTTTTCTTTATGCATGTTTTTCCTTTTGCATGTAGGTGTACCACATGGCTACCCATATTGGATCCTCTGGACCTAGGGTTATGGACGGTTGAGAACCACCACATGGGTGCTGGAAGTCAAACCCAGAACCTCCACCGGAACAGCAAGTGCTCTTAACCACGGAGGCCCCTCTCCAGCCCTCACACAGAGGGTTTCCTCTCCAGCCCCCACACGGAGGGTTCCCTCTGAGAACACCTGCTCTTCTCCAAATCTGGGCTGACACCACCCTGGCTGCTGCTCTTTGCGGTCAAGGGCACTTGCTGCCAAATGAGTTCCGGACCCCTCCTCATTTCACCTTTAAGTCTTGTCTCCCAAACCGCTAAGATGGGGGACACTGCCTGCTGTCACATCGAATTGATTTTAGGGAGGGACCCATATGGTGGAAGGAGAAAAACAACTTCCTGTAAGTTGTCCTATGACTTACACACACACGACAGCATGTGTTTCCTATCCAAATACACACGCAAACATGACATAAAAACAAAACAAACAAACAAACAAAAAACCTGAGGTTGAGCTAGCCTCATTAATAAGTGCCTTCTAGGACAGCCAGGGCTGTTACACAGAGAAACAAAAACCATAAAACCAAAAAATCAAACGAAAAAAGCAAAGCCTGTCTGCATGCATGTTTCTATGGCGACGCCCATCCCCCAGGGTGTGCAGGTCCTTCTGAGACTCTCTTTCTTGGGAGTTATTTTAGGGTGACACTTCCTTTCTGAGAATTCCCATTTCCGTGCTCTTTTACTTTTCTCAGTGTCTATTTCAGGACTTTAATATACCAGAGACCATGTACTTTCTCCCTTTGAAGTGGTAGGAAGTAGAAACATCAGGTTGAAAAAAAAATCCGAACTGTAAAGACTGTGTTATGGCCCTGAAAACGCACACCAGAAAGTAAGTCAGCTGTGGAGATCACATTCTGCTGGTAGAACACAGAATGTCATGTTCAGACACGGGGAAGTGACCATGTGGTGCTTCATCACGGCGACATGGTCTCTCTTCTCATCCTGAGATTCCGGGGAGAATGTTCCTTTGTTTGGAGGGAATTTCGTCCGTCTTCGCTTTTCACATCATTCTTCTCAAGAACTCCTTTTGTTCTTGGGGTTTTATGTTTCCTGACATTTACTTTTGTTGTTGTTGGTTTTCTGAGGCAGGGTTTCTCTGTGTAGCCCTGGCTGTCCTGGAACTCACTCTGTAGACCAGGCTGGCCGCGAACTCATAGAGATCCCCGCCTGCTTCTGCCTCCTGAGTGCTGGGATTAAAGACGTACTGTCTGGATCAGGGAGAGAGAGCTACACTGAAACAGGGTCTAGTTATGGTGGGACTCAAAGCCACAGGCTGGTCAGTGTGACTAGGAAGCACCACAGTCATAGGAACTAAGAGTGTTGAGCCAGGGAATGGGGGCCCAGAGGAAAAAAAAATGACAGTGCTGTCCTAGAGAGAAAACAGAAAGCTGTCCTAGAATCCCAGAGTCCCGCTCGGCATGTCTGTGACTCGGGATTTATTGGTGTCACCATCACCTTTCTGGGGTAACATTGTTGTTTGTTTGTGTGTCGGGGCACATGTGCACACACATGCACACGCCATGGTATGTGTGTGGAAGTCACAGGACAACTCGCAAAGAGTTGGTTTCTCTTTTCACAGTGTCCGTTCTGGGGTTCGGACTTGGGTCCCCTGACCTGGTGCTCGTACCTGCTAAGTCATCTCATCAGCCTCGATCTCATCTTCTTTATATTTATATTTCATGATGATCACAGGCTCTGAGAGCCCACGGCAGTGGGTAAATGCCGTTAACGAGCAGGGAGGAGTAGAGGATCGTCACGCTTTGGCAATTAAAACGGCGATGTGAACAGGAGGTGAGGTGGGCTAGGGTAAAAAGGAAAAAGTAACTAGTTTCTTTCTTGGCTAAAAGTTGGACATGTTCTTTAAAATGCGGATAGCATTGCTTGTGCTAGAGGCCAGAGACACCAGAAGTGCCTCAGCCAAAAGTGTGTCTGGTTTTCTGTAGCCAGATGCTGGGGGTGTCAAGCGATATGGTTTGCTTATCTCTTTCCCCTGAAGGACTACTCCTTCCTGAGAAACCAGACAGAGGATGTGACCAAGCCTTAGAATGAAAACCAGGCTGCCAGCTCATCCCCTTCCCTCCTTTCCTCCATTCCACAATCTCTTATTAACACCAAGGCAGCCAGGCCCAATGGTTTTCCACTTCTGGGGACACCCCCCCGCCCCCCGCTATGTAGAAGCTCGACGGCCGAGAGAATGTTGATGACACCTCAGAATAGATATTGAGACACAATTTGGGGGAAGATTATCCCGACTTTAAGATTATGGCGACAGTTTATCCAGGTCAGAGCGCATTGCATCCACACCTTCTCAGGAGAAGGCTGGAAACTCTGGAGCAGAAAGCAGCTACTGTAGCAGAGATGAGCTATGGAAATATTGACATTTGTGTGTCATGAAGAAAGGAGAGTGCTCTGAGGAGCCGGCTATAGGAGAGAGGATTTGTTACAATGTGACAGAACACAGCCCATGTTCCCATAGAGGAAAGCTGGTGTTTCCAGATGCAGGAGTTAGGCAGAAATGGGCGTGGGGGTAGAGGAAAAGAATGAAGGTGTGAAAAACAGAGTATTCCAGAATTTCAAGACCTTTCATTGATTCCATGGCTTATCCACAGTATTGTTGGTGTCATCTGTGTGGTAGTGATTGGGCTAGACTTCCTGGCTCCTACTATAGACAGGAATCAGTATGCCTGGAGGAATGAACAGTTCTTAGAAGCCCCAGCCACATTTAATTCTTCGAGCAGAGTCAAGAGGTTCTGTACATCACAGGGTGTTGTGGGGGCGGGGGAGGGAAGGGGAGCAAGGACAGGGAGGGGGGGATGATTCCAGGGCTGGAGAGATGGCTCAGTCAGTAGAGCACCGCCTGCTCTTGCTGAGATCTGGGTTAGATCGCAGCACGGCAGTTTACAATCAACTGTAACTCCAGTTCCCATCTGTGGCCACTTACACACACGATACACATAAACTCATGCAACACACATAAATACATACATACAAATAAGCCAATAAAGTATCTTTTAAAAAAAGATGGTTACCATTCTTTAAGCCAAGAAGTACTGCTGGACACAGGGACTATATACAGTGAAACACCGTGGAGACAGGGTATATAAACAGTCCTGGAGAAACACCATGGACAGGGTATATACACAGTCCTGGAGAAATACCATGGACAGGGTATATACACAGTCCTGGAGAAACACCGTGGAGACAGGGTATATAAACAGTCCTGGAGAAACACCATGGAGACAGGGTAGATATATACAGTCCTGGAGAAACACCATGGAGACAGGGTATATACACAGTCCTGGAGAAACACCATGGACAGGGTATATATACAGTCCTGGAGAAACGCCATGGAGACAGGGTATATACACAGTCCTGGAGAAACACCATGGAGACAGGGTATATACACAGTCCTGGAGAAACACCGTGGACAGGGTATATATACAGTCCTGGAGAAGCACTGTGGAGACAGGGTATATACACAGCTTTGGAGAAACACCATGGAGACAGGGTATATACACAGTCCTGGAGAAACACCATGGAGACAGGGTATATAAACAGTCCTGGAGAAACACCATGGAGACAGGGTATATACACAGTCCTGGAGAAACGCCATGGAGACAGGGTATATACACAGTCCTGGAGAAACACCGTGGACAGGGTATATATACAGTCCTGGAGAAACACCATGGACAGGGTATATACACAGTCCTGGAGAAACACCATGGACAGGGTATATATACAGTCCTGGAGAAACACCATGGACAGGGTATATACACAGTCCTGGAGAAACACCATGGACAGGGTATATACACAGTTTTGGAGAAACACCATGGACACGGTATATACACAGTCCTGGAGAAACACCATGGACAGGGTATATATACAGTCCTGGAGAAACACCATGGACAGGGTATATATACAGTCCTGGAGAAACACCATGGAGAGAGGGTATATACACAGTTCTGGAGAAACACCATGGACACGGTATATACACAGTCCTGGAGAAACACCATGGACAGGGTATATATACAGTCCTGGAGAAACACCATGGACAGGGTATATATACAGTCCTGGAGAAACACCATGGACAGGGTATATATACAGTCCTGGAGAAACGCCATGGAGACAGGGTATATATACAGTCCTGGAGAAACACCATGGACAGGGTATATATACAGTCCTGGAGAAACACCATGGAGAGAGGGTATATATACAGTCCTGGAGAAACACCGTGGAGACAGGGTAGATATATACAGTCCTGGAGAAACACCGTGGAGACAGGGTAGATATATACAGTCCTGGAGAAACACCGTGGAGACAGGGTAGATATATACAGTCCTGGAGAAGCACTGTGGGTATGTATACAGTCCTGGAGAAACACCGTGGAGACAGGGTAGATATATACAGTCCTGGAGAAGCACTGTGGGTATGTATACAGTCATTCTATGGCTTGAAGGCCAGGCAGAGTCCTTTAGCTATTCCTTATAAACTTTTTTTTTGTCTGTTTTGTTTTTCAAGACAAGGTTTCTCTATGTAGTCTTGGCTTTCCTGGAACGCGCTTTGAATTATACCCAAATTCCCAAATATTATTTATAAATATTTGTTTATATTTAAAGGGGGATATGCTATAGATATGAATACTTTGCATTGGTATGAATTTAAGTTTATTGATACACATTTAAGATAAATTTTGTTTGATATATATTTCTGCCCTTGATTAAGGTATTGTGTTTGTGCAGCTCATTTAAAAATGTAATGTATAAGCCGGGTGGTGGTAGCACACGCCTTTAATCCCAGCAGTTGGGAGGAAGAGGCAGGCATCTCTGTGTGTTCAAGATCAGCCTGGTCTACAAGAGCTAGTTCCAGGACAGGTTCCAAAGCTACAGAGAAATCCTGTTTTGAAAATCCAAAAAAAAAGTAATGTATAATTAAGAAATATAGGTTAATAGATAATCATCTATAATAGTCAAACTTGTAGTTATGTTAGTTGGGTTTTCTAGATATATAGAGATATATTTCAGTTAGATAGGTATTCCTCAAAGCTTTCAGAGACCTTCAGAATTTGGCATTTAAAATGTTTTAAGAACTTAGGACTTTTCATGACAATGAGGCACATCTGCTCCTGGCAGCACCAATTACTTCAAGAGGAAGATGGGCATTGAAGAGGCTTCTTATGGAGTTTGTTAGCCACTTAGGCAAGAAACTGCTTTTGCCTGGACTGCTTGATAAACTGGACATGCAGGACCCAGAAAGAAATGACTGCTAAAGTTACTTAAAGAAGGGTGAGAAAGTCCTTTGAGGTTCCTGCATCATTAAAGAGTCTGCCAGACATTCTGCAAGACACAGGAGAAAGCAACTGATGGACTTTACCATTACAAGGCAGAACTGATCTGCAAATTTCCTGCTTCAAGAAAAAGTATGCTAGATATTATGGGCCTGTGGACTGAAGATGGACGCCCCATTGATACAGAAGAACTTTGGGTGACTGTTCAGGCAGCGAGATGTCTCTGTCAATTCTAGAGTTTTGGAAGTTGCTTACAATGCACTTCCTTAGGTAATATTATATCCTTCTGGAGTCTTTGATGGAGTTGAAGAATAGATACTTATAATTATTGATTTCCTTAGTGATAAAAGAGAAAATAGATATAAATATTGTAACTGTAATTCTTGCTTGATACATGTTTTGTATGTGCAATTTTACTATGTTAAAGTTAAAACCTTCCTTTTTATTTAGACAAAAAAGGGGAGGTGATGTGGGATTCCCCTCTGTATGCTGTGAATATCATTGGTAAATAAAGGACTGCTTTGGGCCTACAGCAGAGCTATAGGGAAACAGAGCTAGGTGGGGAAAACTAAATAAATGCTGGGAGAAAGAAGGCGGAGTCAAGGAGAAGCCATGGAGCTGCCAGAGAAGAAAGAATCAAGCTGCCAGGTGGAACCTTGCTGGTAGGCCAAGAACCTTGTGGTAAAATATGAAATAATGGAAATGTGTTAATTCTAGATGTAAGGGCTAACTAGTAATATGCTCAAGCTATTGGCCAAACAATGTTGCAAATAATATAGTTTTTGTGTGGTTATTTCGGGTCATGGTGGCCGGGAAACAAATAAGCAGCCTGTTACTACAGAAAACCAAAAAAAAAAAAAAAAATTAATTGTATTTACTTTTTCAAAGGGTTAGAATCCATGATGGTGGAGTAGAGGCAATGATGGCAGGGACAGATAAGAGCTCATGTCAAACCACAAGCAGAAGGTAGACGGAGACCTAGGAATGACCTCAGTCTTTTGAACTTTGGAAACTAGGCTCCAGTGACTCACCTCCTCCAACAAAGTCTTACCTCCTAAGCCTTCCCACACCCCTGCAACCTAGTATTCCACCATATGAGCTCATGGGCCATTTCCACTCAAACCACCATAGCAAGGGAAGTTTAAAAAGACAACCTTTTTTTTTTCTATAAAATCAGAGACTTGCATAATAAAATAAGATTTTATCCTACGACAAAGTGACTGGACTTTCCCAAATTGGAAAAGGAATGATAAGGATAAAACTAGACTCCTAAATGGAGCTCAAGAGGCCCAAGTAACTTGCACACGTTTGCTGGGGTTGGGGGAGGGGGTATCACCTTGATACACACACACACACACACACACACACACACACACACACACACACACACACACACATTATTCTCAAGGTGATATATAGACTGAAAGTTGAAAATTTCCAAGGTAAAAATTCAGCACGTGGATTGAAAACCCAAATCTAGTCCTCTGTTTGAAACAATGGGACTCTCTTAAGACACTGCTCAGTGATGCTTACAAAACTGGCCTAGAAGATATGTTTATTTCAGCTAAGTTTGTCAGGCTTCCTCTATAAATAAAGCCATGGTTCATGTGTCTATTTATATTAATGTCCACATAGCTCTCTATAGAATCCTAACCGCGGTCTTCTTAGCCCTTTGTCATGTGCGGGTTTCATCCTTCTCTGGAGAGTTATGGTCTTGAGCCTTGATATTTTGTAACTATTGTTTGTTGACATTATACAAAAGCACAGCTCCTAAATGACTGCTTTAAAATGCTATGACATTACCCAGGTTATAGACAAAATTAAGTTGAAAACAAAATGGACTTTCAGTGCCCTTGGCCTGACAGCCACTCCTCTCATACTCCTTTGCTGCTTGATCGATGGAAGAGTTTCACTGACACTAATTCCTTAAGATCTGCCACTTGCCCTACTTCCAAAGGTAGGGTCAGATTAGATCACTACACAGGTCTCATCCCAGAGACACAGGAACTCAAAAACAAATACCAGATAACTTAAAGAATATCAGCAATAATTAAGTAAATTAGCAATAATTTAAAAATATTTAAAAATATTTATTTACACATATTTATGCTATACCTGCATATGTCTGTGCACCACCTGAGTGAGTTACGGACAGTTCTGAGTCACCATGCGGGTGCTGGGAATTGAACTGGGTCCTCTGGAAAAGCAGCCAGTGCTGAGCCACCTCTCCAGCTCCCTGATAATTAAGAATATTTTTAAAAAACTGTTTAAATACAAGGGGGAAACTCTGGAGTTACGTATTTGTGATCTCAGCACTGGGGAAGCTGAAGTAAGAAAATAAAGAGAATCATGAGCTTAATGCTTACCTGAGCTACACTAAGAATCTGTCTCAAAACCAACCACAAAAATGGAGGTCCCCTGTGCCAGCTGTTCCAAACGTAACCGAGACAAGAGGTTCCAGAAAAATGGTTCTTATGTGTGATACAAGCTAAGCATCTCTGAACCTTGGCTCCTACTGGTACTACTTATGATAGCTCTTGCAGACACAGACATATAGCAAACATTTTCAAGCAAGTCATAACTACGTACTATATTACATGTATCAATATATTCCAATGTGCGCAATGATATTCCAGAGAATTTTCCTGCTGGGCAGGAGCTTTGCTGGCGATCCACCAGGTAAACGGCCGCAGGACGCCATTGATGCAGACCTTCACAGACAGTTGCTACTGGCAGTGGGAAATGATAGGGGCAAGGGGGATGGAGAGAAGGACTTTTGTATTCTGTTATAAAACCACTTTATATCCTAGGACAGATTCTAAACATGCATGCCATTAGTAGTTGAGCACGTACATAGTGTTAATGGGTTGTCAGTTCTGAATTAACCCCTGTCCCCCAGCCCAGACGGTCCTGGGGGAGTACAAGGTCGGTACTGGGAGACATTAATCAGATTTAGCATTTCAAGATGGGCCTGAGCCCAGATACCCAGGGAATGAGGAACGTCTAAGAGGTGAACATGAGGCGACCGAGGCGTTGCAAATCTCACCTGACCAGAGGGGCGGCTCCAAGCTCCAGAATGGTTGTTTTGCTGCCTGCCCTAAAAGTCTGCTGGATGGAGAAGGAGTGCAGGGTTGACCGTTTGTCTGTTTATACGCTAATCCACTGCCTTCTCAGGTCACCAGGCAATGCAGGGCTTTCCAGGAGAAATAAACTCAACAATATAGTGTCTTTTGTTTGACAAATGGGCAGTACTCTTTAGGGACCTATGTTAGAAAAGTAGAAGAAAGAGATTCCTTGCCTTTTGGTTCTACTTTGACAGCGTTTTGTTAGTCTCAAGTTCATTGTATCTTTTTAAAATTGTGTATGTGTGTGCGTGTGTGTCTGTGTGTGTGAACTTGTGTGTGTATGTGTCTGCCGTAGTGTGCATATGGGGATCAGGAGACAATTTACAGAGTTGGTCTCCTCTTCCCACCATGTCGGTCACAGGGGTCAAACTCGGGGTCTCAGGCCTCTCAGCAAGAGCTTTCACCTGCTGAGACATCTTGCTGGCCCTTGGATACATTTCCTTAAGCATTTTATAGCTTGTTTGTTTGTTTGAGATGGAGTTTCCTTTTGTATCCCTGGTTGTCCTGGAACTCTCTCTGTAGACCAGGCTGGCCTCGAACTCAGAGATCCACCTGAAATATTTAAAAATATAAAATTTGTTAAGGAGTATAATTTTTTTTTGATTTTTCGAGACAGGGATTCTCCGTAGCTTTTTGGTTCCTGTCCTGGAACTAGCTCCTGTAGACCAGGCTGGCCTCGAACTCACAGAGATCCGCCTGCCTCTGCCTCCCGAGTGCTGGGATTAAAGGCGTGCACCACCACCACCCGGCTAGGAGTATAATTTTTTAAAATAACATTTTTCTTAATTTTTTGAAAATTTCTGCAATGTGATTAAATTCACCCCTATTCTTCCAAGATCCCCAACTCTTCCAAGATTCCCCCCACATCTCTATGCCCCAACTTTGTGTTCTTTTTGTTTGTTTTAATAATTCACAGCCTTAAAGAAACTGACTCTCCTTCTCCTAGAAAACAATTTAGGGGATAGTTTGATACTATGCCTATTTAGCAAGCTAGTTCTTGGCAATACCAGATTAGCAGTCCCAGACATGTTTCCTCCTGTGGAACAGTGATGTGGGATGCCTTTCTGTATGCTGTGACTATGATGTGTTACCATCGATTAATAAAGACACTGATTTGGCCAATAGCCAGGCAGAATAGAGCCAGGTAGGAAATCCAAGAAAAGATAAAGGGAAAAAGAAGGTGGGATCAGAGAGACGCCAGCAGCCGCTGGAGGAATAAGATGCCAGTGGTTATTTGGGAACTGGTGGGTGGGAGAGAAGCCTGAGGGTTTCAGAACAGTCGTCAGGGTCAGGCAGAAAGCGTTGGTCACCCTACAGTGACCTGTGTCACGATTACACCCATGGGCATCTCTTACCATGTTATCACTATGATTCACAGGGTTCACAGCCAGGTAAAACTGTTGATGACTGTTTTCTTCCTGTAGTCTGTATAGAACCTTCTAGTATTATCGTTAGATTAGGATTGATGTAGGCAACCCAACAATAAAAGAAAGAAGAGGCTGGTTTCAACAGAAGCAGATCGTCCTCTGCTAGAGCAATGAAGGGCGTGGTTTCTCTCCAGGAGAAGGCACAGGGGACTTGAAGGTTTTATAGGGTAGAAAAGGGAACTTTGGGAGTGGAAAATTCTATCTGCAGATTTGTTTGTAGTTTCGGGGCACAGACATGCCAGATGGCTTTTCATCTATTGACCATGCTGTCGTTTGACCGACTGCAGATTGGGCCGGCTTTTTCTCGTCAGCAGGAATTCTTATAATTTTGCTGAGCCAGGAGTTTTTCCAGTTTCTTTGAGGCCCTTAGTTTTAGGTCATTAACTCTTGAGCTACGAAAGCTGGCCATTGAGGATCAAACTTCCTGGTCAGTACTAACTCGATTTCTACATGTCCAGTGCCAATGTGTGTGGTCACTTCAGCAGCAGGGCAGGAAACCAAGACCATCAGCAAAGGCCTGCATTGTTTAGGAGACTCCAGGATACCTCTGACCAACACACTGAGAACAGGAATCTCACACCTAGCACTGGAGGGTTTGGTTTCATAGCTGTGGCCTCTGGGGCAAGCACAGTCCTGTCTAGGACAACTCCAATTAAACATCACGTGAATAATTACATATTTGTATAAATATATGATGTTTATACAATAGTGGGTTTTCATATGGGTTTCTTTTTAACTATCCTACTATTATCTCTCCCCCAGCCTCCAAGAAGATAATTTTTTACTTCGTTTTGTTTTTCGAGACAGTATTTCTTTGTAGCCTTGGCTGTGTAGCAAGTCCTGGGACTTGCTCTATAGAGGCCAGGCTGGCCTCAAGCTCACAGAGATCCACCCGCCTTTGCTTCCTGAGTGCTGGGATGAAAGGCTTGTGCCACCAAGGCCACCCAGCAGGAAGATAATTTTAATGACAGTCACCTTGGAGAACGGCCATTGGAAACGCGGCTCTACTGGCGTCTAGCACAGGGTCTTAAAGCAGGCATTTGCGTTCAGAAATTTCTCTGTTACTGTGGGAGCAGAGCTCTCGGCTGCCTTGCAGGTGGGAAAGGAAGTCTTGGGTTTTTTTCTCCCTGGGCTGCACAAGCAATGATTTTTCTTTACTTCCCTCAGGTCCTTTTTATTTTATCTTTTTTTATTTTTTTAATTGAGTTCATTTTGTGTTAACTAGCTCTTCCTGGTCATGGGGCAGTGATACTCTAAAGAGGGACCTGAATTTTCCTTTGCCAATGGGCATCCATTGCAGATAGCTTCTTGGTTAGGTGGGACTCAGTGTCCACGTCTCCCTCTTAGGGCTGGGACTCAATCTGGCTTGGGCCCACGGGCCTGTGCGTGCTGTTACAGTCTCTGTGAGTTCATATCTGCAACACTCCTGTTGCACAAATTTCGCAACAGGAAGATGCTGTTTCTTGGAGTCATCCGTCCCCTCTGGCTCTTGGATCTTTCTGCCTCCTCTTCCGCGTGGATCCGTGAGCCTCGAGGAGAGAGATTTTACGAAGATGCCCCACTTACGACTGGGTGCTCCACGGTCTCTCACTCTCTGCACTTTGTCTGGTTGTGGGTCTCTGTTGTTGTCGTTGTGGTGGTCCTCTCTGATGAGGCAATGATCTGTGTGTGTAGCACTGTGCTATTAGGAGTCATTTTACTGCTATGTGCATTTAGTAAAGCAATAGTATTTGTTTTTTCCCTAGGCCAATGACCTGCCTAGTCTCCACTGCTTTGCCACTTAACGGTGTCAGGTGTGGGTTCCATCTTAAGGAATGGGCCTTAAATCACATCAAAATGTGGTTAGTTCCTCCTGTAACATTGCTGCCATGATGGCCCAAGTATATCCTGCAGGCAGGTCTCTGTTGTAGGTCTCCATGTTTGTGGCCGGGTGATGTTGACTACCTTTCTCTTTTGATAACTTGCAGAGCACCTTCCGGTACCATGAATCAGTAGGAGTGAATCGTCTAGTTGGGCACCAGTTTGACTTTTTTATGAGATAAACAAGAGAGCCTTAGCATCAGGTTGTAGAGCACGACCATGGCCTGATGTTTGGAGGTTTCCAGAGGAACCTTTTGACCAATGACTCCACAAGACATAACCCATTCTGGGCACTGGGGATTTTACTCCGTGGCATGAGTTGTCTATTTGGGACATTTTGTTTCATATTATTCTGTTTAAACTCATTTCATATATGTATATATTTTAGGAAGCTTCTAGAGTAGTAGGTTTCCATACGGGTTTTCAAAAGGCTTTCAGTGTGAGCTGTCATGGAGGTCAGTCTTAATCACCGTCCTCTGACTACGAGCAACAGAAACTGGTTCTACTCTAACTTAAACAACGGATTCATTGGAATTAATGTATCAGGTAGATATTAAATCATTGACAGATGTCAGCAGACCTAGGTCAGACCCCAAAGCTGCAGTGTACGGAACCCCTCTGTGGGCTGACATTTCTGCCCCTCAGGCTCAGCACCCCCCCCCACACACACACTGGGGCGCTCTGAGTAGGAAGTGTGAGCAGCTATATCAACCGCGTAGATGCCTACAGTTTTATTGGCTCTAAGCATGAAGTGCCGGAAGAAACTGTTACAACTATGCGGAAGTGTGTGTTTCCATGTAGCCTTGCTGGGACTTCGGAAGTTTCCCTCCTCTTTAGGTTTATCTCCAAGCCCTTTGGAGCTCTTATTATGTCATTGTCAGTGCTGGATGCTAGCCGCGGGGCTCCAGGATCTTCTCTTTCTCCACCAAGTTCCATTCTGATCCTTCCAGCTCTTCTCAAGCTCCTCCCTGTGAAAATGGACTGTTTATACAGTGCCACTGTAGGCTGGAAGAATTTAACATTTCTGCTTTGTAGGAACGCAGTCAGAAATTGCCTGTGTCTCAGGGGAGAATTGATATTTGCTTTTTAGCAGCATTGAAACTAAGAGTCTGAGGATTACGGAGGTGGGCTGGATGAAGCTTTCATTCTCACATGAGCATGTGCCTTTGAGGACCAGGTGGGAAGCTGTGGTTTGACTGTGGAATGCCTTCCATGGGCATGAGGATTTAGAGGAAGGAAGAGGAGAGGGGAGGAAGGGGGAAGGGAAAGAAGGAAAGAAAAGAGAGAGAAAGGAAGAAAAAGAAGGAAGGGGGAAGACAGAAAGGAAGAAAAAGAAGGAAGGAAGAAAGTGAAAGAGAGAGAAAGGAAGAAAAGAATGAAGGAAGGGGAGAGAGAGAGTAGAGAGAGTGTGTATTGTAATTTATTTTAAACCACTGCAAAGAGAAGTCATGCCATGCATCAAGGCTCCCATAGATTTATTGGAAGAGGAGAGAGAAGGGGCAGAGAGTTGGGTAGAGAATGGTTCCTGGATACGAGTAGCAGAAGAGAAAGAGAAAGAGAACGAGAGAGAGAGAGAGAGAGAGAGAGAGAGAGAGAGAGAGAGAGAGAGAGAGAGAGATGGGAGGTGGGCAAGGCCCGCCTTTTAAAAGGGAACATAGCAAGCGTGCACAGGAGGTGTTATTAACGGCTGCAACTAAGGACGCATCCTGTCAGGACCCCAAGGACAGGCCAGTACAGATGTCTGAGTACTAACAGAGTCTTCCACAGACTCTGGAACCCTCAGGAGATGACAGATCACAGAGTCTTTCCCTCGGGACTATCTCTTGCCTGGTATCATCTTGTGTTTCTCTCTTTCTGCTTCCTGTCAGGTGTGAGGTACGCTCCACCCTTCTGCCACTGTGCTGTTCTGCCTCACCTCAGGCCCAGAATCAAGAACTCGTGACTGTTAGTATCCAGGCACACCTTGGCCATGCCCCTTGGGAACTGGCACCTCACCTTTATGCATGGCAAGCTGTTCCCTGACTGTAGGCAGGTGCAAAGGTCCCTTTAAGAGACAAGCTCCACCCACACCCTTCTCTCTTCCTTTCTGCTATTCTCTCTGAGGGGACAGCTTTCCGTCTGTCTGTCTCTCTCCCTTCCCTCCTCTCTCCCATATCTCAATAAACTCCACATCCAAACTGTCTGCATGGCGCATCCTGTCACCTGCCATGGTTTGGAGCTACCGGCTATGGGATGCCGCAAACGTCCCAACTTGCACGGTATCATAACTGTGACCATGGACTTAGCCTTCTGAAACTGTGAGCCAATGCAAGCCCTTCTTCTCTCACATTGTTTAGGTCAGGTGCCTTGGTCACAATGGCAAAAAGCCAATATATTCTCTAAAGCAATCTCTATAGACAGACACAAACAGAAAATATTCATTATTTTATCGAATATTTAAGTCCTTGTAGCTAGAATTACAACCTAATTTTACCATATGAAACAAAAAAGGTGTCCTTGCACAACCACAAATCGAAATCCCCTTGTAGAATGACTTCTAGCCATTGCTTCCCTGCTGATCCACCCTTTCAACAATATTCCACAGTACACCAGAGGACCTGCGGTGTTCACAAGCTTGGCCAATCAGTTAGTAACCACTCTAGGTAGTCAGAGGTTTCCCTACTATCCCTGGTGTCTATTAGCACACCAAAGGCCATGCTGGCCTAGAGGCTGTCTCAGTATAACAGATACCGGTGGCTCTTCTCACCCCGCTCCTACCCTAAACTTCTCCATCTCATGGGCTAGCATACTGACCAGGAAGACATGGAGAGGAGACACAGGTAGATGTGGATGTGACTAAAAGTGATTCACCTGGTTACCTAGGAAACAGAATGCTAATAAATTCCCCCTCAGTTTATGTTTTGATATGTAAGGCTGTTTGGAAAACAAAGCGAGAGGAATTTCTCAGGATGTGAACTCAGGATTTCATGAGGGATCTCTGAGAATCTCCCTCCTGCTAAAGCCACGTGAGCTGTGCATTTATTCCTGCGCCTCCACACTGGTCCAGAGAGAGATGGTCTATGCTGGGGTCTGGTCTAGAGAAATAATTTGCAGTCCGGGCTAGTACAGGACCCCGACATCTCATGACCTGCATTCTGCTGGCCATACTCAGTCCACTATTTTCTCTCCCTGCTCTGGACTCTTCCAGATACCTCTGGCTGGACTCTCCCTCACATCTACAATAAAATCCTTCTCTTGAACCTCCCCACCTTGGCGTGGCCATTTCCTCACTTTATATACCTGTGATACTAGTAAGGTCTCCTCTCAGATAATCAGAGAGGAGAAAGTCCTCTAGATTCTAGATAAATATTTATCTGTGCCGGGCAGTTTCGAAAATGATTGTCCATAAAACTATGCCATTAGATAACCTTTGAAGCCTGGGTTGTTCCTCCTTGTGTCATGAAGTAAGTCCTTGATAATGAATATTGGAGGTATTTTTGAAGGCAGTTCAATTTCCCACAGAACTTCTGCTTCCGTTTGCCACAGAGTATCTAAGGTTGTTGGTGAGGCTCAACCACGCACAGCACAGATGGCTGGGAGGACAAGTTTCCTCAGCAAGAAGAGCAGGGCAAGGTGAGGCTGCAGAAGTCTCCTGGGGACGGACTGAGAAAGAGTGACTGGCACTTGACAGTCATTAGATTCTGGCCTGGCACTTGACAGTCATTCTGTTCCAGGTCCTCTTGAAAGTGTCAGCGGCTTGGAGGTCACTAACAATGCCCGGGATGCTGACAATTAGGGAGAAGCCCTTGTTATGCGGACCGTGTAGGGAGAAGAAGGGTCATCATTACTGCTGGAATTTTCCTTAAAAGCTTATCCTTCTCTGGAATTGAGGGCAGGAGTGGGGTTTGGTGTCAGAGGACCTGGCTGCTGATTTCAGCTCAAGCCCTAAAGGACTCTTCTGCACTTACTAACTTTGAAGTTCAGTCCTTACAGTAAAAGGGACTTTCTTTTCTTACACGAATGGAAAACTCTTAAGGTTCGGTTTACTATCTGGCAAACAAGCATCCTCACCTGGGTGTTTACTAGCTGCCAATCACACATCCTTTCCTGGGTGTTTACTAACTGTGAAACAAGCATCTTCACCTGGATGGTCCTCCCTATCTCAGCCGCAATGAGGAGCTATTGCTACAATGTCTACAGAATTGCTCAGGAAAGTTTACTATAATCCCCAGTCAGTGTAACTATACCTCAAGTGCAAAAGGAACATTGTTTTGTTGTGATTGCAGGCCTGAGCTGTCATGTCCATCTTTTGTTTGTTATTTTATTGTCCTCCCGGGTGGCGATGGTAGTGATTTTTTAGATGGTGCCTCTTTTTGAAATCCAAGCTGACCTCAAATTCATGATCCTCCCACTTCAAGCCCATAGTTCTGATTTTACGGACAGATGGCATCACACTGGCTAGGATCATAGTTCTTGAGGAGACTTGTCAATATTATAATCTTCATCAAACTTAGCATCTGTTGAAGGTTCCTGCATAAATCAGCTAATAACGTGACATTAATGTAGAGTTTGCATCCTAGAGAACGCGGACACCATACAGTACGATATGGAGATGGAGAAGTGCTGGAGAGGAAAACAAGGCAGGGGGAGGAGTAGGGAGTCGATGGCTTCTAGTTTTAACTGGAGTTGAAAGGGAAGACCTCAATGAGAAAGAAGAGCTAAGAGAACCAGCTGCTGTCTTGTCTGTGGAAAAACCAGCAGAGCAAAGGGCTAGGGCTAAGGTTGTGTGGAACATTCCAGAAAGCCAGAGGTGCCAGCCATCTGGGGACGTCTTAGCTATACTCAGAGTGATCTAAAAACCGTAAATGTCTGAAGAAAGGAGTCTTGCATCTGAAACCCAAGCCTCTGCCTGACTCTGTTTCCACGTGATAGATGGCAAGTTATTAACCTTTCTCTGCTTCAGGTCCCTTCCTGATGAACTGGAAATAATGGTGCCTCCTGTACGGCATTGAGGGAAGTATCACACGCATGGTGTCATATTACATGCATGCTGTTGGGGTAAGCATCATTTGCATGGCGTTGAGGTAATCATTACACGCATGGTGCTGAGGTAAGCATTACACGCATGGTAGTGAGGTGTTACACGCATGGTGTTGAAGTAAGTGTTACACGCATGGTGTTGAAGTAAGTGTTACACGCATGGTAGTGAGGTGTTACACGCATGGTGTTGAAGTAAGTGTTACACGCATGGTGTTGAAGTAAGTGTTACACGCATGGTGCTGAGGTAAGCATTACACGCATGGTAGTGAGGTGTTACACGCATGGTGTTGAAGTAAGTGTTACACGCATGGTGTTGAAGTAAGTGTTACACGCATGGTGTTGAAGTAAGTGTTACACGCATGGTGTTGAAGTAAGTGTTACACGCATGGTGTTGAAGTAAGTGTTACACGCATGGTGTTGAGGTGTTACACGCATGGTGTTGAAGTAAGTGTTACACGCATGGTGTTGAAGTAAGTGTTACACGCATGGTGTTGAAGTAAGTGTTACACGCATGGTGTTGAAGTAAGTGTTACACGCATGGTGTTGAAGTAAGTGTTACACGCATGGTGTTGAAGTAAGTGTTACACGCATGGTGTTGAAGTAAGTGTTACACGCATGGTGTTGAAGTAAGTGTTACACGCATGGTGTTGAAGTAAGTGTTACACGCATGATGTTGAAGTAAGTGTTACACGCATGGTGTTGAAGTAAGTGTTACACGCATGATGTTGAAGTAAGTGTTACACGCATGATGTTGAAGTAAGTGTTACACGCATGGTGTTGAAGTAAGTGTTACACGCATGGTGTTGAAGTAAGTGTTACACGCATGGTGTTGAAGTAAGTGTTACACGCATGGTGTTGAGGTGTTACACGCATGGTGTTGAAGTAAGTGTTACACGCATGGTGTTGAGGTAAGTGTTACACGCATGGTGTTGAGGTGTTACACACATGGTGTTGAAGTAAGTGTTACACGCATGGTGTTGAAGTAAGTGTTACACGCATGGTGTTGAAGTAAGTGTTACACGCATGGTGTTGAAGTAAGTGTTACACGCATGGTGTTGAGGTGTTACACGCATGGTGTTGAAGTAAGTGTTACACGCATGGTGTTGAGGTGTTACACGCATGATGTTGAAGTAAGTGTTACACGCATGGTGTTGAAGTAAGTGTTACACGCATGGTGTTGAGGTAAGTGTTACACGCATGGTGTTGAGGTGTTACACACATGGTGTTGAAGTAAGTGTTACACGCATGTTGTTGAAGTAAGTGTTACACGCATGGTGTTGAAGTAAGTGTTACACGCATGGTGTTGAGGTGTTACACGCATGGTGTTGAAGTAAGTGTTACACGCATGGTGTTGAAGTAAGTGTTACACGCATGGTGTTGAAGTAAGTGTAACACGCATGGTGTTGAAGTAAGTGTTACACGCATGATGTTGAAGTAAGTGTTACACGCATGGTGTTGAAGTAAGTGTTACACGCATGATGTTGAAGTAAGTGTTACACGCATGGTGTTGAAGTAAGTGTTACACGCATGGTGTTGAAGTAAGTGTTACACGCATGGTGTTGAAGTAAGTGTTACACGCATGGTGTTGAAGTAAGTGTTACACGCATGGTGTTGAGGTGTTACACGCATGGTGTTGAAGTAAGTGTTACACGCATGGTGTTGAGGTGTTACACGCATGATGTTGAAGTAAGTGTTACACGCATGATGTTGAAGTAAGTGTTACACGCATGGTGTTGAGGTAAGTGTTACACGCATGGTGTTGAGGTGTTACACACATGGTGTTGAAGTAAGTGTTACACGCATGGTGTTGAAGTAAGTGTTACACGCATGGTGTTGAAGTAAGTGTTACACGCATGGTGTTGAAGTAAGTGTTACACGCATGGTGTTGAGGTAAGTGTTACACGCATGGTGTTGAAGTAAGTGTTACACGCATGGTGTTGAGGTGTTACACGCATGATGTTGAAGTAAGTGTTACACGCATGATGTTGAAGTAAGTGTTACACGCATGGTGTTGAGGTAAGTGTTACACGCATGGTGTTGAGGTGTTACACACATGGTGTTGAAGTAAGTGTTACACGCATGGTGTTGAAGTAAGTGTTACACGCATGGTGTTGAAGTAAGTGTTACACGCATGGTGTTGAAGTAAGTGTTACACGCATGGTGTTGAGGTAAGTGTTACACGCATGGTGTTGAAGTAAGTGTTACACGCATGGTGTTGAGGTGTTACACGCATGATGTTGAAGTAAGTGTTACACGCATGATGTTGAAGTAAGTGTTACACGCATGGTGTTGAGGTAAGTGTTACACGCATGGTGTTGAGGTGTTACACACATGGTGTTGAAGTAAGTGTTACACGCATGGTGTTGAAGTAAGTGTTACACGCATGGTGTTGAAGTAAGTGTTACACGCATGGTGTTGAAGTAAGTGTTACACGCATGGTGTTGAGGTAAGTGTTACACGCATGGTGTTGAGGTGTTACACGCATGGTGTTGAAGTAAGTGTTACACGCATGGTGTTGAGGTGAGTGTTACACGCATGGTGTTGAGGTAAGTGTTACACACATGGTGTTGAAGTAAGTGTTACACGCATGGTGTTGAGGTAAGTGTTACACGCATGGTGTTGAGGTAAGTGTTACACACATGGTGTTGAAGTAAGTGTTACACGCATGGTGTTGAGGTAAGTGTTACACGCATGGTGTTGAGGTAAGTGTTACACACATGGTATTGAGGTGAGGTAAGCATTACACGCATGGTGTTGAAGTAAGTGTTACAGACATGGTATTGAGGTGAGGTAAGCATTACACACATGGTGCTGAGGTAAGCATTACACGCATGGTGTCGAGGTAAGTGTTACACACATGGTATTGAGGTAAGTGTTACACGCATGGTATTGAGGTAAGTGTTACACACATGGTATTGAGGTAAGTGTTACACACATGGTATTGAGGTGTTACACGCATGGTGTTGAGGTGTTACACGCATGGTGTTGAGGTAAGTGTTACACGCATGGTGTTGAGGTGTTACACGCATGGTGTTGAGGTGTTACACGCATGGTGTTGAGGTGTTCACGCATGGTGTTGAGGTAAGTGTTACACGCATGGTGTTGAGGTGTTACACGCATGGTGTTGAGGTGTTACACGCATGGTGTTGAGGTGTTACACGCATGGTATTGAGGTGTTACACGCATGGTGTTGAGGTGTTACACGCATGGTGTTGCGGTAAGTGTTACACGCATGGTGTTGAGGTGTTACACGCATGGTGTTGAGGTGTTACACGCATGGTGTTGAGGTGTTACACGCATGGTGTTGAGGTAAGTGTTACACGCATGGTGTTGAGGTGTTACACGCATGGTGTTGAGGTGTTACACGCATGGTGTTGAGGTGTTACACGCATGGTGTTGAGGTGTTACACGCATGGTGTTGAGGTGTTACACGCATGGTGTTGAGGTGTTACACGCATGGTGTTGAGGTAAGTGTTACACACATGGTATTGAGGTGAGCATTACACACATGGTGTTGAGGTAAGTGTTACACACATGGTATTGAGGTGTTACACGCATGGTGTTGAGGTAAGTGTTACACACATGGTATTGAGGTGTTACACGCATGGTGTTGAGGTAAGTGTTACACACATGGTATTGAGGTGAGGTAAGCATTACACGCATGGTGTTGAGGTGTTACACGCATGGTGTTGAGGTGTTACACGCATGGTGTTGAGGTAAGTGTTACACGCATGGTGTTGAGGTGTTACACGCATGGTGTTGAGGTAAGTGTTACACGCATGGTATTGAGGTGTTACACGCATGGTGTTGAGGTAAGTGTTACACACATGGTATTGAGGTGAGGTAAGCATTACACGCATGGTGTTGAGGTGTTACACGCATGGTGTTGAGGTAAGTGTTACACGCATGGTGTTGAGGTGTTACACGCATGGTATTGAGGTGTTACACGCATGGTGTTGAGGTGTTACACACATGGTATTGAGGTGTTACACGCATGGTGTTGAGGTGTTACACGCATGGTGTTGAGGTAAGTGTTACACACATGGTATTGAGGTGTTACACGCATGGTGTTGAGGTAAGTGTTACACACATGGTATTGAGGTGTTACACGCATGGTGTTGAGGTAAGTGTTACACACATGGTATTGAGGTGTTACACGCATGGTGTTGAGGTGTTACACGCATGGTGTTGAGGTAAGTGTTACACACATGGTATTGAGGTGTTACACGCATGGTGTTGAGGTAAGTGTTACACACATGGTATTGAGGTGTTACACGCATGGTGTTGAGGTGTTACACGCATGGTGTTGAGGTAAGTGTTACACACATGGTATTGAGGTGTTACACGCATGGTGTTGAGGTAAGTGTTACACACATGGTATTGAGGTGTTACACGCATGGTGTTGAGGTGTTACACGCATGGTGTTGAGGTAAGTGTTACACACATGGTATTGAGGTGTTACACGCATGGTGTTGAAGTAAGTGTTATACACATGGTATTGAGGTGTTACACACATGGTATTGAGGTGTTACACGCATGGTGTTGAGGTGTTACACGCATGGTGTTGAGGTAAGTGTTACACACATGGTATTGAGGTGAGGTAAGCATTACACGCATGGTGTTGAGGTAAGTGTTACACACATGGTGTTGAGGTAAGCATTACACACATGGTGTTGAGGTAAGTGTTACACGCATGGTGTTGAGGTGTTACACACATGGTGTTGAAGTAAGTGTTACACGCATGGTGTTGAGGTAAGCATTACACACATGGTGTTGAGGTTAGTGTTACACACATGGTGTTGAGGTAAGCATTACACACATGGTGTTGAAGTAAGTGTTACATGCATGGTGTTGAGGTGTTACACACATGGTGTTGAAGTAAGTGTTACACGCATGGTGTTGAGGTAAGCATTACACACATGGTGTTGAGGTAAGTGTTACACGCATGGTGTTGAGGTGTTACACACATGGTGTTGAAGTAAGTGTTACACGCATGGTGTTGAGGCGAGGTAAGCATTACACGCATGGTGTTGAGGTAAGCATTACACACATGGTGCTGAGGTAAACATTATACAAGGGTTTAGCAAGTAGTAAGTGACTGCTACTGTTTTTGTTTTTAGCTCCAGAACATAACCCACCCGGTTTTTTCCAGGTAGGACTGTATCTAGGACTCCTAGCTTGATTCCTTCTGTGTGTTTGCTCACCCAACAGAACTCACAGGCCTTCTCAATTCTGTGCCTGGACCACCAACCTCCTGAAACTGCGTGAAAATGTCATGTGTGTGTAGGGATATGCATGTTTGTGATGGGGAGGTTCCTGGAGACCAAAGGGGTGCAGAGAGCGGTGATTATCTAGATCTGTGATGAGGTTTGGGGAAACAACCCAGGAGCACACTGACATTGTAACCTTCTGAGCGGTGAGTTGGGGTCTGGTTAAAGCTTTCACAGTTTCCGTGAGAAGTCCTGCCAAATGATAGTGATAGTTACAGTCACTTTTTGTCTTTTTGGTTTTTGAATCAGTGCTCCTTAACTACCGGAGCTTTTCAGGAAGTAAGTGAAAGAGAAGATGCCACCTTCCTCTTTCTGTTCCCTTAAAGGAGACTGGTGCCTCAGGCGAGTGCTCTGTAGCCGAGGCTTGCATTGAACGGGCAACCTTCCTACTTCAGCCTCTTTAATGCCGCAATTACAGGCATTTGCCACCATTCCTAGCCCTGAGGTCACTTCTAGGTCTGGGATGGTATAATGTAGTAATTACCCTTGGAAGATATTAAACAAGCTTGCTGAAAGGTGACGTATCTCTATTGCTCCTCCTCAGAACAAATTCATGTTCTAGGAGTGGTTTGTATCATCTGGACTCTTTTTTGTTTCCACTTCACATCCATTAAAGTTTTATGGGATACAATCATGCAATCTCTTTGATTTACACAATACTCCTGCTGTGGGCATAGCCCAGAAAACCCAGAATCTGCTGGGGAAAAGAGAAAGAAAAGAACCATCTGGTGGTAGTGTCGTTTCTGTGCACTGGGACACAGTCTTGACATGCATTTCCTACTCAGGAGCTCTTTGTAGTACAGGGATTTGCATGGGGATAATCATGTCCATTTTACAGATATGGACCAAGCACCAGAAAGTCACAGAACACGAAAATTGTGGAACTGAGGCTCAGAGTTAGGCTAACTCCACAGTCTGCTTTCCCACTCGCTGCCGGCCTTCCTGTGTTCACGTGTACCGATCCAGGCCCACGATCCACTCATTCCCCCCACCGTAGCCACGAGCTATGGATATGATTCTAACAAGATCTCTTTTTTAACAGCTGGCACTCGCCTGAGGTACCAGTCTCCTTTAAGGGAACAGAAAGAGGAAGGTGGCATCTTCTCTTTCACTTACTTCCTGAAAAGCTCCGGTAGTTAAGGCTGTTAAACCCCTTACTAATTTTGTAGACCTGGGGTTCTCAACCCAACAAACTTCTGTCTCCAAAACACATACATTACAATTCATCATAGTTGCAAAATGACAGTTATGAACTGGTGATGAGATAGTTTTATGGCTGGGGCCACCACAACACGAGGACCTGGATTAAAGTGTCGCAGCATGAGGAAGGTTGAGAACCACTGATCTGAAGGGTTTGTTTATAAATCTGGATTCAGTTTTTCTGAGAATGGATCGAGGAACATGTATGCTTAACGAGTACCCCGAAAACCCCTTAACTAGTGCTGTGAAAAGGTAAGAAGAGAAGGCTCCCTCGGCCTTATCGTCTGGCATGATTGCTTTTAAATCTAAATCCAGCTCCTCTTGCCAACAGCGACCTCTGAAAATCAAACCGAAAAAGGACAATGTAGTGATTTTTCATTTGTATTTTAATAAATACACCTTGCCTGAAGTTCAGAGACTAAAACAGCCTCACTGACCTGCCTTACAGACCACACTTTTAAAAGTGGTAACACACACCTTTAATCCCAGTAGCCACACTGGTTTGCCATAGAAACTGGGTGGTAGTGGTGCATGCCTTTAATCCCAGCCCTAGAGAGAATTATAAAATGGGAGGAGACAGTTCTCACACAGACTCATTCTGAGATTCCTGGAGGCAGGATCGCCATTTCGGAAGGAGGTAGAGGTAAGAGTCGGTGGCTGGCTGCTTTGCTTTTCTAACCTTCAGGTTGAACCCCATTTCTGTCTCTAGGTTTTAATTAATCGTGCTGCAGGACAAGAAAAGTATAATCCACTCAGCATCCTCCATCCAGTAGCTAAGCTTCCCCTGGGTATTGCACATAATAAAGAAGCAGAAGTGAGTCGACCTGGGATTTGTATAAGGAGGAAAAAGCAGCTAAAAGCAGAACTCGCAGGAGAGGAAGAGGAGGAGGAGGAAAAGAAAGAAGAGAAGAGGAATCCTGCTAACTGGGCCTCTTCAGGGGTGAAACTAAAGGTCTGAAAACCAGAGGTTCCTGCATATGACAAACATAGGCTGCAGAGAAGTGATGGTTTTTCCTTTCAATCAGAACAAACACAGACAGGAATATTGTTGGTCTGACTGCAACAGATGATCAGCATCAGACCTGGGGCTCAGAGCTGAAGAAGCCTGCACCCCCCAATCTGGGCACAATCTGTTTTTATGCATTTATTTTCTTAGCAGCAGAGACAGACTTACTCCTGTTCTGGAGAAGACAGGAGGGCACTGTCCAGACTTGGAAGTAGAACAGTCTAGGCAGTAAAAGGAGTTTGAGATAACGTCAAGGGAACAGTTTACTGGAGCCATGGGAAGCAAGAAAGATGTTGGCTTTTTGCTGAACGTGATAGCTCGGGCCTGTGATCTCAACACGTGAGATACTGAGGAAGGGGAATTGCTGTGAATTTAAGTCCAACCTAGGCTACATAGCAAGTTCCAGGCCATCCTGTACTACGTAAGTAGACCCTGTCTCAAAAACAAACAAGATGGCAACTTTTTGGAGTGGGAAGCAGGGTCAGATACAAGGGTGGCGACATACTTTGCCACGTAGAGCAAGCTTTGGTAATTCCAGAATGTTCCTGCTGTGTACGCCTAAGGATCATTCAGAAGACAGTGTACACTATGCTATTACCATTGGATTGCAGCTGGCAAATGACATGAGCTTAATCTACTGCATGAGAAATACTTAGGAGCAAGACTAAATTGTAGAGAGAGTGCTGTTCAGTCTGGACGGCACCAGGGAGCGGTTTCCAGAGCTGTGGAGATACCCGAGGAAACGATTGAAGGCAAGGAGGATTCACTTCGGCTCTGGGTTTCAGAAGTTTCATCCATGACGGTGGGAAGCACCTGGTAGAGCAAATCAGCTTACCCCACGGTGGGGACAGAGCTGGTAGCTAGAGCAAACGCTGGCATTGGTGTGCCTTCTCCTAGTTCTCCTGCATTATTCCATCCAGGTCCCTAGACTATGGGCCGGTGCCTCCCACATTCAGGGTGGGCTTTTGCCCAGTGGTGGTTTGAATGAGAATGGCCCCCATAGGTTCATATATTTGAATGTTTGGTACCCAGTTGGTAGACTGTTTAGGACGGATTAGGAGGTGCTGTCCTGCTGGAGGAGGTGTGTCATGGGGTGGGTCTTTAAAAGCCAACACCAGGTCTACCTCTCTCTCTCATTCTTTCTTTCTCTCTCTCTCTCTCTCTCTCTCTGCTACTGCTCCAGGACCGTGACTGCCTGTCTGCCCCCACGCTCCCCATCATGATGGCTATGGACTCTCCCTTTGAGCTGCTAGCAAACACCCAACAAGATGCTTCTGATAAGTTGCCTTGGTCATCTTGTCTCTTCACAGCAAAAGAACAGTAACCAAGACACATCCTTGGTGGTTCCTCTCTGGAAACACCTTACAGACACACCTGGGGTGCACTCCATTAATCTCCTAGGTGTCTCTCAATCCAGTCAAGGTACCAGTCAAGATTAACCAACATAGGGATAGACCTCGGGCCTCAAGGTGCTTTGAAAGCATTATCTTTTAAACTCAGTCTGTAGACCAGGCTGGCCTCGAACTCACAGAGATCTGCCTGCCTCTGCCTCCCGAGTGCTGGGATTAAAGATGTGTGCCACCACCACCCGGCTTAAAATGCTCTTTATTATTTGTTTATCTATTTATTTATTTGTGTGCATTGTGGGTGAGGATGTTGCGATTCGTGTGTGGAAGAGACAACCTTCTGCTATCGGGACTCTCATCCCAGCCTGTGAGTCCAGGGTGCTAAGTCAGGCCCTCGGGTTGGCAACCAGTGCTTTCCCACTGAGCCATCTCGCCCACCTACCTCCACATGAGTAACTTTTGAGAACAGGGCCTCTGATATCAATCCGAGATGGAGCCTAAACAGCTGGATGAGAAGGCCCCAGTAAGTCTCGCTGGGAGCAGAAGTTTCCCATCAGCTTCGTCACTCACGGCCCGGCTCACTCATGAGTCACCTTGGTAACTTTTGCCTCAGTGGTTTGCTCTTCCTTTTAGCCTGGAGACGAACACGCAGATCCTGGATCGCAGAACTCCTTAGGTGACCCTGACCTCCTGTAGATTTGTTCACATCCTGTTTGGACTTCCTGTCCGGAATTCTTACAGCACAGGCTACACCACCACGCACCCCCCTTTCCCTTCTCTTCGTTCAGTCTTTGCTCCTCTGCGCGGCCAGCGGCTCACTGCTGTTAGTTTTCAGTACATTTTGAATTGAAGCACAGAGGACAAACACAAAGCGCCGAAGTCATATGATGGCGGGATTTTCTTCTTCTTGCAGACATGACTAGTGCCGAACTGAGGTATCCAGCAGCGCACAAGCTCCCCCAATCCATGTAACCCCTCATCCTCACAGCCTGCGGCAGTAGGGGGGTGTTTGGTGAGATAGAACCTAGTGAGTGGAGACTGGGATGCAGCTGAACAGCCCACAGAGCAAAGGGCAGCCCCGCACCCCCAGTTCCCAGCAAGGCGTTATTTGTCCCAGTGGTGTCAAGGCAGAGAAACTCAGAATTATACCTTGTCTTAGTTAGGGTCACTACGGCTGTGATGAAGCATTCAAAGGAAGTCAGGACAGGCACTCAAGCAGGGTAGGAACCTGCAGGCAGGAGCTGATGCAGAAGCCATGGAGGGTGCTGCTTACTGGCTTGCTCCACATGGTTTGCTCAGCCTGCTTCCTTATAGAACCCAACACCACCAGTTTAGGGATGGTACCACCCACCCTCTCCCATCAATCTTTAATTAAGAAAATGCCTTACAGCTGGATCTTATGGAGGTCATCTCTCAAATGAAGTCCCCTCCTTCCAGATAGTATGGTACCCTATCAGAATGCACTATTAAGAGGTGTGGCCTTGTTGGAGGAAGTATGTCACTGTGGGGGTGGGTTTTTGAGATCTCTTTTGCTCAAGCTCCTCTCAGTGTGACACTGAGACCACTTCCTGTTGCCTGCCAGATATAGGACTCTTGGCTACTTCTCCAGCACCATGCCTGCCTACACTGCACCAAAACAAAACAAAACAACAAAATGAACCCAAGCTTTTCACCAGGAAATGCAAGTCAGAAATTTGATCACGTGCACAGAATACAAATTGTTACCTATGGAAATCTCTTGTTAAAAGGCAGACAATGTGTAACAGAGTGGCCAAGAAAAGAAAGGATTTACATTAGCTAGAGCAGGCATTCCTTCTTTTCCTTCCTTCCTTCCTTCCTTCCTTCCTTCCTTCCTTCCTTCCTTCCTTTTCTTCCTTCTTCCCTTCCCTCCTTTCCTTCCTTCCCTCCTTCCCTTCCTTCCTTTTCTTCCTTCCTCCCTTTTCTTCCTTTCTTCCTTCCTTTCTTTCTCCTTCTTTCCTTGCTTGCTTTTTTCTTTTCTCTCTCTTTCTTTCTTTCTTTCTTTCTTTCTTTCTTTCTTTCTTTCTTTCTTTCTTTCTTTCTTTCTGAGAAAGGGTTTCTCTGTGTAGCCCTGGCTGTCCTAGAACTCACTCTGTAGACCAGACTGGCCTTGAACTCAAGGAGATATACCTGCTTCTGTCTCCTGAGTGCTGGGACTAAAGGTGCACTGCCCAGCAAACAGGCACTTATTAATAAAGGAGTGAAGAGGGCCTGGACAAATGGCTCAACAATAGAGTACCGGATGCTCTTCCAGACGATCTGAACTCAAGTCCCAGCCTCGTGTCTTCCATCCATTTGGAACTCTAGTTCTAGGGGATCCGATATCTGGCCTCCATGGGACACAGACATACACACAGGCAAAAACACTAATGCATATGAAAAGATTATAATTTAATTTAAAAAGAGGATTAAATTAAGAAAAAAAAGAGTAAAGAGCATGAAGTCACTAGAATGTGATCAGAGAGGGCAATGTGCTCCTGCGGGCCCAGTTACTCTAGTGGCTGGAGCTGAGGAAGACTGAAACCCTGGAATCCAAGGCAAGTTTAGGCAACATAGCAAAATTCTGCCTTTTGATTGTTGTTTTTTTTTTTTAATTTTGCTTTTTTTCAAGACTGGGTCTTACTATGTAACTCTAGCTATCCTAGAACTCACTATGTAGACCAGGTTGGCCTCAAACCCACAGATATCTGCCTACCTCTGCCTTTGAAATGCTGGGATTAAAGGTATGCACCAACCACTACACCTGGCTAAAATCCTGACTCAGAGAAACTTCTCTAAGCCGGTCATGGTTCAGCCATGAAGAGCACTGGCTGTTCTTCCCTACTTACCTGGGTTCAATTCCCAGCACCCACATGGTGGCTCACAGCTGTCTGCAAGTCCAGTTCCAGTGGATCTGACACCCTCACATAGACATATATGCAGGTAAAAACACCAATGCACATAAAATAAAAAGAGTAAATTATTTTTTTAAATTAGGGTCAATTTTTAATGAGGAGACCCCCAGTTGTGAAGGAAACCAAAAACCAATTTCTCCCATGATGTGATGGAACTCCCTGTTGCACAAGGAGGGTGGCCCTTTGTTTCTTCCGGCCACCCGGCTAGCTTACACCCGAAATAACCACACAGAAATTGTATTAATTAAATCACTGCCTGGCCCATTAGTTCTAGCCTCTTATTGGCTAACTCTCACATCTTGATTTAACCCATTTCTATTAATCTGTGTATCACCACGAGGTCGTGGCTTACCGGGAAAGATTCAGCATGTCTGACTCTGGCTGCTCCATGGCGGTTCTCTCACTCTGCTCTCTTTCTCCCAGAATTCAGTTCTGTCTTCTCCGCCTACCTAAGTTCTGCCCTATCAATTAGGCCAAGGCAGTTTCTTTATTCATTAACCAATGAAAGCAACACACAAACTGAAGGACCTCCTACACCAGCTCCCTTTCTTGTTTTGAGGCCTGGGGAATGAGTGCTCATCTTGTTTGGAAGCAGTACTGGTTACTATGCTCTTGTTTGAAATTAGCACCTACAGGTCCAGATGCTGCTCCCAACATTCTCGATGGCAGAGCCTATCCAAGAAGCCAACGGTCTAGTTTGTGTTCATACAGACCTTCCCGTGGCTGGCTCTGGGCTACAGACTGAAGGGTTGAAACCCTATTGGTTGATTGAACCAGAGTTCAAGTCCTTTCCAGAGTCTTGGTTAGTCCGCAAGTCATCCCAAAGCTCTCTGCTCAAAACAGATTCCTTATTCAGGCAATAATCTATTTTCCCCAGACACAGATGTGGCCCGTATTCGATTTCTTTCTTCGTGTCTCTTTGGAGGTATTTGTCTCCTGTAGGGGCTTGACAGAGGTGCATGCCTAAAACAAAGGGGTACCCTCCTTCTTACATTTACAGAGGCCCAAATCACACTCAGCATGCCTGCTCTGTATTTACGGTTCCAGGAAGTCAGTCCTTTATGAGTTTCCAGTGTATCTTCTGGGCTAGAGGAACCAGATCTTATGCACACCGAATCTTGTCAGGACTCACATTTGAACTGAAATGGTTTGTCAACTTGTCTGTCAGGCCCTATGGGATGGAGCTCACTCATTTGGTCCATGATATCAGAAATAGTTTATCCATTTTGTTATAAAACATCTGAAGATCTGGGCGGTGATGGCGCATGCCTTAGGTGGATCTCTAAGTTCAAGGGCAGCCTAGTCTACAAAGTGAGTTCCAGGACAGCCAAGGCAAGGCTACACAGAGAAACCCTGTCTCAAATAAACAGACAGACAGACAGACAGATAGATAAATCTGAAGAGATTTGACCTGGGTGTTTTTGCTTTTTCGGTGAGCAGTCAGTTAAACAACTAAAAACGTTGCTTGGTTGTGGCTGAGGGAAGTGTTTCTTTAAAAATAACAATGGCAAGGAACATGAAGATGGCCTTCCCACCTTAGCAATTCTGTGACTTGCTTCAGGAGACACAGAGAACATGGGACAGGAAGACAGGAGAGATCTAGGAGACCTTACTTCTGAGGCCTTACAGCCCCTTCATCCCAAAATACTCAGGACACTAACCTGTCATACTTTTGAATATCACACTATGAACCCTGACACCAGGTTACTGGGTCTTGCGTTCTTGGCTGAAGAGTTCTAAGGTGTAGCCAAGGGGAGACCTTGAAAGACTGGGGGTGAGTAAGGATGAGGTCAATGGTGCTTTGTCCCACTGGACTGGTCCTGAAGGTGAGATTTGATATCAGAGGGCCACTGTCCCTGAGGACCTGAACAGGTTTGGAAGGTAAGAGGACAGATGGAACAGAAAATCACAGGTGGAAAAGGCAGGTCTTAGGAACGTAGTTCTTAGGTGGAGGCCAAAGAGGAAGTGACTCATCTAATGGGTCATTTGGTAGATACATGGACATGCTATAATGAACATAGACACAATTATTCCAGGATCACTGACTAAAATCTGTTAATTTAGTAGAGATCAAATGTCCTTTACTCATTTAGGTACGGCTCTGCCTAGTCATATATTCTTTTATTATGATTGAATATAAAATATGAATGACCCGGTGCAAATCATCCTCGCTATGTTCTCTCCAGTCAGAACTGACACAGAGAGGCATTGGATAAGCAGGAAGGGTTCCCTCGCTGCTTGCTTATTTCAGGGAGGAATTTGCCTTCTGTAGTCAGCATCCGCACATACCACTAAATGGAAAATTCAGCGTCAGTGTGGGACTTTGCATCATGGTTGTTAACTCGACGTGATTTAGAGTCACCTAGGAGATACCTCTGAGTGTGTCTGAGCACATTGTTATAGAGGACTGCCCAGGAACACCTAACTGAATGTGAGCATGACATGGGCTGGGTTCTGGGGTTGAATCAAGAGGGGAAAAGGAGAAGCCATCCGAACACCAGCGTTCACCCCTCTCTGCTTCTTGCCGATCATTCTTTTTGTTTGTTTTTGAGACGAGAGCTCGCTATGAAGCCTTGGCTGTTCTGGAACTCGCTCTGCAGACCGGGCTGGCCTTGAACTCATGGAGATCCCCCTGACGCTGTCTCCCGAGTGCTGGGGCTAATGGTGTGGGCCACCATGCCTGGCTCAGCTTCTTGGTCTTGCTGCCACATGCTCACGTTTCGACCGCGAGGATTGCATCTTCACCTAATCAATGAGCCGGAAAAGTCCATTCCTGCAACAGATTTTATCAGATATTTTGGCACAGTGATTATAAAATAACTAACAGCATAACAAACATTATCTAATTTCAGGGCATAAATAATAACCACTTTATATCAAGGCTGTTAAATGAAGAAGGTGCCCTGGAAACCTGGGAAGTGAGACAAACCACAGACCTGCTTTGGAAACACCCTTGGGATATGACAAAGCAATAGGCCAATATATTGTGGGCCATAAGTAAACGAGTCCTCTGCTCCATCCGAGCAGATTAGCAAAACTCAAGGAACGGGTCATGGGAGCTCTAATTCATGAAGGATTGGTCAGGAGCACAGATCAAACCTTGTGCTCACAATTGACCCCCAAAGTTAGAGCAGGTTTGAGAACGCACCTGAGACCCCCCAGCATCTGATATCATCTCCGGGTCAGTAGCGTCAGAACCAGGCTAGATCAGAGGTTATCCAGCTGGTGATTGCTGCAGAATCTGGTGACCAGTTGCCTGGTATGTAGGGTAAGAGCCCTGTGGGGCGTCAGAGTGCTGTGCTTGGTGAACTAGTGAGGAGAGAGAATGCGGGGAAAACTTACTCCCGTCAGGGACAGCGAGGCCTTTCTGACCCAGAAGCCCAGAAGCCCATGCTCCTGCATACCCACCCGTCACACACTGGTGGTGGAGACCTCCACTCTCGGGCCTGCTGTGAGGATGGAACAATGTGGGGGGGAAGGATGATGGATACCTTGGAGCCGTGTGGTCCTTTTTTTTTTTTGGAAACAGGCTCAGCAAGCTTTGAGAATAAGGATCAGTAGGCTAAGCAGTGAAGACTGAATCTCTGAGAAAAATTATCGAGACCAGTGTGTGCGACCCCAGGCATTGACTGGAGGGCTCTGTGGTCAGTGCCATTTGGAAAAAGGACTCCTTTAAAGGTCCCTGCCATGTGGGCACTGACGAGAACAAGTTCTGCAGGTGTGGCTAGTAGATTTAGCTACACTGTAAACACTTGTCTAGAATTTGACCGTGTCCAGAGTGGCTGCAAAAGTGGCCTCAGGTGGTTGCATCACCATCGGCTCACTGACTGTGCACTTCAGGGTCCTCATAGAGTTGGTAATAAATTAAACAGTTCAAACGCCCAAGCACAGTCTCTAGACATTTAAAAAGTATCCAGCAAACCGGGCGGTGGTGGTGCACACCTTTAATCCCAGCATTTGGGAGGCAGAGGCAGGTGGATCTCTGTGAGTTTGAAGTCAGCCTGGTCCTGGTCTATAAAGGGAGTTCCAGGACAGCCAAGGCTACACAGAAGAACCCTGTCTCATAAAACAACAACAACAACAAAAATTCTTCAGAAAACATACTCGCCAACCCCAGCCTTCTCTTCAGTGGGGGATGAAGAGCAATCAGAGCAAAGGAAACCTAGGAAGTAGAAAGTACAGACTTGACGCACAGGCTACGAGCAGACTTCCCAGCCCGGGACACTGCATTTAGGACATTTTCTGATGCAAGTCACAGGATGTTAGGCAACTGGACAGTTTCAGGCACACCCAGCTTTTCTAGGACCTAAGCCCTCCCTGCGAAGGGTCCAGAGCCCTGCCCTGGGGCCCCTATTCTCCTTCGTGTGAACCTTATCCCCCTCAACTTCTTGTGCTCAGGGAGTGCCAACAGCTCGATACTCGTTCCGTAGATCCTATGTGCCCAAGGCGCGATTCTCATGTCTCGTGTATTTTGATGTGCTCTTCTCGCTAGGATCCTTGATGGTAGACGTTACCTTGGAGGCAGTAAAACTGAGCACATTAGTCCACCAGCCCGTGGTTTATTAAGTCAGAGTCAGAGCTGGGATTTAGGTCCAGGGAGTCTGCCTTTCAACCACTTCTGTGCTGAAATGCTTCTTCTGGAAGAAGAAAGAGTCTACTTCTTTAGGGAGCTAGCGCACTGCAGGCACTAGTTTGGTTCAGTCAGGCTGTATTAGCCAGAGTTTCCAGGAGAACAGAATGGATAGAGTGTTGTAGAATATTAAAGATGTGTTACATCTGTTTATGTTGTGAAATATTACTACACAAATATAACTAAGATGTGTTATATTTGTTTATGCTGCATTTGTTGCCTAAGGCACCTGATTGGTCTAATAAAAAGCTTAATGACCAATAGCTAGGCAGTAGAGGGATAGGTGGAGCTGGCAGGCAGAGAGAATGGGTAGGAGGAGGAATCTAGGCCCCAGGAGAAGAATGAGAGAGCAAGGGAGAAAGAGAGGGAGACACGTGGGGCCAGCAAGGCAACTGCCAGGCAGCAAGACACGGAGTAGGGCGCACAGAACGAAAGAAAGACAAAGAGCCCTGAGTCAAAACGTAGATGAAGGGAAACAGGCTCATTTAAGTTAAGGAGCTAGCGAAACATGAACCTAAGCTAAGGCTGAGCATGCATAACTAATAAGTCTGCATGTCAATGATTTGGGAGCTGGTTGGTAGCCCCAAAGGAAGCCTGCTACAATAGAAGACACACACACATGCACACAGGTGTCACACATGCACACACACATACACGCACATGCACATAGGTGCGCACACATGCACACACACATGTGCACACACACACACACAAACACGCACACTTATAGGACGACTATATTTGAGCTTTATGCGAATGGATGATAGGCTACGGCTCAGCTCGTCCAACAGTGGCTCTCTACCAATGGAGAGTTCATAGAGAGTCCAGGAGTTGTTCAGTCAAGGATGCTGGGTGTCTCAGCTGGCCAGCAGCATATGCCAGAATCCCAAAGAAGGAGGCTCTAAATGCCAGTGAAGGAATGGACTTGCCATCAAGAGAGTAAGCTGGCAACAAGGAAAGCTTTCTCCTTCTCTGTTCTTGATCTGGGCTGCCAGCAGGAGTGGCCCGGATTAAAGGTGGGTCTTCCCACCTCAGAAGATCCGGATCTAACGTGGGTCTTCCTACTTTAAATGATGTAATTTAGGAGAAACATCCCTCACTGGTGTACCCAGCTGTTTGGGTTTAAGTTAATGACAATATAGTCAAGTTGATAACCAAAAAGAGCCTTAGAGAAAGGCGCCATCTGATTGACCAGGCAGAGTCACCTCTCTGCCTTTGGGGTGGGCATGAGAAAATGCCAGAAGCTGTGGGAAAGGTCTGGCCTGAGAGAAGGAAGGGAGGGCACCCTGTTCAGAGCCTGGTGATGGCCGCTTCGCCACAAAACCACTTCCCACACAACTGAGAAGAAACAAAAATTTGGGAAGTGAATGACAAGCTCAGTGTTCAATGTGTAAGTTTGCCATGCTAGAAAAAGATTAACGGGGAGATTTGCCTCACCAGAAGCAATGAGTCTTCATACTCGAAATAAGATACTTTTACTAAAAAGCTGAAAATAGAAAGCCAGGCAGACAATATTAGGTGAACAACAGACAAGAGCAAGCAAGGGTAGCAGCATTTGTGAGGTCAGGTGCAAACGCAGTGTGCGAGACAGCTTCGGAGCAAGGGGGAAAGTTTGGACTGACAGCAGACCACATCAAAGACTGCAGGGCTGTGTGGGGTGGCTGTGAGCACTAGCTGCTCTTCCAGAGGACCCGAGTTTGGGTCCTAGCAGTCACTTTGGGTCACTCACGACCGCTGGAACTCCAGCTCTGAGGAATTTAATGCCTCTGATCTCTGCAGGCACGCATACCTCAGATCATTCTGTAATCCCAGCCCTTAAAACAAACTTAAGGCAAGAAGAAATTCATAAGCATACAATTATACTGAAAAGTTTCAAATATCTTTCCAATGAGTAGTCAGAATTAGTAGTTAGAAAAAAAAGAAACAAAAGCCCTCAGGCTAACAAAATAATATATTTTGCTGGTCAAAAAATCACTCACGTGAACAGAATAATATAACTAAATGATTTAATATACAAAATGTAAGTACTTCTTATGTTTCCACAAATAAAGAGAAGCATTTTTTTTTCTACAGAAATGAAAAAGTTGCCTGGGCACCATGATACTCGCCTATAGTGCAGTATGCTGGAGACCTGGAAGGAGGCTTGCTAGCTGGAGACCAGCTTCGGCTGTGCAGTTAGTTCAACACTAGCCTAGGCTATAAGCTAAGACCCTGTCTCAAACTTAAATAAATAAATAAGTATTTGTCTTTAAGTGTTCATATTTAATAGCCTGGTTCTTCCAAGAGCTTTAACAAAAATAACAACAAATGCTTAGGTCACAATCTGAAAATTATAAATTCATGACCTAAAAATCTTTCATAGTTAAAAGGAACAAACTAAACTCGTATGAATCATAGGTTACATGGAGACAAAAGGACTCTCACTGTCCATAGGAAGCCACTGAGAACATCAAAAGTCTTCCCGATTCAAAACTAAAACCATGACAGAGGAACTAAGTCATCACTTCAAACCATCGAAAGATGGGATGTCGGAGTCAATGCCAGTAAAACTTGGAATAAATGAAACAGAGAAATGATAGAAAGAGCTAAGGAAAATAGGAGAAGTGGGACGGACTTGAAACAACTTAAAAACTGGCTGAACAGACTCCAAGTTTAAAGAGGGAAGTAAAGGAGAGTGAGAAAAAGAACAGGTATGGGCATCTGGGAGATTTAAAGAATCAGGACACTCACCAGAGAGAGTTAGATGGCAATGGCTATGAAAGCAAAAAGGAAATACAGGATAATTTCATAGCAAAATATGATTAAAATTGACCCTAGAAGTGGGAAGAATCATGAATGGACAAATCAAATCAAAACTGCAGTTGTAAAATAACAACAGGAAAAAAATCTATAGTGGGAGGATCACTACAACATGGGAAACTATATTAAAAGATAAAAGTATTAAAATATTAACTAATGGTTTAAAAATATATTTCCTTGTTCAAGGTATATTCAGACTTACAAATGTATGTTTAGCCTCCTTATCTTTGCTAACTTTGCTGGGTTTAAACTATTTGGATAAACTGAGTTGTAAATTTCATATTGATACTAAGAGGTTTGGACCTCCTCTTCTGGGGAAGAATGTTGCTTCTATGTCAGTCACTCTGGGGTAGAGATTCAATGGCCTTGTTAATGATAGAGAACAGAACACTCACAGGGAAGCTGGATATAAACTTGCTCAGTTGGTCTCCTTGGTTAACAACCTTACTTTCAGCTCTAACAGGGCCCTAATGATCTTCCTTCCAATCAACAGACTGATGGCTTTTGTTCGAGAACGGGTCAATACTGTTCAACTGATGGTATTGAGGTTCCAGTATCACCCCCTTGAACCCCTGGACATTTATGAAGGGGGAAAAATTAGGGCCTAGGGCAGCTTTCCCAGGGCAACTTGGTACATACCTGCCAAAGCAGTAAGATAAACCTGAGTCTCAGTTTGCCCTAGGGCACTGCTAGCCCTTAGACTCCTTCCTGTTCCCATTTCACCCTGGGACCTGTTCCTTGTCTTTGCAGGAGACAGCATTAACAGCTAGATATAAACTTGTTCTGTGTTTACCCTCGGAATGACTAATTCAGTTTCTTTATTAGCTGTAATTCAAAATCATTAGAGTGTGGTGTTCTAGTCTGGTGAAAGCTGCTAAGTCATTATAGACGGTTAGGATATACAAGTTAGTCATCCTTAAAGTACTGATATAATTAGTTACAGGAATAAGCCTTATATAGTTCCCTGTATATGTTTTCAAAGTCAAACTTAAAACAAATAATGAGAAACAAAGTTTGTCTAATCAGACATACCTAGGCAGCCCTCATACTTCAGAGATCTACAGAATGTGGCATTTAAAATAATGATTAAAAAGCATATTATATTAGACAGAGACTCCAAGATCCTAGCAGTAACCCAAGGTCTCCAAAAAAGATTATGGGACATTATGATGTCTCTACCTGAGTTACGAAGATGCTGACCACTAGGTGAGATGCCCCAGTGCAACACCTGCGCCAGGACCCGGTCCAGACTGTGGACAAACAGCAGGACCTTGGAGAATTGATTGCACCACTTTTGCCTAGACAAAATAAGGTCAGTCTTTTCTATGTCCTTCATTCACAGAAAAATAAAAAAATTCATCTTATGGGCCTTCGACAGTAAGACGGCTGTTCTGGATATTTCTGCCTCCAATGCTATGGAGACCTGGGTATGACTAACAGTATATGGACTCTGGTCCCTGTCATTTTTACTAGATTCAGAAACTATTTGGTCTGTACTCAGATACACTTTATTTATCCTTCTAGGATCTCTGATAGTATTGATGGCTAGGGCAGTTATAATGTCAGTTTTAGCAGCAAAATGTATCCAGATCCTTCCACAAAATTATAGTCAACTTGTTAGCTCATTCTGAAGCTACCATGAAAAATATACACCAAAATCTGGAGTTTTTGCTAGGACTCAAAGGTATGAGTTTATTCCTTCTGTTTACAGATACCCATTATTGGCTCTTTTTCTACGGTATGAGTTTTTCTTTAAGTAAATAAAGTTTAACTTCTGTTCCTACTTTAAACTTATCTCAATGGGCTTCCACTTAGTTGGCCGACGCTATCTAAGCATCAGTTGCTGACTATAACCTGCTTGGAATGGTGGCGAACTCTGAACTTCCTGAAAGCTGATGTGAACCAGTCCAGCTGATATGAACACTCCCTGGTCCTTCAACAAAGTCTGATGAGTGCCCCATTGCCTGAATTTCCTCCTTACCTTTGGCTGGCCTTTCAACTTGCTTGGGCCCGGATTACAATGCCCCAGTGTCAGCTGGAAGTATTTGCAGAAAGGAACATGTTGTCCCATCCTCCCTGCTCAGAATAGGTTGAAAGGCTGAGACCAGGGGGAGCTCCCTGCCATGGGGGACAAAATAACTACCTATAGTGCCTGTTGATATACTAGAAAACTAGGTTCAGAGTTCTCAATTAATGGATTTATTAATTTAAGTAGTTCCATACCTCCTTAAAACCAGGGGCAAGCAGGACCCAACACTGGGTCCTGTCATCGGTGCTTGTGAAGGGGGAAATGCAGGAGCCAGCCATGATAAGCTCAATGTGAACAGATCACCTAAAGGAAGTTCTTTACTTCCAACCATTATCACCTGCCAGAGTAGGACTCAGCCATTGATAAGTTTAATAGAGGCCTGAGTCTCAGTAGTTTACCCTAAAGCAATACCTGGTTGCAGGAAGTAGCATAAACTAAGATTACCTGAGCACCACCCAAAAACACCATTCAAATAAAATGCCCAACGTTCCAACCACTGTAGATAGAACCACCTGCCAGGACACACTCACCAGGGCACCCCTAAACAAATGTCAGCCAATCAGGGGTCTTTGTGATTAACACCATGCACCTGACTCTGGACCGGTAGTTGCGAGTTAGTCATTCATTACAACTGTAGCTGGTCTTTTGTCGACCTTTCTTCGGGACCACTACCAGCTCCCCGGTAATAACATGGAGACTTATCGGTTGTGAAAGCTTGGCTTTTAGCTTAGGCTTGTTCCCAACTAGCGTTTATGACTTAAATTACCCTGTTTCTGTTCATCTATATTCTGCCATGTGAGTTTTTTTTTTTAATGTTTCCTTCATTCTGCACATCCAACTCCCTCCGAGTCTCACTGGCCTCTCCCCTTCATCTACTTTCCAACCCTCTGAGTTCCTCTCTCTGCCCGGAAGTCCCATCTAACCTCTCATGCTTAGCTATTGGTAATTCCTCTCTTTATTAGACCAATCAGAAGGGAAGGTGCCTTAGGCAGAGACACATCTTTACAGTGTGCAAAATGATTATTCCAGTAAGAAACTAACTCACATTATGGTTTTGCTTTGCTCTCTCGCAGGGGCTGAGAATCAGGCTCCAGGCCTTGACTGTGTTAAATGAACACTCTACTACGGAGCTATAGCCCCGGCACACATGTGATTTCATGATCAAAATCACAAATAGAAAGTTGCCATCTTATAAGTGTCTTTATTCTAGTGAAAGACTATAAGGTAATGGACAGGCAAGGTTTATATGAAGATTGTTAGGGTGGTTTGGTATTACTGAGGCCACCTTCCCATTAAACTAAAGAAGAGAAAATGCCAGTTGGACCCAGAATAAATCCCAGTGGTAGAGTGCTCGCATGTGTAAGGCCTTGGGTTTGATTCCTCAGCTCTGCAAATGTAAAATAATTAATAATGATAATAATAATAATAATAATAAGAAGAAGAAGAAGAAGCAAATAGGGACTGGAGGCATGGTTCGTCGGGTAATAATGCTTGCTTCACGAGCATGGGGAGCTGAATTCAGATCTCAAATGAGGATCCGGGCGCCCTCATGAGCACCTGCAACAGCAGTGCTGTGGGAGGGTAGAGATAAGAGCATCGCTGAGGATTCCCGTCCGTCCATGAGCCTCGCTCTGGCCTCAGAGGAATCAAGTGGAGAGTGTGCTAGAGAAGGTCAGCCAAGGTCCTGCTCTGGTTTCTGAGTGCGTGCCTGGGCTTGTGCACCTGCACACACACACACACACACACACACACACACACACACACACACGTATATACAGCGTGTGTGCATGTGCACACACACACAAGGTAAGATGGAAGAAAAATTGCTAAATTCAGCAGCCATTCTTTTAAAACTCTTTTAAAATTTATCAGGTCAGAGGTAGTGGTTTACACCTTTAGTCCCAGCACTCAGGAGGCAGAGTTCAAGGCCAGCCTGGTCTACAGATGGAGTTCCAGGACAGTTAGAGCTGCATAGTGGATAAATCCTATCTCAAACAAAATTGTTAATTTGTGTGTGTGTAGATGCCATGGTACCCTGTCAGGCAGAGGACAACTTGCAGGAATTGATTTTTTTCCTTTCATTGTGTGGGTTATGGGGATTGAGCTCAGATGGTCAAGCTAGGCAGTAAGTGCCTCTGCCCATGGAGCCATCCTGATGGCCCTCAATGGCCCTTGTTTTTTAAGTGTTTTTTATAATTTTTAATTATGTGTAAACATGTGTGTCTATGTGTGAATATGCACACATGAGCTCAGGTGCCTGCAGAAGCCAGAAGCATAGGATCCCTGGTACTGGAGTTACAGGCAAGCTATGAACAATGGCCAGTCTTAATAAAAAGTATAACGAGGTATAGGAGGAAATGATTCAAATAGGCAAAAGCCCTACTTTCTCAAAACAATAATGAATGTTATATTAGAGAAACAGGTAGAGATGCATGCCAGTTTTAGTCAAGAATCAGATGATTGGGCCACCATTATAATCTAGTATTATTTAGGATATTTTGTGAATGAAATATGATAACACTTGAAGTAATAAGCATAAAGATTAGGAGAGAAAAAATATGTATCTTTTGATAGAGATATGTATTCAAGAAAACAAGATGATTCAGAAGGAAAACCAAACAGGCACATTCTGAGAGTGTGGTAAGGAGGAGAGACACCAGGAAAATACACAAAAACAACAGTCTTTTCATCTTTAATAAGAGCCAGCTAAAAACAGGAAGTGTTGGACTAAGAAAGTAACAAAACACTTACCTTGTTAGGACAGGGCTGAGCGTCTGTCAAGGAAAGCCATGTTTGAGGGTGAGAAATCCTACATTATATAAAAAAGGCCAATCTCTCTAAATTGGGGCCATGCAATTCCTAAGACAATGAAAGGAAGTTCTGCTTTTTTTTTCCTACACTGAGATGACGAGAATGATCCCAGAATTCACGGAGGAGAAGGGACGCTCAGTACCAGCTCAGGTGACTATAACAAGGGGTGGGGGTGATCTTTCTCTGCCACGCAGTCAGAAACAAAGGCTCCAGCTAGCAGATCAACGCACTGTGAACAGAGCAGGCGGTAGCAAGGCCGTTGAGATGGGAAACTTTCATTCAGAGGGAAAGGGATGGCCCAACGTACTCCATAGCCTACAGAGAGGGAGAAAAACTTTGCCAGATAGACTTCAGAAAACGAATTGATACCTGGAATGTATAAAAGACTATAAAAATCAAACACCAGAACCTACACCGCCGATCAGTAAAAGGGCCAATGAAATAAGCGATTCTCATAAAAAAGGACAGATGACCATGAGATGTTTTCAAAGGTGTTCACCATCTTTGGCCCTCGGAAACATGAAAATTAACACTACGCTGAGATTGTCTCATCCCAGTCAGGATGGTTGCCACCAATAAAAGCGGGCAAAGATATAGAAAAGAGACTTATATTCAGCACGGCTGAGTGCGAACTGGTGCAGCTACTATGAAAATCAGTGTAAAGCCTTCTCAAAGAACCAAAACACGTGCTGCTGGGAGGGCTCACTGGGCCAAGCACTTGCTGCGCAAGCCTGGTGGCCTAAGTTTGACCCCTGTTGTCATGTGAAGTCACAAGGAAAGGATTCTCTCTAAAACCAAATAATAATGATGATAATAAAGATATGCTGATGGCAATAATGATGATGATGGTGATAAAGATGGTGATGATGGTGATAATGATGATGGTGGTGGTGGTGACGATGGTGATAATGATGGTGGTGGTGATGATGGTGGTGGTAGTGATGATGATGATGATGGTGATGATGATGATGATGATGGAGCGGACTTGGTGTCTCCCCAGAAGCCAGGGTGGAATGAGAGGAATTCAAGGCTGTGCTCCCAGCTGGCTGCCAGAACACCACCATTAGACTCACTAAAGCGTGCTTACAGCTGGACTGGCTTTAGCAGAAGACAGAGCTTCTGACATTTTATTTCCATGACAGTACTGAGAAGGCCAGGTAGATGGGAAGAGACTACCAAGAGTCCAGGGAGGTGGACACCAGGACTTCCTGCTGGAGAGAGAATTAAGGTTGGGAAAGTGAGTGAGTCACTCAAGACAGACTCCCAAGGCTTAGGACATAGGTCCAGCAGTGGCATTCCTTACCGACCACGTGACTTTCTGTAAGACTTTTAATGACACGCCTGTCGTTGCCACATGCGGTATCTGCATGAGGAAATGTGTGGCCAGCAGGCTGTAGGCAGTGAGGGACTTTCATGAAGGAAGGAGCTGCCTGAGAATCGAACACTGGGTTAGGGCCTGGCCTCTTAACCTTACCAACAGTCATTTCAACACGTCTTGTAGCTCAGTGCTTCCGTGACTTCCCTGCCGCCCAGACGCTGCTTATGCCATGCTCCCCGGCACAGGCGGCTGCCATTACAAGTTCACGCGTGTTGTGGAGGTAATTCACGCACACTCGTGTGTACTTGTCATGATATTTAATGTCTCCTATGCGCCTGTTGAATATCCTTTCTTCCTCAAATCAATTGACTCTGGATAGCATTTGGAGGTGGCCACACATTGTGCATCCTCCACCATTCCGTTATCGACAGCATTAGTGCTGTTGACAGTCTAAGTGAATTTGGTAGACGTGCTCTGAGTATCCACTACGCACCCTAAGGAAGGGACCCTTTGGCTCCCTGTTGAAAGTCGGTAGCTGGCACCCGGCACAAGCAAGTGGGAACAGCTGGCCTGGGCAGGGTACTGTCAAAGAGGAGGAAACAGAACAAAACCAAACCACATCTGAAGACAGAGCTGTAGAGAACTTTCACAAAAGTCTAGCAATGCCAAGGCCTTATAAAACACCCCAGAGGAACTGTGTGTAACCAGTCACTGCCTCAAGCCATGGTTTAAATTAAGTGGCAATGCTGTTAGATAAAAATATTCTCTACGGTTCTAAAGATCTAAAGAGGGTAACTGTAAACATTTAAAACCCACCCGCACTCTTTAAAGAATCCATCTTTTGTGTCCATTGCCACTGAACCATTCATGAACCAAAGAGAAAAAGGCTGGGAATTGTCCCAGCAAGTAACCCAAACCCGGGAACCCAGCGGCCAAAAGCACGGGGCGTGGTTGGTGCCCAGGAGGCACTCTGTTCATAGGCCACACGTGGCTGAGCTCAGCACTAGGGAAGCTGTACAGACGGAAGAGAAACGTGCCTAATGCAGCAATCCGAGCACCCCCATCCCTGACTGCCAGCAAGCCAGGCGTGGCTGCAAAGGGACGCTTTGTGACATTAAAATGCAGGAACCTCGGGGGGGGGGGGCAGTGTGGGTGGGGACGGTGGAGAACAACTTGGCTTCTGAAAACAAAGTTTCGGGACCCTGCCCTTCCTTGCTGCTGGCCGCAACCAGGCTCACTGTTGGTCTCATTCTCTAGGAGGGGTTGGGTTATGTCACAGGTGGGTTCAGTTGAACTGAGGGTAGACAGTCTGAGTCCTGTGCAGACCAGCTGAAACCGCTTCTGGTGTTTGTACAGCTGATGAAACAGTCTGTGAATTTTCTGCTTAAACACAAATCAGCACCTTGGCAGATAGGTAGAGCCTGACCTGTCAAAGAGACTGCAACTCCTGGTGACCCTCCCGCCTCCACCTCCTGAGCACTGGGGCCACAGGTGTGTGTCAACAAGCTGGGCCCCATTAGTGCTAATTTTAGAAAAGTGGCAGGACGCACACTTTGTGAACTAGAACAAGAGCTGCGCAGTATGATTTGCTGCAAATCTTGAGAAATGACTGGCTTTGTTCTTTTTCCCTAAATTGACACAATGGGAAAAATTAACAAGAAAGAGCTAGCAAGATGCCAGAGCTGAAGCTAACGTGGAGAGAAAGGGCAGACTTCATACAAGGACGAGGGACTAAAAGCTAAACAGGTCAGACAGACAGACAGACAGTGAAAGGGGCCACAGATAGAAAGATGGCAAACTTCTGGCCTTGTCCTCCCCTCCTGACCTGATAAAGGCCAGTGTGCTGGCTGGTCTGTAGCAACTTGATACCCCAACTAGAGTTATCTGGAAGGAGGGAACCTCAGCTGAGAAAATGCCTCCAGAAGATCTTGGCTGTACGGCATTTTCTTAGTTATTGATGGGGGACAGACAGTCCAGCACATTGTGCCTGGTTCCATCCCTGGGCTAGTGGTCTTGGGTTCTATAAAAAAGCAGGTTGAAGCTGGGTGTGATGGTGCACACCTTTAATTCCAGCACTAGGGAAGCAGAATCAGGGGGATCTCTGTGAGTTCGAGGCCAGCCTGGGTTACAGAGCTGGTTTTAGGACAGTTAGGTTACATAGAGAAACTGTCTTAAAAAAAAAAGTTCAGATGAATCAGCTTACTTATTTCTCTTATTTGAAAGAATGTCTGTTTGTAAATGAATGATTAAGTGGTTTTATGGGGGTCATCGTTCAGGCTTAAGGGAGGAGAGAGCTGATTCAGCTGAACAGTGTGAACATTCCTGCCCCAGCACAGTTCATTGGTGGTTTTTAACATTCCTGTTTGAGATCTCTTGGAAAAGAAACATTGTCTCTAGGCAGACATGTTTGCTGTGTTGAAAGTCTCTGACTCAGAGCCAACAGGAACCATAACCAGATGGTGGAGTGAGGGGCTTACTTCCCACGGCCTCCTCATTTTCCTCGTCTCTCTACCCTGCCTTTGCTAGTACTATTTTGAAACACTTCTACCCGGACCCTGCAGCGGAGGGAAAGGGAGCCGCTCAGGGCAAGAATACACTTTCGGTTTTCTCTTGTAATTGCTGGGAAATCAAAACTGAAGTACTCCCTAGTGGTGGCACAGCCCCAGCTGCGGAAACAGGTCCTGCCTCCTTGGCAACATCTTTGATGCTCTGGAGACCAGGACAGCTACAGCATCTGGGGAGGGACTCTTTGGAGTGACATTGGACAGCTTCTGCCTGTGCTGAGCTTTCAGGTCAGATGCACCCAGGGTGCTAGCCAGATGCCAGATGCCATATCCCTGGTCTCCACTCTCAGAAACAAGGGACTGGGGGCAGGGCGTGGTTCCTGCCTCTCTGGGGTTCCCAGTTGCCCCCACTTGTGTCTGGATTTCTCAACAGTGCACATCCCAGCTGAGAGGGCTACACAAACCCAGATCTCACAGTAGTGAGGCAACATAGGTGACCGGAAAGGGACACCTGTCGGGACACCTGGCCAGAAATGTGTGGAGGAGGGATTTAGTCTTCCCTCGCCCCAGCGGCCGTCCCTTACCTATAGGTGTCCACTGACTGAAGTGACAGCCTGTGGCTGGTGAGTGCCCTCTGTGAGCCCAGCAGGTCCTGTGTTCCTTTCCTATAGTTCTAATGCTGATGTCAGTTCTAGTCAAGTCTAAATACATTAGTGCTTGTATTTTATGTGGTGCCTTTGGTGACAGAGTAGGAACGAGCATGTTGGGCTTCATCACACAAGTGATCTGAGATACTTCGGGCTTATGACAAGGGGAGAGAATAGAGCCCAACCATTCAGAAACACGAGCCAGGGCTCCGTAGTCTGGGACACAGAAAGCAAGAGCACATGTCAGATTTAGGCATGTAGTATTCCGTCTGCCATTTATTAACGTTATCTGCACAGAAAGTTAATGTTTCACATGAATGATGCCGTCTAATCCTTGCAGCCCCATAGTCCAGGCTGTTATCTCCCTTTTATTGAGGGGACAACAGACGCTTTTAAAGGTGTGGTTCTTCTCCAAGGTCCATCTGGCTGGTGGGCCAGGCAAGTCTGGACCCATATCTGTCTGCCCTTAGTGGAGTCTTTATTTATTTGTGCTATATATAGTGAGGGAAGCCTTTGGACTCCCAAGAATAATGTTTGTGAGTTCAGGTGTTGGGATTTTGGTTTTTTGTTTTTGTTTTTGTTTTATGTTTTTCTGAGACAGGGTTTCTTGGTAGCTTTGGAGCCTGGAACTCACTCTGTACAGTCTGGTTTCTAACTCCGAGATCCGCCTGCCTCTGCCTCCCGAGTGCCACCACTGCCTGGTTGTTGGTTTGGTTTTTTATTTGGGATCCTCCTCGGGCCCTGTACCAGTCAGTGTGTACTCTGCCACTGAGGTAGGTCCTCAGAAACAGAACAAAATTTTAAATGCAAACTACTCCAAAATCAAATCAAAACAAAACCGAAAAGAAGAAGGAAGAGGTGCAAAGAAACAAAGAAAGAAAAGGAAGGGCAATGCTTGAGAAACAGCAAGCGTGCCGAGCGTTTTGAAAGGGGCCTCCCACACCTATTACCCCGCCATACACTCCTGCCTCTGCCCTGCTTGGTGCAGAAATGAAACTGAAACTTAACTTGAGCTAGTTCTTTTAAACGTCTGCTTTGAAGTAAACCAAAACTTAAAGCCAACCAGTTACACGCAGCCAACTGACTCGAAACTCCCCGCAGGACAGCATAGATGAAGCGTCATAGAACTAACTGTTCTCAGTCAAATATTTCCTTTGCTTCCCGTGCAGCTTCATCCCTTAGGAGCCTTCCTCTGTGTTCTCTCAGGAGGGCTCCCCAAACCATCTTTGGTCTCCCTGGTATACAAATGGCTGCTACTTTCTAAAAAAGGCTCTTTACATTTTTATTGAGTCTCTGGGACCTTTGCAAGTGGTCAGCAGTGCAGCCTCAGCCTGGCTCTCGGATAACTTTGTCATGAGTGGTCAGAGCACCAGCCGCTCTTTCGGAGAATGTGGGTTCAATGTCCAACAACCACATAACAGCTCACAACCATCAGTAACTTCAGTTCCCAGGGACACAACACCATCTTCTGGCTTCCGTGGGTGCCAGACAGGTGGTGCACAGATAGACATGCAAGCAAAACACGCATACACGACAAATACAAATCAACCTTTAAAAAAAAATGGTGAAGGAAATGTATGTTCCTCTTGGAGGCTATCCACGCTCCCTGCTGGAAGGCACAGGAGGTCCTCAGGATGGTACCTAGCAGGGATGTGTGCTCATCCTGGATCGGGTGGGGAAGCAGACCCAGAACCAGTGTGTACCACAATAAGGACCAGTTTGTGATGTAACAAGAACAGCAGGTTACCTCCCTGCACTATCTAGTAGCTACTGGAAAGAAGAAACTTAAAGAAACAGATACATGGCTGGAGAGATGGCTCAGAGGTTAAGAACAGTGGCTGCTCCTCCGGAGGTCCTGAGTTCAATTCCCAGCAACCACATGGTAGCTCAGAACCATCTGTAATGAGATCTGGTGCCCTCTTCTTGTCTCCAGGCATACATGCAGACAGAACACTGCATACACAGTGGTTAAGAGCACCAACTGCTCTTCCAGAGGTCCTGAGTGCAGTTCCCAGCAACCATCTGTAATGCTGTCTTCTGGCCTGCAGGCACATATGCAGGCAGAACACTGTATACACAATAAATAAATATTAAAAAAAAAAACAGATACATGGTACTGAGGCATCAGACAGTGCGTTAAGAAGAGCCAAGAACAGCGTGGAAACAGTAGAGTGTTTGCACACCCAGGCCAGGGTGTCTGATCAGGTCACCACGATCGCCTCACAAACACAGGGTCAGGAGGAGGAGGAGTGGGTTGGAATGGCTTCCGAGAGAATGGGGGACCCCTTTAGGTACTCCAAAGGAGATGGCCTCACTAGCTCCTCACAGCGGGGGGCAGATAGAGGTCTGAGACTCCGAGAGGGAACAGAAAGTACTTCTGGGAGGGAGGAAGTGATTCAGAGCCACCTAGCTGGAACTGTCTAAACTCAAAAGTTCCTTGAAGTCCCACGCTTCATTTTAAAAGACACAGTTTTCTATTTTACCCCACAGTTGTATCGATATAACACACGAAACCACCATGTGAAGTTGCTCCTGTGAGATCTGGGCTGTGTTGTTCTCCACTGTCATACTGGGGTTTAGGATTCCAATGTAGCAAGTGTGGAGGGATAGAAACACCCAGTCCACAACTACAGGCAAATACACGCATGTTCCGGGCATGGTGGAGCACACCATTAGTCCCATCACTCAGGACTAAAGAGGCAGGCAAATCTCTGTGAGTTTGAGGCCAGCCTGGTCTACAGAGTGAGTTCCAGGACAGCCAGCGCTACACAGAGAAAACCTGTCTCAACAAAACAAACAAACGACAAAAAAACACCCACCCAACCAAAGAAAACAGCAACAACATCTACACATATATACCGCATCATCACACTGATATTAAACGTTACCACATCTGAGTACCCACTAATTCACTATGAAATGAAGACCTTACATCCATAAGTATAAGCAGTGCCCTTTATGTGACACTTTCTTACAGGGGTTTATGGTAGCTTTATGATATGTTCACAGACACTTCGCACTCTTCCATCTAAATGGAGGGGCCGGATTCACCTTCCTATAGAGGACAGTGAGTGGACAGGCTAGGTCACGGCCACTTCCCTCTCATTCCCTTGACTGCATACTCCGGAGTGATTGAGCTACACTTGCTGCAGGACAGTCTGGCAGCCTGCAAGCCACCAGGGGTGGAGGCTTTCCACAGGCAGCATAGGGGTGAGGCCTGGATGCCAGCAGTCAACCTGAAGAGATATCACAAGCCAATCCAGGTGTGGTGTCAAAGGCCTATAATCCAAACCCTTGGGAGGCTGAGGCAGGAGGATTGTGCAGGTTTGTGGTCAGCCTGGGCTACATAACAAGACCTTGTCTCAAAAAAAAAAAAAACAGAAAATGAAAAAGTAGGTCTTGGTTCTTGGTCAAGCCTTGAGATGACCACAGCCCAGCCAATTGTCAATAGATGTTTCACCATTCCTGGGGGGGAAAGTAGGCAAAGAAGGACAAAGGGAAGCGAGAGGCATGATGGGCAGGCAGTCTGGCCTCTAATATCCGAGCTTTGGCCATTCTGATCCTGGCTCAAGGGGGTCAAATGTGCCAACTGAGCCAACTACACACTCATTTGTAACACATACATGGCTTTAAACCATCATGGAGACTGCGGGTTTCACAACAGTGGACCTATGGCACAAAGCAGCTCTCAGAGACCTTGCTTTCCAGAACACCTCTGGGGCAAGATCATAGATGGAAGCCTAAATCCTTAAAAAAATAAAAGATTAAATAATACATGTTCCACGTTTCTGCGCTTACATCTCCCCCACTTCCTTCTCTGAAGGACAGGGGCAAGGTGGGAAGTCTCGGACAACATGAAGCTCCTCCACAGGTCACGGAAACAGCCGACCCCTTACCACGTGTGCCAGGGGGCCTGTCGTGATACAGACTGTCCCTTCCCATGCTGCAGCTGACCCTGGGTGCACTGTATAGGTAACCCACGTCCTCTCATCTCCACCCACCAAACCTGTGGCGCTTAGAAATCCCCAGACTGGGGCCATGCTCGTCAGCTGTGCAGTCAGCCCTTGAGGGACTGAACAAGGAGAGAGGAATCTGGGTCCTATGAATGGCTCGGGTCTGTGCAGGCAGAAACGTATGGGACCTCAGGCACCCAGAGCATGGCCCAGAAGAAAACGGTGCTGAGCCCATGAGACCACGACTTTCAGCTGCAGGTTCCTTGCCTCAGCAGGAAGAGTGTGGTCGATGAAATGAAACCCCTTAAACATACAGAGAGGACCCTCCTGCCCGGGTCAGAGGACAGTTGGCCGGCCTGTTACACAACAGAATCCTCTCTGGGAATCCTGACTTACTAGCGTTTCCATTATTTCCCCTAGAAAGCAGAGAAGGGGCGACTTCTGAGTCATTGCGGGCATAAAACGAAAAAGCGACATTCCATGTATACGAGGCTCAGGAGGATCTAGAGGTTGCACTTGGCTCTAATGGTTGTGTGTGTGTGTGTGCGTGTGCGTGCATGCGCGTGTGTGTTGGAATGCACAAGTGACTGGATGCAGGTGCCCACGGAGGCCAGAAGAGGCTGTCAGATCCCCTGGAGCTGGAGTTCCACGCTGTTGTCAGGCGCTCACCGTGTGTGCTGGTCATGGAGCCTGGCTCCTTCCTCGGCGAGGGCACTGTGCTTTCTTAACCACTGAGCCTTTTCTCCAGCCTAAAGCAGTTTTTAAAAACTCGTGGTTCTGACCAACGGAACTCAGACCCTCATGCTTGTATGGCGAGAACTTCACAGACCCAGCCATTCCCTTTGCTCGGTTTCTGGTTATTGATTTGGAAAGATCAAGTCCTTCACGTGAGCAGTTCTTCCCTTCCTTTTCTCCAAGAGACTTGGGTTGGCTCGCTGTTTTCCTTCCCATGTCTCCTCTCTCTGTAGTACCACAAGCTCACCTGTCTCTTATATGAACTCAACTGCGGAAGCCCCACCCTGGGTCTGTACTGTCAACTTCCCCTATTTCCTCAGACGAAAGTTCAAGTTCTTGGAAATGTACCTCCATGTTCTCATAACCTGCCATACTAGATTCAGCCCTTACTGACTGCCACCCAAGCTCAGAGGACCCTTCCCCACCCTTGTCTCCTCTCTATGACATTTGGTGGTCACAAGAGGACTCTCTTCTCCACCCTTGTCTCCTCTCTATGACATTTGGTGGTCACAAGAGGACTCTTCTCCACCCTTGTCTCCTCTCTATGACACCTGGTGGTCACAAGAGGACTCTCTTCTCCACCCTTGTCTCCTCTCTATGACACCTGGTGATCACAAGAGGACTCTTCTCCACCCTTGTCTCCTCTCTATGACACCTGGTGATCACAAGAGGACTCTTCTCCACCCTTGTCTCCTCTCTATGACACCTGGTGATCACAAGAGGACTCTCTTCTCCACCCTTGTCTCCTCTCTATGACATTTGGTGGTCACAAGAGGACTCTTCTCCACCCTTGTCTCCTCTCTATGACACCTGGTGGTCACAAGAGGACTCTCTTCTCCACCCTTGTCTCCTCTCTATGACATTTGGTGGTCACAAGAGGACTCTTCTCCACCCTTGTCTCCTCTCTATGGCACCTGGTGGTCACAAGAGGACTCTTCTCCACCCTCGTCTCCTCTCTATGGCACCTGGTGGTCACAAGCGTGCTCTTTGGCTTCCAGGAACTCATGGTACTGTTTACTTTCCGAGACCAGAACAATCCCAGTTCCTAGACAGGCTCTTCTTCCTCTGACCCAGCAACATCTGCTCTAGGACCGTTCCACTCCACGGCCTGTCTTTGGCTGTTCTTTCAATGAAGATGGTCTCCAAACCTTGTTCCTTCAAATGATCATCTCTCTTTGACTTTCTAGACTTTTATTATAGTTTGGATTTGGAATGACTCCAGAGGCTCCCAGTAAAGTTTGTTCTCCAGTAGAGGGTACTACTAGGAGGCGGGGGAACCTCTCAAGAAACAAGTGAGGGGCCCACAGACTCTCTCCTTCCCCCACCCACCACCCAGCTAACCAGGAGCGAGGTCACTTGGTGGCTATCTTTGTCCACTCTCTCTCAGTGTGGTTTGCTTCCTTTATAAGCTGTGGATCTAGTCGCTCTGTGGTTCTGGTTCTTGGAAAGCAAAACTAGTTTATAATTTACCACAGGACCTTTCCCTCACTTCCTACAGGGAGATAATTCCTGTCTCGTCATCACCGAGCTCTCCACACTGGAACCTTGGTTATCCAGTTGCAGGCAGCATTTTGCTCTTTCTCACTGGGCTCTCGCAGTCCAGGCCCAGGCTCCTAACCCCTTAGTTAGCCTGGCCCAAGCACCAGTCAGCCACAGCATTTCCCATGCCCAAAAGCAGGGTAAGATTAGTCAAAATAGCCCGTTTGTATTTTCCTGAGATGGGCTCTCCTAGCAGAGCCCCTGCTGATGAGAACTCACGACGTTCCTTCTGTCTCAGCCTCCCGAGTTACGAGCCACCACACCCGACTCAAATTGGCCAGATCATAACCTGTTGGATCCGCTCACTTGGTTCTGCCTTTACAAACCACAACGGGCAGCTCATGTCCTGCTTGTCACTCTTACCTCTGCCTCCTGGATGGCCTGCAGCCTCCTCACGCAGCTCAGAGGAGGAAGTGAGAGGTAGGCATCCCTCACGCCGAGGGACAAGCTTGTCAGCGGCAGCCGCCCCATGTTGGTCTCACTGCACCTGGGTAACAAAAAGTGAAGAATGGCTGTCAGGGGCCGGAGGGGATCTGTTAGTGTCACCCCAGCCCAAGTTCTTAAGCCACTCCGGGGTCTAGTCCGGTCTCAGATCCAAACCTGCCGTAACTGTCATGATGAGGACGAGGGCAACCTATGCTTACGAACTTGTTCAGCCCACCAGGCACCTGTCAGTCAGGGTAAGGCTTAGTAGCTGTAGGGCAGACACCCAACAAGAAGGAATGCACACTTTTACCAGGTGTGGTAATGCATTTAATACCAGTGGTGGAGTGGGGGTGGGGCAGAAGCAGACAGATATGTTAGTTTGAGGTCAGTCTGCTCCTTCAGCAGAAGGAGTTCCGGGACAGCCAAGACTGTTACACAGAGAAATTCTGTCTCAACCCCTCCCCCACAAAAGAATATATTGCCTTTAAATAATAGTCCAAGGTGAACATAGTGATTTTTAAATAGTAGCCAAGCTGACAGGTTGAGCAATCTCTCAAGGACTCAGGATTCTTCTATCAACCCTTTACCTCCCACCTTAGACCTTTTATTACCTATACAGCATGTGTTCTTGTGGTTCAGATGGCAAGAAGGCAGAAAACCCAAAGAGCAAATCTAGGCATCCTATTGTTGGGGAATTGGGGTTCCCTCTTGCAGGTTCTCGGTCTCACCGATAACAGAATTGTATTTATTTGCTTATTTATGTTTGTTTGTTTGTTTTAGACAGGGTCTCTCTTTGCAGTAGACCAGGCTGGCCGCGAACTCACAGAGGTTCACCCAGAGTGCTGGGATGAAAGGTGTGCGCATGCGCCACCATGCCCTGTTGCTAAAAGAATTTTCTAACGGACTCAGAAGGAAGCTTGAGGATCGCCATACTAGAGTTGGAAAGAAAACCCACAGGGAAAGCCAGTTGTGAATCCTGGTGACCACTGCGGGATGGGGTGGGGGTGTTGAGGGGTGGGAGTGAGCGGTGAGGGCGGAAGAGGAAGAAAGTCAAGCCTTGTACGTTAACTGGAAGGTCTACAGGAAGCTGTAGAGACGTCGAGAAGACTGAGAAACCCGGAGTGGCAGAGCAAGCCGCTTTAGGACTTTAGGAAGAGATACAGAGGCTGGAGAGGAAAAGTTGTGCTGTTTTGAGTTGTAACTCAGAAAAGGGACGGACTTAGCACTGAAGTCAGCAAGCAGCTGCTCCAGGGAGACGCTCCTTCCCGGGGTCGTGGAAGGCTCTCGCTCACACTCTGTGGGGTGTCCACGGCCTACAGCAGGTATCTAGGGCACATGAAGTTTCTCTTTCACTTGGCCCTGGCTCAACACAGAGGCCTCGGTTATTGGGTCTTTCTCAACTCCTGCGGTGCAGGTTATCTGCAGGCGAGAGGACAGTGTGATGATGGTGGCCCTCAGACTTTCGGTTCTCACACCTGAAGACCAATCCACTGGAGCAAGGTGCCTAGATGAGCTTCTGGTGCGCTCCTCTGGTGCCGGCCTTATCACTGGCCCTCCTGCCCGGTCTGTAACCTGTGGGACTTTGAATCTTTGCCTCTTTTCTTATAAGGAAATGGCTTGTGTGGACTGCCCTGTCCCAGGGATTGTCTGAAAACTTGGCGTGAGTAAGCGGTGATGCCAGCATTAAATAAGATTCCTTTTCTCTTGCCTTTATTGTTTGTCCGCTTTCTAATCCCTTAGCTAATTATCCAGTTTTCTACATGAGAGAGTAAAGAGAACGGGAGGGGGAGGGAGAGAGAAGGGGAGGGAGGAGAGAAAACAAAGGCATTTTTTTTTTTTTTAAGAGCAGAAGCTCTATAGACAGCTGTTCAGCTTCGAAGAAGTTCCTGACCCCTGGACTTAAATTTATCTGCATAGCCACTCTCTGTTCCCCTTAAAAACTGCAGACTTTTTTATAGTGTGTAACCGCCTTCTGAAGCATGCTGAGATACGACACTAGGGATGGGTGCAGAGACTGGTGTGTGGTGGGGTTTAAGGAGAATGAACAACCCATTCCAAGCAACTCGGAGGTTATCAGGTTATCAGAGATACCAGTTCTCTGTCTGCCAGACTTGGGTCCTCGAGCAGAGTCCAGGCATAATTTGACTAGGGAATATTTAACGTTAAGAACTATTAACGATTTTCAGGGAATGACCGGAGGAGATAGGAAAACTCAAGGATACTGAGGGCAATGAAAGTGCACAGGGAAAGAGAAAGTGGGGGAGAGTCCGTCAGGCTGAGACTCACACCCTGGACACGATGGAGTTGAGGGCCACTGGACAAGTTTGCTGGGTGCTGGGGCCTGCTTGTCTATAACACATGAACAGGTAGATCACCCGTACGGGGAGCGTAAGAACCGAGGCTGGCTTAGTAGTCACAGTCAGGACAGGGGAGGAAACATGCAGGCAAGGATGGCCAACTGCTCCAGGATGCGGGAAGAACTCGGGTGATAGATGGGCCTGTGTGGGGATTTCCGATGCCAGGATTCTGCCTGCCAGCCAGGTGTCACGTTAGGAGGGCTGTGGACACAGAGTGGCATGGGACTGTGGTACAGAAGGGCTATTCTTCTGGAACACAAGTTCATGTGCACACAAAGAAGCAAGAGGATTTTAGTCTCAAAGTTAGAGTTCAGTGACAGCTTTATTCCATTTTGGTAACTTTCACCTAACTGGTGAAAGTGACCTCTATCTACTCTCTCCATATGGAGAGAGAGAGAGCGAGAGAGAGAGACAGACAGACAGACAAGGTCTCACTGTGTGGCTTAGACTGGCTTCAAACTTGACATCCTCCTGCCTCAGCCCGCGAGTCCTGAGATTATAGATATATGCTACCATGTTTTGTTAAAACAAAACAAACCTAGTATGATCAGCACAATGTCTCTCACTGGGACCCGGGGCTCATCAATTAGGCCAGGCTGGCCTGCCACAAAATACCATAAGTACACTGGTACCTCATCCCGTCCCGTCCTGTACCTCCTCCCCACCCCACATACCGGTCGTGATGGCACAAGTGCGCTTCGCCACGTCCAGTTTTCTAAAACGTGGATCCTGGGGACTGAATTCCAGCCCTTGCGCCATCTCTCCTCGTCTCCCCAGCCCCGATGCTGCTGCTTTGATTTTACTGTAGCACAATGCACTTGAGAGTCACGCACATTGCTGCTTCTATCATCGGTTCATTCTCTTTTAATGTCGCAAAGCTTTCCATTTTGTCTGCATGTATACGCACGTGGCTTACCTATTCTTTCATCAGCTCGGGAGATTTGTCTTATCCAGTTTGGGGCGATTGTGAATCAAGCTAGCATTGGTATCCAGTCACATCCTCCTCCCTCACCTGGGAGTGATGCCAAGGGTCGCAGAGTCGCACAGCTAACTGTGCAGGAAACTACCTAGCTCTTTTCCAGGTGACAAGCCCTGCGAGTGTTTCCACTAGTGATACCGGAGCGTTCCAGCCGCCCCGCACCCCATACCACCCGGTCATCTGTTACAGTCAGACGCTGTGAAGGACAATGGCTCAAAGACCAGGAACGACCTTTTTGTTTCTTGATCACTATCTGTTCATCCCTCCCAAGGCTTCTGCGCTGCACTTCCTTCTTCCTGGACCAGCTAGGGGGATAGGGTGGCTTCTGTTAGCATTTGATTCTGCAGGAGCATTTATGGACACACACATGAAGACCGGTCAAACCAGAATGGAGACAGAAACATGGAAGTGTGGATGGGGAAAATGGAAAACTGGGTATGGCTCTCCCACGTTCTTTCATGTAGCATAGGTCTTCATTTTCAATTAGTACCAATGTGTGCTCAGAACGCCCATATCTGTGAGTTGATTTGCTTGAGATATAGACTCAGAGATATGGACTTGCTATGGATTCTTTAAAAATATATATTATTGTTGGGACTGCAGAGATGGCTCAGTGGTTAGGAGCACATGCTGCGTGTTCTTCCAGAGGACCGGAGTTCAGTTTCCGGCACCCACATCAGGGGGCCCCCACCGTTTGCAACCTCAGTTTTAGAGGATCCAGTGCCACTGGCCCTGTGCCTCGCATGCGCACACCCACACACAGACATACACACCTCCACACTTAGTAGGTAAACACGTTTTCTAAATTATCAGTAGTTGTGTGGAAGCATACTTGCCTAAGTGTGAGTGAGTGTGCATGTGTGTGCCAATGCATATGTGTGCCGATGCATTGTGTGCCAATGCATGTGCTGTGCCAATGCATGTGTGTGCCGATGCATGTGTGTGCCAGTGCATATGTGTGCCGATGCATGTGTGTGCCGATGCATGTGTGTGCCAGTGCATGTGTGTGCCAGTGCATGTGTGTGCCGATGCATGTGTGTGTCGATGCATGTGTGTGCCAGTGCATGTGTGTGCCGATGCATGTGTGTGTCGATGCATGTGTGTGCCAGTGCATGTGTGTGCCGATGCATTGTGTGCCAATGCATGTGCTGTGCCAATGCATGTGTGTGCTGATGCATGTGTGGAAGACCACTTTGGAGAATAGGTTCTGGGGACCCCACCAGGTCTGCACGGCAAACACCTGCTGCGCGCCATCTTGCCAGCCCGACTCTGGATTCAAGTTGGTAGCGTTTTCTGTTCTCTGTCTTTGAAGACATAAGGAAAGCTGAAAGCAAGCTGTGCTGCTGAATGCTCCTGGCCCCAGTGCTGACCTCTGTGGCTGTCCTCTCTAGACAGTCTCTGTCTCTCTATCGCTCCAGCGTGAAGGAAGTTTGGTGGTGATAATCTACATTTGTTATAGTAGTACCAAAGGGGTGGTGGTGGAGATAATTGCTGACTTTAATCTTTAAGAGAACGTTCTTGGGCCAGAACATGCATGGTTCAGTGGGCAACGGAGCTTGCGGCTGGACTGATGGCCTGAGTGTGGTCCCTGGGTCCACCTGGTGGAAGGAGAGCGTCATCTCTGAAGGTTCTCCCCTCATCTCCACACAACACTGTAGTGTGGCCTCTCCCCCAATAAATAAATGTAGAAAAGTAATACTGAAAGAACATTCCTAGGGTTAGAGAGTGGCCCAACAGTTAAGAGCACTTGCTACAGAGGACCAAACTCAACTCCTATTGCTCACATGGTGGTTTTTGTAGTGATGTTTTGCTTGTAATCTAACAAATAAAGCTTGCCTGAAGATCAGAGTGGAGAGCTAACCACACTTGTTAGCCAGAGAGGACAGGCAGTGAAGGCTCACACCTTTAATCCCAGCACTTGGGAGACAGAGACAGATGGATCTCTGTGAGTTCAAGGCCACCTAGGCTAACAAGATTGAGTCTGTCTACAAGAGAAACAGAGCTCACACAAAGGTGATCCCAACACTTGGGGGCACACACCTTCAATCCCAGCACTAGGGAGGTGGAGACAGGAGTGATGTGGGTGAAGAGGAATATGAGGCGGGAGGAGACAGGAGCTCAGGTGCAGTCTGAGGTTTTGCAGAAACAATAGCAGTCTAAGGATTCATAGAGATAGGCTCACCCTTTCTGTCTGAGGATTCGGTAGAGGTAAAAAGAACTTTCTAGTGCCTGGCCACTCTGCTTCTCTGATCCTTCAGCTTTCACACCTGATAGCTGACTCTAAGTTTTTATTATTAAGACCAATTAGAATCCATGCTACAGGTTTCCAACTGTAACTCCACTTCCAGGGCATCTCACGCATTCTGGCCTTCCGGGACACTGCATGCATGTGGCACACATTGGAGGCAGAACACTCATGCATCTAAGATGATAATGGTGATGATTTTGAGACAGAGTCTCTCTGCATAGGCCTGGCTGTCTTGGAACTCACTGTGTAGACCAGGCTGGCCTCGACCTCATTGAGGTCTGCTTGCCTCTGCTGCCCAAGTGTTGGGATGAAAAGCACGTACCACTATGCCTGGCTTAAAAATAAATATTTTAAAAAGATTTTTATTGCATTATATGTGCACGTTTCGCCTGCTTGTTTGTCTGTACACCATGTGTGTGCTTGGTGCCTGTGGAGGCCAGAAGAGGCGTCAGATTCCCTGGAACGGGAGTTACAGTTGGTTGTGAACCACCATGTGGGTACTGGGAATTGAACCCAGGTCCTCTGGAAGAGTAATGAGTGCTCTAACCACTGTGCCACTGCTCCAGCCCCATAAGTATATATTTTAAAGAACCCACTTAAGGGGTAAGCTAAGAAACAGAAGTTGGGGTGACATCTGCCTGCGTGACTTGGCCTCTCTTCATGTTCATGTGTTCACTGATGAAGGGGTGAATCACTGTGTTTTTTTTTTCCCCAACCATAGTTTTTGCAAGGTCTTCATTTTCTGTTCTGTATCTCCCAGCTCTCATTTGGAGCCTTTTAAGAAGTTTAGGCTTAGGAATTAAATATTACAATTGTTTTCCTAAAATAAAACCTGAACCATTCCACCTGCTTGCTAGTGAATAGCTAGCTCTTCATAAACGGCTTCCGTAAAGAGAAACCGGAGGGCGGAGAGAACACTGGCAATGTCTACAAACACGACCATGTTTAACGGGTATACAGTATGCTTTTAAAGTCTCTGTACACATGAGCAGCTAGTATTTAGCCAGCGGTTTCTGTGCTCTAGGTGCTGTTCCTGGCAACGAAGGAAAGGCACTAATCTAAACAGAAAGCACCTGCGCCCTATGGAACTTAGTGACTGACAAGGACCCATAATACAGACAAACCGACTTCATATCGAGAGAGAGAGAGAGAGAGAGAGAGAGAGAGAGAGAGAGAGAGAGAGCAGGGAAAGGGTAATGAGGCTCGCGTGTGGTGTGTGATTCCAGAAAACAGAGACAAACAAGGACTCTCTGAGACGGAGATGCCTGCAGCCATGGCAGCATCTGAGGGAGTGTTCCTAGACCTGGGGGGCGGGGGGGGGGGAGCAGAGGGAGCATGGGGTAGGTGAGCCAGCAGGTAACTGACCACACAAGGACACTCTGAGAACCTCAGCAGGACACTGAGGGAGGCTGGGAGTCGCTGAGAGGTTCTGAGCAGTAGATAGCCGCATTACCTAGAGCTTTAAGGGGATCCTGTAATGAGGGGAAGAATGGGTGTATGTGGGGGAGGGGTGATGACTAACTAGGAAGATGGTGACTTGGGTCAGTGTGGCCGCAGTGGAGGTGGGAAGAAAGACAGGCTGTCTATGGCGTTTGAAAGCGGAGTTCAGGGGCTCTGGATCTGGGGGAGAAGTAATTTGCAGCCTACTGCTGGCCGGCCCAGTACGGAGAGGCCACTGATTGGGTTTTTATCATATGCCACGAGATTAATTTCTGTTTTCCTCCTTGCAGACATACCACGCAAGCTCTGACTTTACTAACGAGGCTGAGGTCACTCCGAAGGATCCCCATCCAGCTCTGTCCCACTCTGAAGCCCCCGTGAACATTCAGCTTGCATCTCAGTCGCAGGAGCTTCCTGTTCGCTAGACCAGCTTCTAAGTCTTCCGTGAACTCGAGAACTTTGCCCTCTATCTAACATTGCAGTTTTATTGCTTTGACTATACATCACAAATTGCTTTCAAAAATGACACATGCATATGAGGCGTGCACTCTAGCGCTGAGATGTCTCCCCAGTGATTGTATTTTTTAGATTTATTTATTATGTATACATTTATGTATTTATTATGTATACAGTATTCTCAGTATTCTGTCCGTATGCCTGCAGGCCAGAAGAGGGCACCAGATCTCGTTACAGATGGTTATCTGGGAATTGAACTCAGGACCTTTAGAAGAGCAGGCAGTGCTCTTAACCACTGAGCCATCCCTCCAGCCCCCTTGTCACTTTTGTTATGAGACAGGGCTTCACTAAGTCATCCGTGTTGGCAGTGACCTCTTGCTGTAGCCTAGGCCTTGAACTCACAATCGCCTTGCTTCAGATTCCCTAGTAGCCTGAGCCTTTTCTTTTCTTTTCTTTTTTTTTTTTTTTTGGTTTTTCGAGACAGGGTTTCTTTGTGGCTTTGGAGCCTGTCCTGGAACTCGCTCTGTAGACCAGGCTGGTCTCGAACTCACAGAGATCCGCCTGCCTCTGCCTCCCGAGTGCTGGGTAGCCTGAGCCTTTTAAGGCAAAGCTTTCATAGCTGCGCTTTATACTTCCAGACCACTTCGGTTCAGAAGAGCCATATTTCAGGGGTTCGCCAGCTTCAGGTGGCTGCCACACTGGATGGCACAGTGCCTTATACCACACTGTGGGCTTCTGGAGGATGGGAACTGCCTGGGTCTTCCATATGGTGGTGTTTCAAGTGTTCGATGACTAGCCAGGACACACTGATGAGGTCATCTATAGACGTTAAATATGCTCCCCTTTTCACGGAACAGAGAGTTCTGTATAAAGTACAAAAATCTAAAATCCTTCCCATACCAATACAATGATGGTCTTATCAATGAGAACTTGAGTCTGTCTAATGTCAGACCCCGGGTACTTACTATTCAACAAGGTCCGCGCACCCACAATAACTGTCACCTGAGGGGCAAAGGCACTCAGACGAGCCATAAGGAAGGGATATAAATTTCCCAAGAACACATTGCAAAATACTAAGCGTCATTTCTGGTCATAGGCTGTAAAGGAAACAGCTTTTCCCTGCCTGGTTGCTGTTAAGGGACGAATGAGTTTATCTCCACGTAGGCTACAGCCAGGAAACAGCCTTGTGCACTAGATAGAGATGCAGATCTTTCTGGAAGGCAGCTTGAGAAAATGTTTCCTAAGCCATAAAAATGTTCACAATACCACACCCAATCTTCTCTGGACTCTATGAGCTTTAAAGATGACAGCTAGGAACACAGGGGCCTGCCTCTGCCTCCGGATTGCTGGGATTAAAGATGTGTACAGCCGGGGTCGGCCTGGAGGTCTATTTTTGAAGGCAAAGATTAAAAGGGACAGATTACACGACAAAGGAAGGTTTCTACTCACAGGTTCATCTCAAACAAGAAACTAGAATGGATGGATTTCCAGTTTTTGTTAAGCAACATTGCCACAAGCTGCATGAGCCAGGACCTTTCTCATTCATCATTAGTATGCATTACGTGTTTTATAGTTTTGATCGTGTGCACATGAAGTAGAAGCATCCTATCCACAACACCATCCTCACTGTGAACTGTAGTTTGTTTTTGAAGGACACCAGCAATGCCTAATGCCAATACCTAATGCAGCTCTCAAAGGCCAGCTCACCCATCACACAAGCAGTCACGTGGTTTCAGTGGGGTGCGCTGGGGATGCCCCAGGGGTGGAGACAGGGCTCTGAGTTTGTCTAACAGAGGAGATAGAAAAACATTCTCAACTCACGAGAAATGTACTTGAACACCCAGGGCCTCAGAGAGACGAGGGGATCGCTGGTAGGTTTAGGGCAGTGATCCCACACCATTCAAACCAGGCCTCAGAGAGACAAGGGGATCGCTGGTAGGTTTAGGGCAAAGATCCCAAAGCACTCAAACCAGGCTGCTATGGCTATGTTCTTAGCACTGTTTCAGTGATACGGACCAGGTGCCAGGGACTTCAGAAGCTAGGCTATGAGAGTTGGGATAATCTCTTCATTTCGTATTCAACAAATTCTTACATATCTAGTGGCTTAAACAGATCAAACACATGAGCTTATAGTTCTGAAAGTCACAAACCTCAACTCTGCTTCTCGGAGCTGAAGTCATGATGTTAGCAGGTGTGGTCAGGACGTGAACCCTCCTCCTTGGCAGCTAGTTTGGCAAGACCACTTGCATTCCTTGGCGCATGACCCCTCCCTCCCATCACTGCAATTCCTTGCTTTCTGTGGTTTAATTTCTTACTACTTCCTTTGATCTCCTGTCTCCTAAAGCCCTGTGATTACTCGGGATTCTAGAGGTAACAGGATTATTTTCCTATCTAAAGGCCCTTAACTCAGGCATAGTAGCAGTGTCTTTACCGTATAAGGTATCATTGGTAAGTTCTGGGGTCTGTTTTTCAGCCTACGACAGCAGGCACTGGAAGGGCCAGAGCCTGAGCTGAGAGACAAAAGAGAGCTGGAGTGGAGAGGGTACTAGAACTTATGAAGTGTGGTCTTGCCCCACCAGGTTCAGTAGCTTCCTAGGGCAAGAAAATCCATTTTCTCAGTTTTTTAGATGCCGGAAGTGAGGCCATAAGGCTTCCTGCTAGTCACCCTTTTGCTGTGTGCAGGATTTTTCTCTTTTGAAATGGTCTGGTTTTGTAGCTCAGGATGACTCCCCTGTCAAGGCTGGGATTGCAGGTGTGGGCCACCTGCACACACTCGGCTCACACTTGTCTTGCGTTTCCATCTTCTCTGCTCTCCAGGACAGCAGCTCCTCTAGGATCTCGTTTACAGTCAGTCACTTGCTCAAATGCAGACATGTGAATACTCACGGCCAGAATTGCAATACACGAATGTGGTAGGTAGGGCTCAGCCTCTGCCCATAATAGGCTCAGACTTAAGCCAGCTCAGCTAAATGTTGGCGGCTACTGCAGATGACAACACGGTGCCTAAGAGCTCCGACCTGGTTGTCTGAAGGATTCCCTGCAGCTCACCTGAATATAGCTGGGCCCTCTCCATCTTCTCTGCAGGCAATGCTGCTAACAGAAGCTAGCCAAGCATGCATGACCCTAGGAGCATAAAGAGACTGAGCCAAGAAGGGGTGCAGGGAATAGAGGGTACAGCATGGTGGTGAAGCCCTTTAAAGTCTGGTGGAGGCATTGAATGCTTAGCAAAGAGCCAGGAGAGGGAGAGGTGGCACTACAGTGCCGGATTGTAGCGATCCTGTGAGTCCCATCTCATCCCTGCCTCACCGTTGTGATGTAGGATTGTAGCGATCCTGTGAGTCCCATCTCATCCCTGCCTCACCGTTGTGATGTAGGATTGTAGCGATCCTGTGAGTCCCATCTCATCCCTGCCTCACCGTTGTGATGTAGGATTGTAGCGATCCTGTGAGTCCCATCTCATCCCTGCCTCAAGGTTGTGATGTAGGATTGTAGCGATCCTGTGAGTCCCATCTCATCCCTGCCTCACCGTTGTGATGTAGGATTGTAGCGATCCTGTGAGTCCCATCTCATCCCTGCCTCAAGGTTGTGATGTAGGATTGTAGCGATCCTGTGAGTCCCATCTCATCCCTGCCTCACCGTTGTGATGTAGGATTGTAGCGATCCTGTGAGTCCCATCTCATCCCTGCCTCACCGTTGTGATGTAGGATTGTAGCGATCCTGTGAGTCCCATCTCATCCCTGCCTCAAGGTTGTGATGTAGGATTGTAGCGATCCTGTGAGTGCCATCTCATCCCTGCCTCACCGTTGTGATGTAGGATTGTAGCGATCCTGTGAGTCCCATCTCATCCCTGCCTCAAGGTTGTGATGTAGGATTGTAGCGATCCTGTGAGTCCCATCTCATCCCTGCCTCACCGTTGTGATGTAGGATTGTAGCGATCCTGTGAGTCCCATCTCATCCCTGCCTCACCGTTGTGATGTAGGAGACTGTCCAGGCTATAAGGCTCTTTAACCTATTTCTGTGCCACCCGCAGGCTCAGAAGTGGACTGGGGCAAGGGTCTCTCTCCAACCAGCACATTTCTCAAGGCCAGACCAGCACCCGAACCTATCATATCAGCGAGCATCCTCACACCTGGACAGCCCTTGGATGGCTGCTGAACTCCCGCTCGGCATGAACTTGGTTGACTCTGTCATTGTTGGAGCTTACGGCCTACTCCATCTTTGTTCCCATCTCTCTTCAGCCTTACTGCAAGAAGTGGAAGAGCCTGAAAACAACTGAAGTCAAAGCTTCTTTAGGAGGAGAATTTGTGACTCAAGCATCCCATTTATCACAAACGCTGACTTTCATCAACTTTACGACTCATTACTGTGAAACTCTCATCAGCTTATGGAGGGAAACCAGAAACAACTGACATCCCTTTCACCTCTGAGTGAAGCCACTGTTAACGGGCGGATGTCTAAGCATCTCAAGATTTCAGGGATTTTTTTTCCTTGCCATTAGTGTTTGGAGACAGAAATCAACAGTGATTTAAATTCTATTCCAACACAGTCAAAATTAGAGAAAATCTAAGGAGACCATGTTACCTTAAAAGGAGAAAGAAAGCCAACATTCCCATCCTGAAGGCTGGCTGTCCAGATGTCCGGGTTCTTCCCCGAGGCAAAGAACTGAAACCCAGGGACAAAGAAGGGCAAGACTCAGGAGGTGAAGACAGGCGGGTTCTCCAGTCTGAGGGACCCGGGCTGGTCTTTCACGAGGTGCCTGGATCCTGTCCCCACTTCCCTTTTCTCTATCTTCCCATCACCTCATATCCTGAGCCCAGATGTCCCCTTTGGCCCATGAGATAACAACCCAGCTGCATCTCTCCATAGTCCAGCTGCTGGGTCTTCTCACTCTGACCTTTCCCGATGCTCCTGTTAACGTCTCCTTTGCTGCTGTTGAGACTTGCACAGCTGCTACTGTGTGACATCTGAACAGAGTGCAGCAGGAACTCCAGTCATGGCCTGGACCCCCAGGCTCATCAGTGCCTTGTGCTGTCATGGCCGTCAGTCACGTTAGCAGTCCCCTCACCATCACTAACAGTGGCTTACATCAAGTGACATCTGTTTCAGTGTGATAATAAAATAAAGGAAAAAGTCAAGAGCGCAGATTGGAAGACATACTGGTGGGGATGGAGAGATGGCTCAGCAGTTAAAAGCACTGGCTGCTCTTATAGAGGACACAGATTCAGTTCCTAGCACCCACAGGGCAGCTATTACTGTCTATAACTCCAGACTCCGGGGAATCTGATGCCTTCTTCTGGCCTCTGTGGGCTCTGCATGCATGTGGTACATAAACATACCTGCCAACAAACACCTATAAATATAATATTTTTAAAATAGGAGAAAAAACATATTGTAACACACAAAAGTTGGGCTGGAGAGGACTCGGTGCTAAACAACACTTGTTCTCGCAGAGGACCTGGGTTCAGTCCCAGTACCTACAAGGTGGCTCACACCCGTCCTTAACTGCAGTTCCTAGAGATCTCACCTGTTTTTCTGACCTCTGTGGGCACCAGGCACACACATGGTGCACACACACATGCACACAAAACACTTATCCTGAGTGACAGGGATCTGTCTGGAAGGGAGTCCTGAGTGATGGTGGCCCTGGAAGGAGTCCTGAGTGACAGGATCCAAAAGGGAGTCCCGAGTGACAGGGACCCGGAAGGGAGTCCCGAGTGACAGGATCCAGAAGGGAGTCCTGAGTGACAGGGACCCGGAAGGGAGTCCTGAGTGACGGTGGCCCTGGAGGAAGTCCTGAGTGACAGGATCCAGAAGGGAGTCCTGAGTGATGGGGGCCCTGGGATCGGGGCTGGGAAATGACTTGACCTTACTCAGGTTTTCTGGCTGCTTCGACAGAAACATGATAAAAGGGCAATATGGAGGAAAGAGTTCATTTATGTAATATGTTACAATCCTATAAACTATGCCTGCCCAAGATAAGGAAGGAATAAACACACATCAAAATTCCTATGTCAAGGCTGATATGAGAGTCACATCCATAGATACATTAAGCAACAATTTTATTTGCTTACATTCTTTTACATCCAGAATCAGGATGGCTTCTTGAATTCCAGCTTTGGCAGCGAGTAATGATCACAATAAAAAATAGTGTGCCCCAACTTAGCACTCTCAATGATAAATAAAACGAAGCATACGGTCATTTTCCTAAGTCATGAATTCAGATGAGTTACACATCAAGTCTTTTTCTAAAGTTCCTGAAACTTCAGGTGAGAATAAAGAGAGAGGCTGCACCAAATGAAGCGGGGTCTACCTAACCCCAGGAGCCCCGGGTGCTGTGACAGGGGGAGGGGGCATCTTGCTAGGTGACAGCTTCACTAGAACCCAGCAAACACTCTCTACTCACACACTTCTTGCTTCTTAAACAGATTGCTCAGACAAATGTAATGATGTGGTCTCAAGCCCTGAGTGTTTTAGACATGATTTTCTTTGCTAGGATGGAACCTGGAGCCTTGGGCATGCTGCACAGTGGGTCAGCATCACTCTACCTCCGAGCTACAACCCAAGCCACTTTGATTCTGTGAGACAGAGTCCCACCATGTCACTGTGTGCCTTTGACCTCGAGGCTCTCTTGTCTTTGCTTCCTGAGGGTACCACCAGGCTCAGTTTAATTTCCTACTCCAACATTTTCAATTTTTTTGTTTCTTCTGTTTTTTCTTTCCACAAATTCCCCAGGACGATCCCTAGGAACAAGAGTATTCCTAGGGTGCGGTTGGAGGTAAATTTGTCCCAGCAGTCTTCGGGTCTGTGGATGTCGACTGTGTATATCTGAAAGAGAGAGCACAGTGTAGGCGGAGCCATCTATTCAGGAGAAGACATAAGTTACAGGAAGCTGTATTACACCCTAACTATCTTCTAATGCAGAAAAATCAAAACATTTCTTACTGGGGAATCACTCGTACTGTGTTCTAAACGTTCTGGCTAGGGTGTGAGAATGTTTGGAGAAGCAATCCATTGCTATGCTTGGTTCTAGCCATAGGCTGGACTCCTCCACACAAACATGAAATACTCCAATGCCCAAAGCTGACACCGCAGCTGGAGACTGCACACGGCTTTCTGTGATGGATCAGCCAGGATACAGGTGCTCTTGTATGCAAGCCCCTTCTGGCTATGTGACTAAGACAGACATGACACACAGGGAAATTTCATGTTTCAGTTTGGGTCCCATTTCCAAGGCATACATTATATACATGCAAATACTGCAAACTTTTTTAAAAAACTCCAAAACCAAAGCTTTCTGGGCCTATGCACTCAGGGAAGGGACCTCCACCTGCCCTTGAGCACAGGAACTCGTCCGCCTCTAAAGCACCCTTGGGTTCCAGCTTTATTTTCCACAGCAGTTTCTCAAATGAGGAAAGTTTGATTTGAGCAGAACAACTTCATTCTGCAGGGTGATGAAATCTCTGCACATTCCTGGCTCTCACTCACTAAATGAGGAAGACATGTCTAGGTTACTATGACAACCAAAGATGGTCTACCCAAATGCTTTTGACTCCCTCCTGTGCTCACAAGGGATCCAGAAACCCAGATCTATGGCCAGCCACCTAGATCACCCACGTTCTCTTCTCCACACCAGCCCTGTGGAGGCGGCAAAAAGGTGCATTCAACCTTCCGTCCTTCTACCCTTCCTTTCTGGACAGGGTCTCACTGTGTAGCTGAGGATGGCCGTGGATTCTGGATCCTCTTGCACCATAAATCACATTCCTGCCTGGCCTCAACTGTCTCTTTTCTATTGGGCAGTCCGCAGACTCAAAATCAGGACTTCTTTTCACAGAGCAAGTTTCAGGACAGCAAGGGCTATATAGACAGATGAAGGAAGGATGGAAGGGAGAGAGGGAGGGAGGGAGGGAGGGAGGGAGGGAGGGAGGGAGGGAGGGAGGGAGGAAGGAAGGAAGGAAGGGAAAAAGTGTACTGAGGACTATAGATACAATTTAAAATATCAAGTAGCCCACACACTTCTTATAATACTTATAGAGACTTGTATGTTCCCCCTCCTTTACCATCTAATACTTTAAAGTATACTTTCTATTTAAACCAGACAATTAGTAGATGACTGTGGGCCTTGTAGAACCAAGTTCTCAGTTCTTGGGGATTCTGAGACTTTCTGTAGAAAAAAAGATGAAACCCTGAAGAACCAGAAATCCTAGCATTTACAGTGAGGATCATGCAGGTGTAATCTATGTCAGACCAATTCTGTTGTGCATGTCACTCAAGGCCTGCCTACATGACACATGGTTCCCAATAATACGTATAGAACACCATCTGAATACATGTTCATCATTACCTTTTTATTTTTTTCAAAAAAAAAAACCTATGCAGCACTGTTTCAGAAAGTACCCATTTTTCAGTCACTGATCCAGTTAAACTTAGATCTGGCTGATCATTTTACAAGTTCCTTACGCAGGTTTCGGCATAAGCCTGCAGCAGCGGAGGAGCTGGGATGCTGGGTGAGCAATGCGATCACACTGTTTTCTAGAGGATTCAGTCAGGTCACCTTAGCATTTCCTGCTGGTTCTGTTGTTGGGGGTCTCACTCACAATAGGCAAACTCTCTAACACTGACCGGCATCTCCAGCCTGTTTTCATCTGGAGATCAGGTCCTACTCAGTGGCTTTGGCTGACCTTGAACTCATGCATCCTCCTGATTCAGCTTCCTCAGAAGCTGGGATTCCAAGCTACGGGGCCCATGTTTTATCTGGCTGGCAGTGGTCTCCACACTAATGGAACTCACGATTGTTATGGTTTAAATTACATTTGTGTGTGTGCACATGGACATTTGTGTGCCACAGTTCGCGTGTAGGGGTCAGAGAACTCAAGGGAGCTGGTTCTCTCCTTCCACTGTGTGGGTCCTGGGGATCAAACTAAGTCCATCAGACTTGGTGGCAAGCACCTCATCAGATGAGTGACATGTCTGGTCCTATTTTACTATATTACTATTATTTTAAGGTCTATCAGTTTGCTTTTGGAGTAGCAAAAAACCTAATATTTTTTCCTAAATTAACAAGGTTAATTTTATTTGCTTTGTTTATTTTGAGATGGTCCAGGCTGTCCTTGAACTCACTATATAGACCAGGCTGGCCTCAAACTCACAGAGATCCTCCTGCCTCTGCCTCCCAAGTGCTAGGATTAAAGGCATTTTCTGAAATTGAGGAGGGAGAAAAAATTCAAAGC